>NW_027223326.1:1414705-1778456 GCF_030449975.1 Polyergus mexicanus | reverse complement strand
AGCAGTGGTATCAACGCAGAGTACTATACAGGGTGTCCCATTTTAAAGGACCCACTCAAATATCTCAGAAACACTGCGTTAAATCGAAAAATGTTTCAAACAAAAGTTGTGTGGCTTCAAGGGGGCCATAAGATGGTGACAATGATTTGACCTTGGAAAATCATTTGAAGGTCACGTGAAGGTCAACTTTAAAATCTTAAATGGAAATCCCCATTTTTCATTTAGTATTCTTATAGCTGACATCGAGAGCTTTCCAAAACACTATAATAAAGTATTTTTTTATTAAGTACTTTTCGAGTTATTTTATATTTTAAAATCTGACATCTTTTGATATAAAAAATTAAATATTTCGTAAAATATTTTGTTTTTGATAATCTTACCGTAATACTTCTATGTACAGAATAATGAGACAAATCAATTAGTATAAAAAAAAAAAATTGTTTTTAAGAAAATTATTTACAATGTATTTTTTTAAACAATTATTTGTTTTTTTTGGCACTAATTAATTTGTCTTATTATTCTGTACATAGAAGTATTACGGTAAAATTATCGAAAACTAAATATTTTACGAAGTATTTAATTTTTTATATCAAAATATGTCAGATTAAAATATAAAATAACTCAAAAAGTACTTAATGAAAAAATACTTTATTATAGTGTTTTGGAAAGCTCTCGATGTCAGCTACAAGAATACTAAATAAAAAATGGGGGTTTCCACTTAAGATTTTAAAGTTGACCTTCACGTGACCTTCAAATAATTTTCCAAGGTAAAATCATTGTCACCGTCTTATGGCCCCCTCGAAGCCACACAACTTTTGTTTGAAACATTTTTCGATTTAACGCAGTGTTTCTGAGATATTTGAGTGGGTCCTTTAAAATGGGACACCCTGTATATATATACGGCAATCACGTATACTAGAGCGAATTCTTTTCCGTTTTCATTTGCCACGCGGAGAAAAATATCATGACTTTTCCCGCGTTTTCCGCTCTGCATTCGCGAAGAAAATCCAATAGCCATAATTTTTTCTTCGTGTTGTCGCGGAAATCCCCGGATCTTAAACATTTTTATTATGGCGAGAACGATGAAGTGCTCGTCCAACTCCTGCGGCGAGCAGGATGACATATTGTCGTGTGAAGTCGTTTGCTTGATTTATCTACCTTTAAGCAGCACGCGCCGCTCCATTCAATCTTGAAACCGAATGTACAAAGTATTCGTTTAAAAACGCTACGATCACTTTATCTTATATAATAATATATTGATTGTATCATTATTATTATTAAAGTATTTTTAAATTGTTACAAAACTCGAAAGCGTATTTTTTATGATAAATTTAGTCAATTTTTCTTTAGTAAAAATTTGATTGAGTTTTATTTTTTCAAAATATATTTTAAAATCTTTGTATTAAAATATTACTTTTTTTTTTAAATAATATAAAATATATAATATAAATTTATATTCAAATAAAATATGAAAAAAGTGACGATATTCTGGGAACATCTCATTGGCTGCCGAGAAGGTTGAGAAACAACACTTGTTCCGACGTAGACGATCTGGTCGGCGGTATTGGCGAGATATCAAAATCAAACGTCGCAATCAATAGGCCACAAAAGTTCGCGTTGGACTTTATCGGCGTTCTTAATTAGGGGCTTATCCCTCCTTAACATCGAGCAAGTTCGTCGACCTGTAAACTGAATTTATCGCCCGGTATACGAATGGAGTCGAGGTTGAAGCACCTCGACTTATTCTCTTGAGCTGACTTAGGAAAATACACAAAGAGAGAGAAAGAGAGAAGAATATAAGGGGGGAGGGGGTAGATAGTGAACTTTTGCTAAAGATGCACTTTTTAGCGCTTGTGCGAGTCGACGCTTTTACAGCACCTGTACAGATATATCACTCGTAAAAGCAATGAACTTTCATGAATTCCCAGTCGTAAGATTTTCAATTGATTTAATTTAACGATATCTCATATATACTGGGTGGCCCATTTTAATCCATCCAATCGAATATCTCAAAAATCAAGCCCGAAAGAGAAAAATGTTTCAGACAAAAGTTGTTTGCTTTCGAGGGGGCCATAAGATGGTACCATTGGTTTGACCTTGAAGAGCCATTTGAAGGTCGCGTGAAGGTCAACTTTAAAATCTTAAATGGAAATTCCTATTTTTTATTTAGTATTCTTGTAGCTTGCCTCGAGAGCTTTCCGAAACACTATAATAAACAATTTTTTTATTCAACTTTATACTTTTTGAGCTATTTTATATTTTAATCTGACATTTTTTGATATAAAAAATTAAATATCTCATAAAATAGTTAGTTTTTGATAATCTTACCGTAATACTTTTATGTACAGAATAATGATACAAATCAATTAGTATAAAAAAATAATAGTTTAAAAAAAAATGATTTACGATGTATTTTTTTAAACTTTTTTTTTTTTTGCACTAATTGATTTGTCTCATTATTCTGTACATAAAAGTATTACGGTAAGATTATCGAAAACTGAATATTTTATGAGATATTTAATTTTTTATATCAAAAGATGTTAGATTTTAAAATATAAAATAACTCAAAAAGTACTGAATACAAAAATACTTTATTATAGTGTTTTGGAAAGCTCTCGATGTCAGCTACAAGAATACTAAATGAAATATGGGGATTTCCATTTAAGATTTTAAAGTTGACCTTCACATGTCCTTCAAATAATTTTCCAAGGTCAAATCATTGTCGCCATCTTATGGCCCCCTTGAAGCCACACAACTTTTGTTTGAAACATTTTTCTCTTCCGGGCTTGGTTTTTGAGATATTCGACTGGATGGATTAAAATGGGCCACCCAGTATATATATTTTAATTAAATCTATTTTAGATTTTATTTAATACATTTGTATCAAGTGTTTCATTGAGTTTTTTTTTTTTTCATCAATTATTTAATACTATTGAAAACAATTTCTTTTGTGAAAAGAGATGCCTCTTGTAATCTACAAATCAGATTATTCGGTTGAAAAAAAAATCGCTAAAATCATTGCTATTGTTAATTCATATTTTATGTAATTTTAATTGATTATAATTTTTGTGATTTTTTTTTCACTTTTCGATCATCATTTATTTATTTTTGTTCAAAGAAACTTGGAGAGACTTATGGAATAAGTATGTATAACAAAGGGAAGATTTATAAAACTTGGATGAAAAGACTTGAATGCTAAAAACCCGCGATAATCTAATCACAGTCATGCTTTCCCCCTTCCCGTCTCCCCGTTTCACAGCCTTCCGATGCGCACGTGCATGCTATAATAATGTACGCGTGCACGTGGAGCGCAAGGTCCTAGCATTGACTTCGAACAGCAATATTGCAGTAAATTGCACAATCTCAGTTGACAACGCTAATGCATATTCGTTTTACTTAACGCTCTTGATGGAAATATCCATTTTAAATTCATCGCAATCGAATCATCGAATCGTGTGTTTCAAGACATCATAATACAACTCTTAAGCTTCGTAATTTGCATGACCTTATTTATATATTTCGAAAATATGAAGAGTTATATGGTTGCTTTAGAAAAATAGAAAATAATATTCCACTCTGTTTAAAAACTTTTTTTTTTTTTTTTTTTTTTTTTTTTTTTTTTTTTTTTTTTTTTAAAGAATTGTTTATCTTTAATTTCGAGAGACATTTTGATATATCTGAAAATATTAGTTTATTTTCTCTCGACATACCGCGGTTTAATCGCGAGCACAGACTACTCTGTACACGGAACGCCCTGCATTAATTTCTACTTCGACGTTACCCGCAAACTTACGCGGACGACTTCCTCGTATTTTAAAATCACTGCATATTCATGTTAGGGTTAACCCAACAAGTTCTCCAATGGCCTCGGCAATTAATATCCATTTGCGCTGGAACGCGTAACGAGTTAGATGCGGAGAATCTCTTTTTTTTTCTCTGACGCTTTGACGTACTAACATCTGGGACGTTGGAGCGCATAAGGTGTCCCGGAAGTTTCGCGCTCCTTCGTATCGTCAAGGATCTTTGTGATCAAAATTTCTCGCGAAAGAAACACATTTGAAAAAATTAAAAATTTAAATTGTAGTAAAAAATCTAGAGTCTTCACGGAGTTTAAGATTTATGAAGGGCTATATTTGGGCTCTAGATATCTAGAATCGTAAAGAGAATTTTAAATATAATAATGTCTCTCAGTTGATAAAATTCTACTATGCATGAATTCAATATCGTATACTAATTAAAAAGATTGTCATTCTTTGTCTTATTTAAGCTCTGATTAAGTATAAAGTTTCAACCAAGATAAAACAATGAAGATTTTTTTTTTTAGTATAATATATATACGTATATCTTCATTTTTTCTATATTTTTTTTTAATTTGAGAATTGTTTTACGCTTACACAATATTTATACTTTAAATTTTATTCGAAGATACAATTACTTACGCATATACGGTTCGATACACCGTGTATAGTTAACCCGATGCATTCCTGGAGCGTATGCACGATGGCCGACTGGTACTGCTGGTGCTCGCAGGTGCAAGAAACACGAAACCATCTTCATCGCGTGCCGTGTGATCGCGTTTCTGTAAATTAGAGCCAACGTTAGAGCCATCGAGAGAGAGAGAGAGAGAGAAAGACGAGGAAAATGATCTTTTTGCGTTCCGAATTGATTAGCTCGATTGAATTAATCTCCCAAACCTTGCGTTTCTTTCCGATAAACATCCGAAAAGCACAGAAAAGAAGCTAAGAACGATGAACAAAAAGTGAATTCTAAGGACAAAACTAATTCAATTTTCATATTCGAACAATCGAATTAATCGAATAATCTGAATTAATCGACGAATAGACACAATTATCGAATTAATATCTAAATATTATATATTGTGAAGAATTTGTTGCCATAATTAGTGCTCATCTGGAAATGCCCTAATAGACTTAATAATCCGCCATAAGTTTAATATGGAAAAAATTAATGAAAATATTGCGCGAATAACCGAGAAAAATCTTCTCACAACCAACAATCTAGGCAAACAAAAATCGATGGAAATAATTAATATATACAGGGTGTCCCATTTTAAAGGACCCACTCAAATATCTCAGAAACACTGCGTTAAATCGGAAAATGTTTCAAACAAAAGTTGTGTGGCTTCAAGGGGGCCATAAGATGGCGACAATGATTTGACCTTGGAAAATCATTTGAAGGTCATGTGAAGGTCAACTTTAAAATCTTAAATGGAAACCCCCATTTTTTATTTAGTATTCTTGTAGCTGACATCGAGAGCATTCCAAAACACTATAATAAAGTATTTTTTCATTAAGTACTTTTTGAGTTATTTTATATTTTAATCTGACATATTTTGATATAAAAAAAATAAAATATTTCGTAAACTATTCAGTTTTCGATAATTTTACCGTAATACTTCTATGTACAGAATAATAAGACAAATTAATTAGTGCCAAAAAAAACAAATAATTGTTTAAAAAAATACATTGTAAATAATTTTCTTAAAAACAATTTTTTTTTTTTTATACTGATTGATTTGTCTCATTATTCTGTACACAGAAGTATTACGGTAAGATTATCAAAAACTAAATATTTTACGAGATATTTAATTTTTTATATATTAAAATATGTCAGATTAAAATATAAAATAACTCAAAAAGTACTTAATAAAAAAATACTTTATTATAGTGTTTTGGAAAGCTCTCGATGTGAGCTACAAGAATACTAAATAAAAAATGGGGGTTTCCATTTAAGATTTTAAAGTTGACCTTCACATGACCTTCAAATAATTTTCCAAGGTCAAATCATTGTCGCCATCTTATGGCCCCCTCGAAGCCACACAACTTTTGTTTGAAACATTTTTCGATTTAACGCAGTGTTTCTGAGATATTTGAGTGGGTCCTTTAAAATGGGACATCCTGTATATCAGAAAAGAATGCGAGAGCTGTTTATATTTCTTTATTTATAGATATATCGCGAGCGAACGTCTCTATTCATAGCTAGTTAATAGAACTTTTGTATATCATGACGCGTGATAGCGAGGAGTACCTTTTTCGCGCGTGCGGAAAAACGAGGAAAAACGTCGAGCGGAAACCGAGCGTTTCCGAAAGCAACGCGTTACGTTTTTCCGCGATCAAGTTCGCGAGCGGCGGCGGTGGCGCGTGAATCGATTGAATCTCGATAACAGAACGCGCTATTCGCGAAGGCATTTAACTGACGGGTAACGAATCACGATAGAACACACGCATTTCGTTCACGCAAAATCGCCGCCTGATAACCGAATCGCGCGATATCATTCGATATTCATTCTCGTAATTTTTTAGCTGTCATAGTGTACTTGAAGCAGAAAAAATTATATATAATATTTCACAACTTTATATCCACAATCCTATATGAATCATTCGACAATATACTTTCGAAGCGTTAATTTTTTTTTAATATAAAAAGCATTTAACACGTGTAGAAAATAATTTTCAATATTATTTTCTCTCTCTCTCTCTCTCTCTTTTTTTAAGGCGTATTTTAAATATCATAGATCCCGTTTGTTCCGGATAAATTAACGTAAATCTTTTCCGTCGCTAATTACAAGCAGCGCGTATCGATGCGTTACGAACGATGAAAGGGGGATGGGGGATTCGCGTTAACCTCCGTTAGCGCGTATCGGGGCTAATTTAACCGGGCGATCGGACGGTCCCCGCAGGCCGGGCCTCGACTCGCGTCGTCAGAGTCCGTACCAGCTGTCGTCGAGCAGGTGATGCTGCAGCTGTCTGCGAACGCGTCCTCGTCGGATCCCCCACTCGTCCTGGACCACACTCGTCCTGGATCGATCGATGGTCTCTTCTCTTCTCCTGCCGAAAAAAAAGTAACGCCGACAGACAGAAACGCGCGCGAGCGATCGCTCGCTTTAATTGCTTCGCCTCTCTTCGAGTTGAAGGGGATGTCCCGATTGGAGCGCCTCTCTTGGCTCCAATCGGGACATCCCTCTCGCGATATATTTCCCTCTTACATTAAAAAAAAGATAAAATAAATATTCAAAGTGTATTAATAATTATGATTCCCTCAGCTGTAGCTACAGCCTTTAGGAAGAAATGTCTTTTTTGCTCTCTGTCTCTGGATAGAAATAATGACGAATTCGAGGTTGATTAATATTCCAGTACATTCTCGATACTTGTTCAGAATAATTAAAAATGTCAATGGCGAAATGATTATCGATCATCCCCTTAAATGCAATAATTTTTGTATTCCCGAGATAAAATCGCGAGATAAAAATCTCGTTGCGGAAATGAGAGAAAAAAGGTAGAGGAATGTTTGAAATTATTTTTTACGATCTCACTCACTCTTTATCTCCGTAATATAAAAGGTATTATTATATTTATAATCTATTTATACAGAATAATGATATATAATATTACTATTTTTATATATTATAGAAAGAGAGAGAGACAGAGAGATAGTTAAAAACTAATTCTCTAAATATTATTGAGCTTCATCTCTTTCGCTTGCGAAGAAATATAGAAGAGACTAAATTTATTAAAATATAATCTTCATTTAAAATAATACAATAATTTGGGGTGAAGTTGAATTGTAAAGGTATCGGTTATTAGAAATCACCCGAGACAGAATCTAATTTTTAAAAAACTTTAACGAGGGATAAAGCAGATTGTGTTATTGCTGAATCATCACACACACACACATACACACACACAATGACCTAAAGATTGGCGAAAATATATTATGGTCATTCGGATAATTCGCTTAATTGCCTTTTCCCGATTTGCCTCGAACACATTCGAACATTATTATGGCTTCTATATTAAAATATAAATATAATAAAAAATGTAAAAAAGGTGAACTCGAACAAATAAGAGCATTGATACTATAGCAATAATAATTAGCAACATTATAAAAAAGATATTAGCAATATAAAATAAATGACGATATCAAATATATAGATATAATGTTTTTTTTTTGTTACTTTTACACAACCTGAATTCAATTTAAAATATGTATTTATATTCTTTTGTGTGTATAATTATATATTTTTTAAATTTCAATCATTACTTTTATTATGATTAATTTTTAAATTATTTTTAATTTAATTTCAATTTTAATTTAATTTTCTATCCTTTATTCCTATTTTTTTTTTCTTTTTTTTTTCCACCTTTCGCTTTGTAAATCGAAAAGTGAAAGTGGTCGTCGAAATGTATTGTCGTTGTAAAACTGTTTCTGTCGCGATAGATTGTTCACGGTTAAAAAAAAAAAAACACACACACACACACCCGCAAGATCTGAAAACAAAGCGTGCGTATACCCGTTGCATCAGCCAATTGTAGCGGAATGCATTTGTGTTCACGAATTCCGTAACACATCGATTCAGTTTTAACCTCTGTTCTATGCATTGTTAGCAATACCTGTGACAATCCTAATTATTAACGGACGAGAACGGAAAGACTTTACGATTCTACTCGAAACTTATTGTTAGTGACAAGCGTTGCGGCACCACTAATGTATTTTCACGAATTTGGAGAAAATATATTCTCGTTTTCAACTCAAATTTATTTTAGAAATATTTAATATATATATTATGTTAATATAAAATTTATTACAAAACTGGCGAAATTTATTTTGGAGAATTTACGTAAATTATATATATTTAAATATATATATATATATATATACAGAGTGTCCCATTTTAAAGGACCCACTCAAATATCTCAGAAACACTGCGTTAAATCGAAAAATGTTTCAAACAAAAGTTGTGTGGCTTCAAGAGGGCCATAAGATGGTGACAATGATTTGACCTTGGAAAATCATTTGAAGGTCATGTGAAGGTCAACTTTAAAATCTTAAATGGAAACCCCCATTTTTTATTCAGTATTCTTGTAGCTGACATCGAGAGCTTTCCAAAACACTATAATAAAGTATTTTTTTATTAAGTACTTTTTGAGTTATTTTATATTTTAATCTGACATATTTTGATATATAAAAAATTAAATATCTCGTAAAATATTTAGTTTTTGATAATCTTACCGTAATACTTCTATGTACAGAATAATGGGACAAATCAATCAGTATAAAAAAAAAATTGTTTTTAAGAAAATTATTTACAATGCATTTTTTAAAACAATTATTTGTTTTTTTTTGGCACTATTTAATTTGTCTTATTATTCTGTACATAGAAGTATTACGGTAAAATTATCGAAAACTGAATATTTTACGAAATATTTTATTTTTTTTATATCAAAATATGTCAGATTAAAATATAAAATAACTCAGAAAGTACTTAATGAAAAAATACTTTATTATAGTGTTTTGGAAAGCTCTCGATGTCAGCTACATGAATACTAAATGAAAAATGGGAATTTTCATTTAAGATTTTAAAGTTGACCTTCACATGACCTTCACATGATTTTCCAAGGTCAAATCATTGTCACCATCTTATGGCCCCCTTGAAGCCACATAACTTTTGTCTGAAACATTTTTCGATTTAACGCAGTGTTTCTGAGATATTCGAGTGGGTCCTTTAAAATGGGACACCCTGTATATATATCCATCATCAAGATTTATAGACTAATTTTTAAAAATGATCACTTTACGTAAAAAATCATTTATATAATAATGTATAGTATTTATTTCATTTAGATTTGTTTGTACGTATACATCACATTTCTCATTTATATAATCTTTTACATTAATTTCTATAATATATTATTACTATTCTCTCGTATAAAGTTATCGTGCGTCGAGAGCTTGAAAAATTGCGGGGAAGGCAGACATAAATCGCTATAAATCGCTCGTTACTTACGTATAACCGAGCGCGTTTCACGGAGGCTCTGTAAAATGTGTTCGCGGTCTCTCCTCTCCTCCTTCCCCCTCCCTCTTTCCTCCGTCGTCGTCACCTTAATGTCCCTCTCGTCGCATCCGACGTCGCGCATTCAATTGACTCTTACCTGGCGACCTACCTGGCTGCCGCGTCGGCGGTAACCTTGACGCGGGCAGGCAGGGGCCGACCAGTTTTCCGCGATAATGCTCGCGCTCGCACGTTCCATAATCGCGCCATAAAAGGTACAAAGCAATAGTGTCAAGTCTGCGCGCTTCTCGCGCATTGCATTCACGTGTGCAGGTGCAGCGCGCGATGCGCTCGGTCTGTCGGTCGGGCTCGTGCGCCCGCATCGCCGATGCAGATGCAAATGTGAAACCGCGAAGGCTCACTCGCTGTGGCACCTGTGCGATTATTGTTATATCGTAATATTACATTGTCTCGTTCGTAGAATTTTTTAAAAATAAAAAAAGTGCTGTAAGGTCAGGGTTGGCAAAATTCCACATTTATTCGGATAAAATTCATGTCAGTGGTAAAACCTGATATTTTCTGGAAAAAAAAAAAAAGAAACGTTCGTATTAAAAATGTAAAGATAAATAGAAAAGCTTTTTATCCATATTCGTCATTGGAGAGTATCTCCTAATTTAAATTTTATTCAAAATAAAATCTGTAATACTATATATTAGATATTAGAACGTAGCAAATAAATTAGTTTTTTTTTTTTTTTTTTTTCTTCAAGATGAACGATGAACGCGAATCAGATTCATATTGGTAATTTTTCTTATTAAATTAAAAATTAATATAAAGTTTAGTAATATTTATATTTGTGTAAAGTTTTCTTTTTAAAAATTTCTCATATAATTTGAATTAAAAAGAGACTATTATTATAATAATTTCATTTTTCAAACTATAATGATTAGTATGATTTATTAATGAAAGAAAAAATATCATTTTGCATAAAGTTATATGAATATATCTATTTTAGCGTTATACAGGGTGTCCCATTTTAAAGGACCCACTCAAATATCTCAGAAACACTGCGTTAAATCGAAAAATGTTTCAGACAAAAGTTGTGTGGCTTCGAGGGGGCCATAAGACGGTGACAATGATTTCACCTTGGAAAATCATTTGAAGGTCATGTGAAGGTCAACTTTAAAATCTTAAATGGAAATCCCCATATTTCATTTAGTATTCTTGTAGCTGACATCGAGAGCTTTCCAAAACACTATAATAAAGTATTTTTTCATTAAGTACTTTTTGACTTATTTTATATTTTAATCTGACATATTTTGATATATAAAAAATTAAATATCTCGTAAAATATTTAGTTTTTGATAATCTTATCGTAATACTTTTATGTACAGAATAATGAGACAAATCAATTAGTATAAAAAAAAATTGTTTTTAAGAAAATTATTTACAATGTATTTTTTTAAACAATTATTTGTTTTTTTTGGCACTAATTAATTTGTCTTATTATTCTGTACATAGAAGTATTACGGTAAAATTATCGAAAACTGAATATTTTACGAAATATTTTATTTTTTATATCAAAATATGTCAGATTAAAATATAAAATAACTCAAAAAGTACTTAATGAGAAAATACTTTATTTATAGTGCTTTGGAAAGCTCTCGATGTTAGCTATAACATTAGTAATTAAAAAATGGGGGTTTTCATTTAAGATTTTAAAGTTGACCTTCACATGACCTTCAAATGATTTTCCAAGGTGAAATCATTGTCACCATCTTATGGCCCCCTTGAAGCCACACAACTTTTGCTTGAAACATTTCTCGATTTAACGCAGTGTTTTTGAGATATTTGAGTGGGTCCTTTAAAATGGGACACCCTGTATATTGGTTATTTTTATAGTTTTTTCGCCAGTTTATTCCATTGAATAAAGTCCAGGATAGTAAAAACCGGGATTGACGGTTAATGGATTGTTCTCCACTCCTTGATCTTTTCTAGCCAATCGTGTATAATAAGGATTAGGATTTTCTTATCTCGAAGCGAAACGTTACAGCCGCGCGTCCCTCCTTAGGGGCGTACAATGCTAAATATCCGAAAACGGGGTTGAAGGGGCGAAGTCGCGGTGACGGTAGTAGCGACGGCCACGGCTTACAACGGGCGAGCTCTAATAAAGCCCGTGAGCGAAGCTCTCCCGCAGCTTCTCTTTCTCTCGTCGCTGCGAGCGCACGATTGTGCGGGTTATTTGCGGACGGCGGGAACACAACAGGGTAGAGAGGCCGCAACGTCGTTTCGCACACATTGTGTGCGCTCGCCGTTCCGACGAGTTTTGTACAGGGTGCGCTTGTAAATTCGGAGAGCTTTCGTGAATCGGCTGCGAACGGTCCACGGTGATTATTTTATTTGTGATTTTCCGACGTTACCTCATTGAAAAAATAAATTAACACTAGATAATATAATTGATGTAATAAAAAAATTATTCTATTTCTATTCAATTATTAATAATTGCGAGATAAATAAATCATTTGGAACTGGAAATGCGAGAAATTCTCTTAAATCCCAGTTGGAAAGGGGTTATTTCGAAAAACACATACATTCTATATTCTTTTTATTAATTAATTAATTTTTATTTTTATTTTTTTATTATTATTCTTATTTTTATCTAATATCTTTTTTATTATTTTATTAATTCGTTGATCTTGCGAAGAGAAAAATCGTTTCCCAAGATTTCGAAATGTTGAATAATACTTTTTGGAAGATAATTTTTTAGAATGAAATTATTTATAGATGTTAAATCGAATTCGAATCGCATTAATCTGATTTTTATTACTCGAGAATTTTTAAGCTCTAATTAATTTCGATTGTGTTTCTCATACGTGATGTGGGGGCTAATCGTGGTGTTGCGATATGGAATCGATTTTACAGATCTCACCGTGTATATACCGTGTGTACACGGAGGAAAAAACGAGCCGCGTCGGGAAGCAACACCGTGACGGCCACTGGCCTTCCTCGCCGTTCTTTATTCCTTCACTCTTAGCTTCTTGATCTCTTTCTTTGTCCTCTCTTAACTTACACGGACCGTTGCAATTTCTACAATTCATTCTTCAATCGAACCATGTTTCTCAATTCACCGAATCTCTGTATAACATACAAAACTATCTCTTGTAATCCGTTACATAATCAATTTTTGCTTCGTGATAAATATATACTCCGGGAAAAGATATATTAATAAACTTTTCATACAAAACGTTAATTTGCAAATTTCTTTATCTCATTACATAATATAATTGTAACCACACATACGCTTTAGTGTTTCGATGAATTTGTAAAATTAAAATTCATATATTTTTAATCACACTTCTTATTTTTATATATCAACTTATTATATCTATATCATAAGATGTAAAAATGAGATTGATAAAGAGAAGGAGAGAATATATATATATATATACAGGGTGTCCCATTTTAAAGGACCCACTCAAATATCTCAGAAACACCGCGTTAAATCGAAAAATGTTTCGAACAAAAGTTGTGTGGCTTCAAGGGGGCCATAAGACGGTGACAATGATTTGACCTTGGAAAATCATTTGAAGGTCATGTGAAGGTCAACTTTAAAATCTTAAATGGAAATCCCCATATTTCATTTAGTATTCTTGTAGCTGACATCGAGAGCTTTCCAAAACACTATAATAAAGTATTTTTTCATTAAGTACTTTTTGAGTTATTTTATATTTTAATCTGACATATTTTGATATAAAAAATAAAATATCTCGTAAAATGTTCAGTTTTCGATAATTTTAACGTAATACTTCTATGTACAGAATAATAAGACAAATTAATTAGTGCCAAAAAAAAAAAATAATTGTTTAAAAAAATACATTGTAAATAATTTTCTTAAAAACAATTTTTTTTTTTTATACCAATTGATTTGTCTCATTATTCTGTACATAGAAGTATTACGGTAAGATTATCAAAAACTGAATATTTTACGTGATATTTAATTTTTTATATCAAAATATGTCAGATTAAAATATAAAATAACTCAAAAAGTACTTAATGAAAAAATACTTTATTATAGTGTTTTGGAAAGCTCTAGATGTCAGCTACAAGAATGCTGAATAAAAAATGGGGGTTTCGATTTAAGATTTTAAAGTTGACCTTCACATGACCTTCAAATGATTTTCCAAGGTCAAATCATTGTCGCCATCTTATGACCCCCTTGAAGCCACACAACTTTTGTTTGAAACATTTTCCGATTTAACGCAGTGTTTCTGAGATATTTGAGTGGGTCCTTTAAAATGGGACACCCTGTATATATAATGTTGAATTCTTTTTCTACGATTTACATCTCTCCTCGTGCAGTATAATTTTCATTTCATTTCTCTAGTTATTCTCGCGGAATAATACCATTAAATATTTCGCGAGACACAGAGCATTTGCGTTTTCGCGCTCGCGTCGTGTCTGGACGAATAGGAAAGAAGGTCGGTTAGCGAGTGCTTTCTCTTTCTATCTCTCTTCCCTTCTCGAAGCGACTGCATCTCACCGCCGCTCTCCTCCCTCTATTTCGCGACCGGTCTCTAGTCTAACCTCGAAACCGTGAGAAACGACGGCGAGAGTAGTTTCGCAGTCCCTCACTCTCGATCAGAATCGCGGAGAGAAACTGCATTTACAGATTTATATTCCAATATTTCGACATCTCACCGCCTTATCGCGCATTTTTTTCTCGAAAAATCTTGCACACACACACACACACACACACACACACACACACACGTATCTCAATTTTTTAAATATTACATCATATTATGTGTCATATAAATTCATAATAATTCTGACTCTCGATTAGCCAAGGAGAAATTGCGTTTCTGATATATTTACATACGTTCAATCATCCGCATCGTATAATTTATGACACCCTGTATATATATATAATTATTAATATCGTATATTATATACATATACAAGAATATTCCCGGTGATGCAATTTTGCGAGAGTGCACTTTGCGATTCGCGTATCCTTCGGATCGGAAACGTCACGCTCGACGTCGGCTCGTTACCCTCGCCGTCGACGACGCCGCCCCCGGCGTTGCGACGCTCATCGATTCGAGGGGCCCCGCCCCTACCAGCACAGCCGTGCCATCCAGTGACGTCACTGGTGCGCCCTGGCGCCCCATCGCTGGCTGCGGTCGCCGGCGATTCTCCCCTAACCTCGCTGAAATCGTACATCGGAATCGCGAATCCGAATTATTGCTATAGCGGAGACGGAAAAAGAAACTAAGTCGCGAGATAAATTGTTACGCGAGTATGATTAAATATTGAATTACATTGGAAAAGAAAACCGCTCGGCTATTTGACTTAATTATTGCCTACAACCCAGGGTTGGGAACGTTACTCTATAAAAGTAACGCGTTACACCGTTACCGTTATCTTTTGTAAAAAGTAACACGTTACCGTTACTCGTTACTGATTTTAAAAAGTAACGCGTTACCGTCACCTTCACTTGGAAAAAGTAACGATTCGTTACTTTTTCGTTATGTTTTTGTTTTTTGTAATGCTATAATAAGCTGTTAGATTATAAAATTATTTAATAATCAATATTAAATGTAATAATTTATATTACAATTAAAAACTCTAAATTAGTCTCTATATAGCAAGCGTGTTTTATATTAAACTTATTTAACGATTCTAATTTTTTTACGCTAATATCTTTACTTTTTAATACACTTATCTTTATAGGAATTTAAATTGTAATTTACAAATTGTAATTTTGTCGAAAATTTTTATCAAACATTGTTTTTAAATATTGATAATATTATTAAGAGTGTATTCCAATATTCACTGCCAGTAGTCAGTAAGTTGTAAAATCTATAATTTACATTATTATAAATTTTCAATACTATCAGAGTCTACCATATGATAGAAGACTACAAAATATTTTTCGAAAAAATACATCTATCTATTGAATAGATATAAGATAACAAAGAAGCAAAAAGTAACGATAAAAGTAACAGCTAATTCGTTACCGTTACTGTAAAAATGTAACGACGTTACCGTTACCGTTACAAACAAAAAAAAAGTAACGATCGTTACCGAAAAAAAGTAACTGTAACGGTAACGACGTTACAAGCAACGCGTTACTTCCCAACCCTGTAGGATGTCCCATTTTAAAAGAACCACTCAAATATCTCAGAAACACTGCGTTAAATCGAAAAATGTTTCAAACAAAAGTTGTGTGGCTTCAAGGGGGCCATAAGATGGTGACAATAATTTGACCTTGGAAAATCATTTGAAGGTCATGTGAAGGTCAACTTTAAAATCTTAAATGGAAACCCCCATTTTTCATTTAGTATTCTTGTAGCTGACATCGAGAGCTTTCCAAAACACTATAATAAAGTATTTTTTCATTAAGTACTTTTTGAGTTATTTTATATTTTAATCTGACATATAAATGTCAGATTAAAATATATGTCAGAAAATATGTCAGATTTTAATATAAAAAATCACAGAGATGAGACAAAATAAATGGTATTCAGAGACTGGACGGGGAAAGAATATCTAAAACATCTAAGCACCTGAAACAAAGCAGGCCCATTGTATCTAATCTCCTTGATATGTTACAAGCAGCACGTCAGGCCCAGGCCTTGAAACATATCTATCTCTTCGTCTATCTGTATCTCCCTTCTTCCCCCTCCCTTCCTCCTGAACCGCAGTCGGATCTGCGACGGGCTCGATAATCGCGGGCGCATAATGCACTTAATTGCTAATCAAAGGTCCCGCCGGCGCTGTGTATATGTATATGTACGTGTATATAATATGTATATAGGTAGATACCGCAGTCCCATAGACGCCCGTATGCCGCAGATCTAATATCAACTGTATACCCGTTATATAGGGTGTTTCCTATGCAGCCGTCTGGAGGACGTCTTTGAAGCGATATAGTAACTGTTCGGTTGGTTGAGTAAACTGGACTTTGAGATGGCCCCGCCATACGTACACTATCAATCAAGACGCGCGAATTAACATTGCAATTTCACGAGCGAGCGCGCATCTCGCACTGATCGCTTTTGACAGCTACATAAATGGTCCTTTAATCTGTTGCGCGTGGGTAAAACGCGACGGCGGTTCTTCGTATAAATAAAAATTTGAAGGGGAGTCGCAAAGAACGTCTTTGCGTAAAAATAAAAATCTTGAAAAAGCTGAAAAGCCTGAAAGTCCGAGGAATATTTTATATGAAATAAAAATCTTATTTAATCGCGCGGAAAGAGAGAGATTACGATAAAAATCCCAGCAGATTAAGAGACGAAAGTAAAACGAAATAAAAACTTGCGAGATATTATTCTCACGTTATTATTATATTATATTAAACCAATGTAAAAATAAATCCGAGTTAAGAATAGAGAACGGTATAATGTAAATTTGGAGTTTATCGTTATCATACCCGTATAAAGTAGAGTACTTATTTCGCCGTTAGTTATTCGGACTCTGGTCCTGCCGCTTTTTTCTTTCCTTTATCGCTACCCTTTTTTTCCTGGTCGCCGCTACCCTAATTCGCCGTTTACACGCGTGGCTATTAATTCTACTCGCGCACAGCCACCGGCTGGCGTTTAATATCGTCCCGAACTTAAGCCGCGGCTTCATTAACTCGGAAACGCTGCACATTTTTTATTCGACCGTAAATGTGGAAGTAGCGGATGAAAAGATCATTCCTGTCTGTTAGTTGCACTTTGAGAAGATATTTATTTAATGCCTGTTCATCGCATTGTTGACCTACTTTAACATATGATGCTTTTACTTAAAAAGTGTAATAGAAAAAATGTGTTTGATTTAAAAAAAGAAGATTGGGAATTTTTAGATTAAATTTTAAAATTAAAAACACCCAATATCCCTATGCAATCCATAAAGGATTCATTTTACAAAATATATTATATTTAGTTTATATTGCATATAATTTTTCCGTTTGTTTTTTTCTTTTTTTCACGGGGAGTTCAAAATTACAAATTGAATAGTAAATTTTGATCGAGCGTTGTTTATTCATTTGCATATACAGGGTGTCTCATTTTAAAGGACCCACTCAAATATCTCAAAAATAAATGCGTTGAATCGAAAAATGTTTCGAACAAAAGTTGTGTGGCTTCAAGGGGGCCATAAGACGGTGACAATGATTTGACCTTGGAAAATTATTTTGAAGGTCATGTGAAGGTCAACTTTAAAATCTTAAATGGAAACCCCCATTTTTTATTTTGCATTCTTGTAGTTGACATCGAGAGCTTTCCAAAACACTATAATATTTTTTCATTCAGTACTTTTTGAGTTATTTTATATTTTAATCTGACATATTTTGATATGAAAAATAAAATATTTCGTGAAATATTCAGTTTTCGATAATTTTACCGATAATACTTCTATGTACAGAATAATATGGCTTGAAGCCACACAACTTTTGTTTGAAACATTTTTCGATTTAACGCAGTGTTTCCGAGATATTTGAGTGGGTCCTTTAAAATGGGACACCCTGTATGTGCGACATTGACCGTGTGCCGCTGCGCTTATTTCTAAAGTTGAAATGTATATCAAGGGGTTGACGAGGGGACGAAGGGTGCGAAAGGAGAAAAAGCAGGGAGATTGGAACGAGCTACCTTTTCCAAGCTTCCCCTTTTCCTAAGCGCCTAAAGTCGGAATCAATTTCTTCGACGCCACCTGCGCCACCGTCGTCGCTTGGAATTATATATTTCGTTGGGGTGACGCGAAAAGAGTTGAGGGAACGCGAGGATGACTCGAGAGGTGTTTCCGACTTTCGATCCTGAAAAATTACGCGAAGCGACGTAAAACGTATGATCTGAAAATTTTAATATTCTTTCGAGCGAATAAAGAGATATTTCCAAAAGTTCCTGATATATTATTTTTCGTCTCATATATAGATTTTCCAAATAATAATGTAAGATTAGATAATAATTGTACATTTTAAATATCTGGTTATACAGGGTGTCCCATTTCAAAATATGTCAGATTAAAATATAAAATAACTCAAAAAATACTTAATGAAAAAATACTTTATTATAGTGTTTTGGAAAGCTCTCGATGTCAGCTACAAGAATACTAAATAAAAAATGGGGGTTTCCATTTAAGATTTTAAAGTTGACCTTCACATGACCTTCAAATGATTTTCCAAGGTCAAATCATTGTCGCCGTCTTATGGCCCTTTTGAAGCCACACAACTTTTGTTCGAAACATTTTTCGATTTAACGCACTGTTTCTGAGATATTTGAGTGGGTCCTTTAAAATGGGACACCCTGTATAATATAGGAAAAAAATTATGTGCTGTAAGAGTAAATCTAGTTTACGTAAATAAAATTTACGTCTATCTCAATTTCAATCAATCAACCTGATTCAATCTCGTTTAAATGAACGTCACACGTGGAGACGTACACTCGTTTAGATTCTACCATTTATATATGGTGACGCAAAAATACGCCCCTCGCGATTTCATAATCATCCCCGTACTATATATATCATATATATGATTTAGATATTATAATAGTTTGATTATAGAATAATTTTGAAGTCATAGAAAGAGTGAAGTAAAACAGTGCTCATTCAACCGATTATGGGTGAATGAAATGAAATTTATCGCCGTTGTCATTCGGTGTTGTTTTCCTCTCGTATTGTCTCAATATTAATCAGGCTTATTGTTTCATTTTGCGACCAATTGTATCGCGGCGTGCAGAAACCTGGCAACTGAAACACCGCGATCGAGCTCCTTTCGGCCACGCGAGAGTCGCATCATCCGTAATCCCACCTCCCCTTCTCTCACCCCTCTTCTCTCACACACAACCGACGCCCGCGGCTGTTTTGTGCGTGCACCCGGTATATTACGCTCTCATCCTTAATACACTTACGCGCGCACAAAGAGTTTCTCGCTCTTTGTGCCCTCCTTTCCCCCTGCGATTTTATATATATAACGGGGGTAATATTCTCTGGTCTGAAAGCGACCCCTCTTTCAGAGCGATATCCCTCGAAAGGGAAGGCGTGGGAAGATGGGAGGGGGAGAGATGGGGGGGGGGGGGGGCTTTCGATTCTCGTCGATACAGATGGCCGCAAAACGAAGTTTCGATTTGACGTCGGGATCAAAGGGAATTACAGTGTGCGGAGGTGCATACACTTGGTGCAATGTTAACGATACCGAAAATGCCCGTCATGTTTATTTAATCTTTAAGCGCGTCACGCACATCGATTGATAATAAAATAATTAAATTTATTACGCCAGAAAGAGAATGTTATATAAAAATGTAAAACAATTTAATCCACACGCGTTTCGAGAATTATATTTATTACATATATTTGCGTATAAGATTACATTTAATATAATTAAACTGTTTAAATAATTATAGAATAAATAAATATAAATTCTGTCAATAATTAATTTTAATAAAGTAAATCTTACTTTCGTATAGGAAATAAATAATTTTAAATACTTTTTAATGTTGCAAAAAAAAAAAGAAGAAGAAGAAATTCGAAGAACTAGGCAAGAAAAAAAAGAGGAAGTGAGTCTGAAAGATTGCATTATTTACATATTTTTATGCATTTCAATGCAGCTCTTGGAAATACTTTTAGCTTTCTTAGGTTTCCTTTCGGCAAAAAGGTAAACGGGGGCGGAGAATTTCAGGTTCACAGGTAGCGTAGGTAGCAACCTGATCTTTTTTCTCGAACCCCGTCGCGAGGGTGGATTCAAATGGCCGTCCTGTGATGGTGAAGACAAGCTGACGATCGCCAGCTGCAATGCCCGGGATCTTGCTGGTCTCGGGAAGATTCTGCTTCTCGAATTTAACGGGAGGACGTTCACGCAGAAATTTTGACACGCACGTGAAATTTTTACGTTTAGATACTACACGTAAAATAATTGTATTGCTATGAGTTATAATATGAGTTATATATTTTTATACGCGAGTTAAGCGATTTACGTGACGTGAACGTTATTTATATAGCTAATATTTAAACGAGTTGTGTGCGCGATTAATATTTATATAACTTAAACAATTAAGGGAAAGGGGAATATACTTGTCAATATACATACATTATATATATATATATATGTTATATATTTGGGAATATTTTTTATTTTTATACAGCTAATATTTACTATATTTATATAACGAATATTTGTTTTATATTTAACATGATTAGTAAGAATCATGGTGTGGCACAGCTGTTGGTTTTTTGCGAACGAAAAATATTTAACGATCGATATATCATTAAGATTTTCTATTAGATCTGGTTTGTCGCGTCTACTTGAATTCCTTTCACATTCGGGCGCATAATCGAGAGAGAATCTTAAGAGAGAGATTCTGCTACCTCTCTGTTAAATCATGCACTTAGTTTACTCGTCGCACAAAAAACGAAGAGTTGTGGAAAATCAAACGTTAACCTAGTTAACCGGCCGTGGAATCGCGGTTTCACGCATGTTCAGTTTGCAGTGTGTCTACTCCCTCGAAAAAACATGGAAAACCTGGAATTCTCAGGGATTTTTTTTTTTTGTACCTGGAGAATTCAGGAAATTTTATTGGGACTCGGGAAATTTGAAAAAAATTCTCTCTTTAATAATTTTTTCATAATTTTGCTCTAATACCGTAAACAATCCGTCGAAAAGTCAAATTGGGAGAATTACGTGTTTAAAATATATTATAATAAGAAATATATTTTAGATATATATATTTATCTTTGTTTATATACATATATACAGGGTTGGGAAAGTTACTTTATAAAAGTAACTCGTTACCGTTACCGTTATTTTTTCTAAAAAGTAACTCGTTACCGTTACTCGTTACTAATTTTAAAAAGTAACTCGTTACCGTTACAGTTACTAAAAAGTAACGAGTCGTTACAATTTCCGTTACTTTTTTACAATACAAACTAATAAATTATTTTGCATAAGAAAAACTTTTAAAAAATTGTAAGCAAGATTTCATTCAAGGTTTATTACAAAATAAATGATTAAATTTTATCGAAATTCTTTATTAATTTTTAATAAAATTTGTTGCTCCATAATATCATCATTTAAATGCCCTCTTTGTGATGTTAATACAGAGCCACCGATGCTAAACATTCTTTCTACAGATGCACCGCTTGGTAGAGCTGTATTATATTTAATAAAAAGTTTTTTAAGTTTTGGATAGTCGTTTAACATTTCTATATTACAATTATTTGATTTTAAAAACCGTTGCAATTCTTCTTGTTCAGATTCATTTTGCACCGTTTTTTGCTCAAAAATGAAAAAATCATCGTGATCGTCAGATTTTCCAGCTTTTGAAGAATTTTCAGTTGATCGGATTCCCAATAAATCCTCCAAGTAATTTTCAGCACGTTTCCTTTTTTCTCCGGTTAACCAGTTTAACTTAAATTTTGGATGTAAACATGCTGCTATTATTAATTCTTTTGTTTCAAATATTGTAAGAAATTTAAAATCAAATATAGTAAATTAAGCGACATTGTTTGTTTTATTGAAATTAATACTTTTGAATCAATAGTTTAAAATAAAATAATATTTTTCAATTAAATCCTTATTTAAAATTAAATAACATATGTATTAATCAAATTAATAAGTTACCTTTTATTTAAACCTTGCTGAATAGCTTCAACTAATGAATGGCGATCTATAAGGTCAGATTTATTGAGATTTTCTAATTTTCGTTGCAAGGTACTTAGAACTGGTAGTAAATGAGAGCTCTGCTTTTCCGAAAAGCTAAAGCTCTCATTGGATATCGCGCGTCGCGTCATCGCACTGGTCTGCAAGAGCCATAAGTTGATCAATCACATTCAAGCATTTTTACAACATAATAAGAATGCTAATTGGTCGATTTGCTTACGGCTTTACGGTTAAGATAAAAATTTTATCACGCACAATAGCAAGAATAATATCTTAAATAAATAAAAAAATTTGAAAAAAGTAACGATAAAAGTAACTGTTAAATTCGTTACTCGTTACCGAAAAATGTAACGAAGTTACTTTTTCCGTTACAAATAAAATTTGTAACGCCATTACCGTTACAGTTACCAAAAAAAAGTAACTGTAACGGTAACGGCGTTACAAGTAACGCGTTACTTCCCAACCCTGCATATATATATATTCAATGTCTTGAGAAAAGATTGAATATGCAATATATATTCTTTAATTTTTAATTTTTAGTGATAAAAAATGAATTTTTTTTTTTTTTTTTTTTTTTTTTTTTAACGTTTCTAAATCCATTGACACTTAAGTGACCTTGTGTTCCCCTTCGTAGAAGTGAGAAGTATTAGAGAAGGCGTACAAAGGAAAAAAAAAAAAAAACTTATTTTAAAAAATCGCATTACAAAAATCTTAAGTGAACCCCTTACCTGGAATTTTGAACAAAAATACCTGAAGGATCAGGGAATTCTTTTACAAGATTCGAATAGGTACCCTGGTTTGCCATTTCTAATATGCAGACAGTACGCCATTAAAATCGCATTAATCTCCCGATTCGCGAAGTATCTAGTTCAAATATAAATAGATAACACATTTTTGAAGAAATTTATTTTGTGAAAACTCGCGAGTCTTATTCTCGATCGCGCGAAAGCCGCTCGCATACAGAAATAACATTGGCGGTGTTTTTTTACGAAGAGGAAAGATAAAATTTATCCACGATGGCACAGAAAGAGGGAGAGGGGGGGGGAGAGAGAGAGGAGGTTTTCGCGATTTTACATATTCAACGATTCGCGAGAACGTTATGGCAACGGGGCGGCAAAGGAAGGCTCTCGCAATCTCCCTCGTAAATGCTGATACGAGCCGTCCGTGAAACGCGCAGTATCACCGTGCGGGATTACTGATAAAATGCGCTTGCCGCGATGTAAAGTTCTTCTACCGACGGCGATGTTGAAAGTTTTCGGGGTTCCGTGCCGTTTTTATTATTGCGTTACGGTCGCCGCAAGATCTCGGGGACATAGAGATCCCACGATAGAAAGTAACCGCCCGGAATCCTCACGGACGATTCTCGGTAATGCATTTTGTAACGATTGTTCGTAAAATCGATTGGGTTTCGTGTATAAAAAGCAAGCGGATTTCTGTATTTCCGGTTGAAGAAAATTTTCAAATTCTTTTCGCTCGAGAATATTCGTGCGGAGAGAAAAAAAAAGAAAAAAATTAAGCACGCAATTTATCTTGTAAGATCTTCCCGCATATATTAATGCCGAAGTAATCTTGCCCGAATTAAATCCAATTATGTAACTATTCTCCTTTTTCTCGTTACAAACGCAGATCTACGTATTGGGTTAAGTAAAAAGTCATTGCGTATTTTTTGTATGTTTTTCAAAGTCATTTATTTATATAAAGAACATAGATCAATCAATGATATATTTTCCGTTTTGTTCGATGACCTTTTGCCATCTTTCGGTGAGCTTCATAATCCCCCCTTTCGTAGAAGGACCTGTCTTTATTGGCGAAAAACTGAACAAGGTGCTGATTTACCGCCTCATCTGAATTTAACGTTATTCCACGCAAGGAGTTTTGAAGAAAGCGAAACAAGTGGAAGTCCGACGGCGCAAGGTCAGGCGAGTATGCTGGATGGGGCAACACATCCCATCCAAGTTCCAATAATGTTTGACGGGTCGCCAAAGATGTGTGTCGTCTCGCGTTGTCGTGATGGAACACAACTCCTTTACGATTGACGAGCTCCGGACGTTTCTGGATGACAGATTCGTTCAAACTATCCAATTGCCGACGGTACACATCCGAATTGATTGTTCGGTTCCTTGGTAGGAGCTCAAAAAACACCACACCCTTCCAATCCCACCACACTGAGAGCATAACCTTCCTCTGATGAAGTTCTGCTTTTGAAGTCGTTTGAGGCGAATCATCACGTCGGGACCAAGACTGTTTGCGTTCCACATTGTTGTAAACAATCCACTTCTCATCACCAGTTATCATTCGTTTCAAAAAAGGATCGTTTTCTTCACGTTTCATGAGCATATCGCAGATGTTTATACGCGCCGTCAAATGAACTTCTTTGAGTTCACGAGGAATCCAAATATCGAGCTTGCTTACGTATCCCAGCTTCTTTAGGTGGACGTGAACACTTTTTTGATTGATCTTCAATGTTTCTGCAATCTCTCGTGTCGTGTAACGTGGGTTTGACTTGATCAATGCCTTTATTTTGTCGTCATCAACCTCGGTGGGCCTTCCTGACCGAGAAGCATCTTTGAGATCAAAATCACCAGCGCGGAATTTCTTGAACCAATTGTGGCACTGACGTTCCTTTAGGACATCGTCACCGTAAACTTTATGCAATTTTTCACAAGCTTGACGCGCGTTCTTTCCTTTACGGAAGTAAAACAGTAAAATATGGCGAAAATGCACAGTTTGGTCTTCCATCTTCAACTTGTAAAATCTCCAAAACTCAACCAAATCGCTCAATTTTTTTTTAGAATGAAGCTTAAATCGTCAGCTGTTAAACGATATATGACAAACATATGTGTGAATGACTCTAGTACTGCCAAAACTGAACTAATGCCATCTGTTGCAAAAATACGCAATGACTTTTTACTCAACCCAATATATTGAATCGCCACTCGTTATAATCAATTTCTCGCAGTAAATAAACTGAAAAGAGTAAGGGTTTCCCCATCAAACCCATCTACGCGACGCCTATCCTCGTCGTTTCGCGATATCCGCTTATTTATCCCGCGAGATAAGTGTTACGATGAGAAGGGGTTCCCTCTTGTCGGTTCGTCGCGAAGGGGCGACCATAAAAGCTCCGGGCAAACGATGACCTGGACCATGGGCTGAATGAGCCAAAGTGGCGTACGCCGCGCTCCGATTGGCCGCTATTTCGAAACGACCCTCCCGGCGTCGACGTGTTCACCGCACTACAGGTCGTTTCAGAGAAAAGAACTCCGGAGGCAAACTACATTCTAAACTCTCGAGAGATCCTCCTTTCTAGCGCGATGCATCCGGGACACCCCGTATTACCGCGCGAAGGATATAATTGTATTCTAGGAAAGGTCTTCTCTCGAATGCGAACAAAAGCAGCGTGTTAAAAATGATAAGGAAAAGAACAAATTAATAGTCTTAAAAATAAATAAGAATTATAAATGGATATTTATATAGATTCTTATAAATTAACAAGTATCGATCATGTACGGAGGAATTGAAAAATTATAGCACGCAACGAAAAGGAAAAAAGATAAAAAAGAAATTCTCAGAATTTACACGAATATGATAAGAGGAGATAAATTTCGACGCCGATTTAACGGATGAAGGATCTAGTAAAAGACAAGTAAAAGATATATATGGTATATATCTCTTACGAGATACACACATTTCGAGTTTGATTAACGAAGGCTCGACAGTACACTTAAGACGAGAGATGGTCTCTCGCTATACACGTTGCACGCTGCACGCGAGAGATGCATCGGAGGTGTCAGAAGTGACCGTCACCGGTTACTTACGTAAGACCTCCTTACGTTGTATATCGGTAGAAATAATTAGCGCGCGACTAATATGAGTTCTCTTTATCCATACAAGATAATTTTTGTAATAATGCGATCAATCGGAAAAATAAAATGACGAGACGACAACATGTTTTCTTTTTCTTTTTTTTTACACATAAGTTTCGCTCAGTTTAAAATAACCTTATATTATGACGAATTTATATAATCTCGTAATTTCTTAGCTTTATATAATTTTATAATTATATATAATAATTATAAATATAATTGTATATACTGGGTGGCCCATTTTAATCCATCCAGTCGAATATCTCAAAAACCAAAAGCCCGGAAGAGAAAAATGTTTCGGACAAAAGTTGTTTGGCTTCGAGGGGGCCATAAGATGGTACCATTGGTTTGACCTTGGAAAATCATTTGAAGGTCACGTGAAGGTCAACTTTAAAATCTTAAATGGAAACCCCCATTTTTTTATTTAGTATTCTTATAGCTGACATCGAGAGCTTTCCAAAACACTATAATAAACTATTTTTTTATTCAGTACTTTTTGAGTTATTTTATATTTTGATCTGACATCTTTTGATATAAAAAAAAAATAAAATATCTCACAAAATATTCAGTTTTCGATAATCTTACCGTAATACTTTTATGTACAGAATAATGAGACAAATCAATTAGTGCAAAAAAAAAAAAAACAATTGTTTAAAAAAATACATCGTAAATAATTTTTTGAAAAACTATTATTTTTTTATACTAATTAATTTGTCTCATTATTCTGTACATAAAAGTATTACGGTAAGATTATCAAAAACTAAATATTTTACGAGATATTTAATTTTTTATATCAAAATATGATTAATTAAAAAATGAAAAAATACTTTATTATAGTGTTTTGGAAAACTCTCGAGGCAAGCTACAAGAATACTAAATAAAAAATGGGGATTTCCATTTAAGATTTTAAAGTTGACCTTCACGTGACCTTCAAATGACTCGTCAAAGTCAAACCAATGGTACCATCTTATGGCCCCCTCGAAACCAAACAACTTTTGTCGGAAACATTTTCCTCTTCCGGGCTTGGTTTTTTGAGATATTCGACTGGATGGATTAAAATGGGCCACCCAGTATATAATTTTATAATTATATATATTATAATTTGAAAAATTATATATCGCGTTTTATAAAATGTCAATTTAAATATTGTACATTATATAAACACACTACATATGAATGCATGATTTTTAACTCGCTTGCATGAAGGACGGTATTTGAAAAATGAATATTGGAGAATGAAACAGGTTCGAATTTAACAGGTGATAATATAATTAACGGCGATATAATTTTCGGCTGCATTAATTAGTATTCATTGTATTAATTATTCGAAACTAATCGGGATCGATTGGCACAAAGCTACCAATTAACGTTTTCACTATGGTTGGCGTTGCGGCGACAAGAGAGTGCCGGTTTAGACAATACCATCCCGTTCGGACAATGCGGGGTGGGTTTGCCCGAGCTGAAAGAGAGGGGGCGGAGGGGGTGGGAGGAGAGGGGTGAGTTTGCGCGTTTAGTATACGTAGACGATAAACAAGGTTGTACAACAAACGTGTCAGGCAACTCGACAAACCGTAACGAATGATTTATGAGTGAAGTTTCGTGAAAGGAACCCGCGCGCGCCCGTTATGTCGAGGTTTTCGATCTGACACATCAGAGGGTATTCTTTTTCAAGCCTCTTCTTGCCCCGAGAGAAACGTCGCGTTGTATTTGCGTCTCGTCCGCGAATTGGCGGCTAAAGCGGTAGCTGAAATTTTTCCGCGACGATTAATCTTCCTCAGCTCCAGACGAACGCGAAAGGAAAATTGAAATTTTGCGCCGAGAGGAGAAATCGAAAACGCGATCGGCCCATTAAATCTCGATCGAAGTAAATATCCTTTAACTATTACCCTCAATGTCTCGCAAATTACCTCAACGAGATTACGTGGAAATGTGAGATAATTAATAACTGCTAAACAACGGATTGTGCTCTATGCGTGTGTTGCCTTTCGAGTCGAAATTATTATTCTCAATCCGTCACACAGAATGTACCTTGATTTAATTTCGAAAGATAAATCAATAATAATTAAAGCTTAACATTCTCGTCGCAAGCTTTCATCAATATTTCGAACTGATTTTTAAAATTTTTAATAAAATCCGAGGAGGGATGGTTTTTTTCGCGCTGATTTTAAATTATATTTTAAATTATTTGATTCGTGATGCAGAAATATGTATTGTTTAAGTTTAGAAGATAAAAGAAATGGATAAAAGATTTTGGAGAGAGAGAGAATTTTCCATTCCTATGAGATTTATGTTAAGTTTCGAAGATTTCTAAAATTTTTAACATGCTCTAAAGAATCTGTTCTTAATTCCACGCACGTGCGTAAGTATGCAATGTAGATCGTGTATGCATGTATCGTACGATACATGCATACTGTCTCGCGCGTTGGCGAAGATACGCACATATAAGCGTACACGTGTATGTCACACGTCACGTGTACGTACACGGTTTGTCGATCGATAGGAAACGCGTCGCGAAACAGTTTGGACATCGGTATCGGCACTCGCGCGTCATCAAACGACCGATCGGCAATTGTGGCCAATATATGTATATATATATATATGACGCGTATATAACGTTATATGTATATCATTGTAGCTTTAACCATCGATTAACATACCGAGCATACGCGCGCGCGCGCACGTGCGGACCACGCGTCCTCGTGACACAACGAGCGTCTCGTCGTTCGCATGTTTAATTAATCCGCAAGGGATTAGCGCGATGATTAAAATAGCACGCCTATGAAATTGTTTCAACTGGGCCTGTACTGATATTCAAACTAATAGTTGACGCTGAGTTTTATTGGAACGGATAGAGTTTTCACGAACAGCGCATATATATATTTTGTATATTTTAATTGATATAATTTGTATTAAATAGTCAATAATAAAGATTACGCAAAAGAGAAATTAAATAATAAAATTTTATATAGAAATATTTTATGAAATAGACTCTAAAATTATAAAGGAAAGCGTCGAGATAACATCGGACGTGTCAGTAGATCTCTGCGAACGAGAGTAAAAAACGTTAATATAATAATTATAATTATGAAAATTATAAAACTTTAATATAATAATTATCATATCGAAACGAGACGATTGTGACACAATAATTCGATATTATGCAACGTATTCATTTTAATGACAGTTACCATTGTTCATATTATCGTGTATCACTTGCGTATCGATATAGACAAAAGCAATTAGCATATTATATCAACTTTATAAATATAATCTGCGGTATATTATATACATGTAATAAATATTTATTTAGTAAGCGTTACATTTCAATTTCATTCCATAAATTGAAATGTTAAAAAAATAAAAAGTGTACATGCCGAAATATATATTGGGTGGCCCATTTTAATCCATCCAGTCGAATATCTCAAAAACCAAACCCGGAAGAGAAAAATGTTTCAAACAAAAATTGTGTGGCTTCAAGGGGGCCATAAGATGGTGACAATTATTTGACGTTGGAAAATCATTTGAAGGTCATGTGAAGGTCAATTTTAAAATCTTAAATGGAAATCCCTATTTTTTATTTAGTATTCTTGTAGCTGACATCGAGAGCTTTCCAAAACACTATAATAAAGTATTTTTTTATTAAGTACATTTTGAGTTATCTTATATTTTAATCTGACATCTTTTGATATAAAAAATTAAATATCTCATGAAATAGTTAGTTTTTGATAATCTTACCGTCATACTTTTATGTACAGAATAATGAGACAGATCAATTAGTATAAAAAAAAAATTGTTTTTAAGAAAATTATTTACAATGTATTTTTTTAAACAATAATTTGGTTTTTTTTTGGCACTAATTAATTTGTCTTATTATTCTGTACATAGAAGTATTACGGTAAAATTATCGAAAACTGAATATTTTACGAAATATTTTATTTTTTATATCAAAATATGTCAGATTAAAATACGAAATAACTCAAAAAGTACTTAATGAAAAAATACTCTACTATAGTGTTTTGGAAAGCTCTCGATGTCAGCTACGAGAATACTAAATGAAAAATGGGGGTTTCCATTTAAGATTTTAAAGTTGACCTTCACATGACCTTCAAATGATTTTCCAAGGTGAAATCATTGTCGCCATCTTATGGCCCCCTTGAAGCCGCACAACTTTTGTTTGAAACATTTTTCGATTTAACGCAGTGTTTCTGAGATATTTGAGTGGATCCTTAAAAATGGGACACCCTGTATATATCAATAATTAATTATATTCTGTAAAGAATATTGAAAGTATGTAAGGGAAAATTTCTAATTTTAATTAACTCTTTTATTAAAATATATTTCTACGTGTTACTCGTAATTTTTAATAATGTAATTAAATTAAAATTATTTTCCGTATAAAGAATCGATAATTGCGGAATGAAGATATTTTATTCGGTGAAAATGGGGGACGAAAATTTCTGAAAAATTCGCGTATTATGCGCAACTGCACGATAAGTTTGTTCGCGTAGCGTGTAATATGTAATCGCACGATAAAGCGAATGTGTATACGTCCTCATCTCGGGGATGCGAAACCGCCTTTAAGGTCAGGCTGTCACGTTGCCGACGTAACCGGAGCGTCGACGATGACGTAAACGCAAATCCGAGAAGCCCCAAGGAGATTAATGCAGTTATGTGACTCGCTACGCGACCGCTACCATTTTTCCTCGCCTCGTTGTTGACGTCGTCGTCGTCGTCGTCGTCGTCGAGATCCGCTCGTTTCTCAGCCAGCCAATTTTCCGCATCTTTCGCGTTCAAAATGAAATGCGAGCGCTCGAAATTCGGCTTCCGAGGACAGACGGGGATACGAAATAAAACACAGAAAATGTCTAATTGATATGATAATTATTTTTTCTCGAATATATTCGTTAAAGGAAAAGGCGCAGAGAGAAAATCGTGAATTTTATTTACGCACATCGACAAATTTCTTCAAATTTATCTCCCTCCGATATTACGTTATCGAGAATTGAGATTGTATTGATAAGAGACTTTTTTTTTTATTTTTAAACAAACTGTACATCGCGAATTATATATCCCCTCGGTACCCATCGCGGTCGACGAGTACGTGATATAACGGGTGTACACGCGGTCCACCCGTATTGGCATTATCCGGGTTGCACCGCGTGCAATTAGCATATCCTCTCGGCGCCGAGTCGTAGCGCACGTGCACAGATGCGTGCGGTGCGTGCGCTACATAATGCATCGGTCGGCGAGGGAAATGTGCGAGAGACGGAGATGATGGGGGGCGTCCCTCGGGGGGGGGGGGGGGGCATGTTGCGTCGGGTGCATCGTGAGAAAGAGAGAAAAGTCGATAATATTTAAATTTTAAATTAATAAAAGGATGAAGAAAGATTCGAACCCCGTATATGTTTCTGAAATAAATCTCTACTTGAGGGATAATTCTGCTCGATCGTAATTACACACGAATTAGTGTTATTTTAATCATTGATTGATAATCTATTATTTGATATTTCAATTTCTTCATCGGTATTTATTTTACTCTATTATCCTCTTTCTAATTATCGTTTATTATTTCAAAAATTTTTATTTTTTGATTATTATGTTCGAATATATATATATATATATATATATATATATATATATATATATATATATATATAACATCGTTAATCTGATTGTAAATCGTAATATAATATAGTCTGTCGTTGCGAGAAATAAATTTTCCATAGAAAATTTCATTCGTTGGAAAGAAATCTTAACAATCATAATAAGACCGACGTTCGCAGATTCCGCGGTTTAAAGGCCATGTTTCTATGTGCAATCCGGTGCGCATCTCTTCGTCTCCGCCTCTTCCGGGCGGCGAGCATGCAAGAGGGAGAGAGAAAGAGAGAGAGAGAGAGAGAGAGAGAGAGACAGTCCAAGAGAAAAAAAAAGAGTGAAGCTCGAGTATGATTCCATTAACCCGGCTATCGAGCGTGTCGAGTGGCAGGGACGACTGAGCGAACGTTCCAGTCGATGAATCGAAAAGAGGAGGAAATGATGAAATGGAAGAGGAGGGTGCGCAAAAGGCATCGTCGACCGATGACGACGACGACGACGACGAGATTCCCCGCGTCGCGAAGTGGGTTGACTAATTACGAGGTGAAGATTGACGAGCCTTTGTCGGGATCGTCAAGGGCACAAGCCCGATAGGACGAGTAAAGGACGTGGGGGTGGGAAAGGGGAGGCGAATTCTAGACGAATCGCGCACGTCGACGCGATTTCTCCTATTATTCTTATAATTAGCGTTCAATTTAATATATCATAATCATTTAAAAATGAAAGAGATTCGATTTTCTCTCTCTTCGGCAAGTAATTTAAAAGTAATTTAAATTATCTCAAAATTTTCTACGATTTTTTGAGCTCCAAAATCACTGTAAAAATATTTTTATAGTAAAAAGATTATTGTGTGTATATAATGACTCGCGCATATATTTATACGCGCAAGATATAAAAAATATATATATATATATATACATGGTGTCCCATTTTAAAGGACCCACTCAAATATCTCAGAAACACTGCGTTAAATCGAAAAATGTTTCAAACAAAAGTTGTGCGGCTTCAAGGGGGCCATAAGACGGTGACAATGATTTCACCTTGGAAAATTATTTGAAGATCATGTGAAGGTCAACTTTAAAATCTTAAGTGAAAACCCCCATTTTTTATTTAGTATTCTTGTAGCTGACATCGAGAGCTTTCCAAAACACTATAATAAAGTATTTTTTCATTAAGTACTTTTTGAGTTATTTTATATTTTAATCTGACATATTTTAATATAAAAAATAAAATATTTCGTAAAATATTCAGTTTTCGATAATCTTACCGTAATACTTCTATGTACAGAATAATAAGATAAATTAATTAGTGCCAAAAAAAAAACAAATAATTGTTTATAAAAATATATTGTAAATAATTTTCTTAAAAACAATTTTTTTTTTTTTAATACTAATTGATTTGTCTCATTATTCTGTACATAGAAGTATTACGGTAAGATTATCAAAAACTAAATATTTTGCGAGATATTTAATTTTTTATATCAAAAGATGTCAAATTAAAATATAAAATAACTCAAAAAGTACTTAATGAAAAAATACTTTATTATAGTGTTTTGGAAAGCTCTCGATGTCAGCTACAAGAATACTAAATAAAAAATGGGGGTTTTCACTTAAGATTTTAAAGTTGACCTTCACATGATCTGATAAAAATATTGTAAATATAAAAATACAATGTGTATCGAGAGAAATGTAACATTTTAATTCTCGGAATGAACTGATAATCCCGCAGCCACGCAGCATCGATCGTATTTTTATTGATGCGACGAACAATCGAAAACTAATCAATATCGCGCATCGGTTATCGTCGATTCAAGAGAGCGAGAGCCGCGGACATATTCAAAAAATTTTATTGCATAAAATATCGATATCGTCGATTATAAATGTCGACGCGTCGTGATGTAAAATTATAAAATATTTCGCTTTTACAAATGAAATCTACGCTAATAAAAACATTGATGTCGTAAATCGTAGATATGTAATTGCCATATAAAATTATTAAAAATGAAATAGCGATATGTCAAAGTCCATCTGCAGCGCGAGCATATCTTTCATTATGCGAATTTTGCGTCATACGAGGTAACATTATTAAAATTTATCCAACGATCAACCATGATTCATGTATGTTTGATCGATAAATTCTTAATATCGTCGATCATTAATATCGCGTCAGTTGACATAAAATTAAAGATAATCGTAACCCAATCGGATTTAACGTTCAATGAAAAGGGACCGCTGTATAAAAATGTAAAACCATCGCTAAAATTGAATATAATAATACGTACAATCACGACGCGAAGCTTTTGAATTAAATGAATCCGATAATTTATATAAACAATCTTTCCGATAGCGGATTCTTTGCGATTAATTCATCGCGAGAAATGCTTGTTTACCGTGTAAAATACGTGCATGCTATGTTCGTGCAAAATCACCTGAACCTTCAAACGAACAGATTGTCCAGATGAATGACAATAGCAGAAATATGACACTTATCTCAAACGAAGAGAGAAATCATTTGCCAAGCGAGTTACGCGAATATAATGCTAATGTAATTAGCCCGACGAAACGCTACGGTAATTGTCCTGCTTCGTATAGGTATGCATGCTTACGCGCGTGCGTGAGCTTATTGTGCTACATATGCTTAATAACGATGCAAACTTAACGACACGATGATATCGTTCGACGATATTAATCGACGATTTTCATTGACGTGAGTAATAGTTAGACATTTCGTGGTTGTGTTTTACATATCAGGAATTAGTTAGTAAAAACATGCATAAATATGCATAGTATGCAATTAAGCTGTGATTCATCATGGGGATTAATTTAATAGCAATCATCGTTGAAAGTTGATAATTTTTTTTACTTTTTTTTAATATATCGACTCCAAAATGTACGAGTTATGAGAAATAAAATACATCGCGCTTTACAGTATTTTATCAGATTTAAAAATTAAGCACAATATTGGAAAAGCAAAAATATATCTGATTTTTTAGAGAAATAAAAATATTTGTACAGTTTTATTTTTTTTTTGTCTTTGTTAAGAGACAACATTGCAAAATTAACACAAGGTTATTTATAATATAACTTTATATATAAATATATATATATATATATATATATATATATATATATATATATATATATACATATATGCCGCTTTTATACGCTTTTGGATATCATGACATCACGATATCGCCGTGGATGTCTATAGGCAAAAGTCATTTTGTCAAGAGTGTAATTTACGTGAATTCTGGAAATCCGGAACATTAAATTCCGACGAATTCTGTCAAAATCCGTTCCGATCGCGCTTTATTTCGGCTTTACTTCCTGGAATTTTATCGACTCTTACCCGAAACACGAAACACTTTTTCGCACTTGCTTCGATCGAATTTCAAATTGACGAATGAAACATAGATTGAAATTGTATTCGGAAAAGCTGTCTCGTCTCATTCGAGTTTCGAAAAAATTATTTCTCCCACAATCGAATTATTGAAAGACTATCGAATTCTGTACATACAAGTATTACGGTAAGATTATCAAAAACTAAATATTTTACGAGATATTTAATTTTTTGTATTAAAATATGTCAGATTAAAATATAAAATAAGTCAAAAAGTACTTAATGAAAAAATACTTTATTATAGTGTTTTGGAAAGCTCTCGATGTCAGCTACAAGAATACTAAATAAAAAATGGGGGTTTCCATTTAAGATTTCAAAGTTGACCTTCACATGACCTTCAAATGATTTTCCAAGGTCAAATCATTGTCACCATCTTATGGCCCCCTCGAAGCCACACAACTTTTGTTTGAAACATTTTTCGATTTAACGCAGTGTTTCTGAGATAAGTTTGAGTGGGTAGTTTAAAATGGGACACCCTGTATATCTTTATTTTTAGTTATAAATTTTTAATTTTCAATAATGTAAAGGAACAGACGCGCGACTCTGTAGATGAAGTTTTACTCAGACGACGAGAACAAGGATGCGCGATACGTGTTTTCTCGCGATGTTTCGCGACCCGTTCATTGAGTACATCGTTTTTCAAGATTTTCGGCCTTTCGAGCGTAATATGTATTCGTTGTCGGTTGAAAATTCCTTGTTTCGCGCGCGAAGTTCGTCGCCGCGGCACTTCCTTATCTGGGAGTTGCCGCAATTTTGACGCGCGCGGATGTAGGTCGTTCATGACCGAGATTATGTACCGAATGAAATTTCTTCGAGCGGCGGCGTGCTCGATAATGCTAAAAACAAACCTAAGAATCGACGACACTGCGCTTTCGAAGGGAGAAGCCGAGATACGACAGCGATCGCCGGATCGTCAGAAGACCGTAACCACGCGAGGAGAGAAAGAGAAAGGGAATGTTATAAATTGTAACTGTGGGTAAAATTAAAATTATATGAATTACAATTTTTTTATACAGCTTATTTAAAACTTATAGCACATTATGAATTTTTTATATCACGTTCATAAATTATATAAAATTTATGAATTATCTAACACGCACGTAATTGTACTCACATATACAGTGGGGTGCGAATAAAACAGCGTGTAAACTTGTTGCAGAAACTTTACATTAAGCCGAAAAAGATGTTGTAATATTGCAATTGTTGATAAGATATTGTACGTTAACAATAGAAGGTATTTTACGAGTTTCTCTCACCCGAATGTTAATGAAATTCTGTACTTGATATATTACAAGTCACAAACGCGTGTGCAGATACATGCATGCCTGCCTGAATGGTCCTTTTTGAAGGAATCTAGGAGTTTCGTGGAGATTTTTTTTCAACGGCGATTCCATCTGAATTTCGAACTTTGTTCGGGACAATTGGAGCACGAGGGCCGATAAGAGAGGACGATGTAAAATATCTACTTGCTTGAATTACAAATGTCCGAGTATTCGAACGTTAATTAATATTTTTCATCGACACAACGATAGAAGTCGGGGGTAGTTTTCGAAGGAACGGCGGGGGTACAAAATTTGAAACTTCACATTTTGGCGGTACAAATTATGCCGCGTCCAGTGTATAACTAGCGATTGATTCTGCTGATTGGAAAGAGTACTTTACTCTTGAGCTTAATAGGGCTAAATTCAATTGGGGGTTGTTTTAAGCATAAGGGCTAAATATATTGAGTTTATTTGGGTGGTACAAATTAGTACAAATTCAGCCCTTTCAATTTCTGGTCTTATTTTTATTTTTTCGTTTTGTTTTAGTTTGGTCTTGCTAGCTTAATTTGATGGTAGCAGTGCCACGGTTTTTTTGAAAATGGCACGAGGTACAAAATTGTTATTATTGGTACAAATTAATATAAAATGGGTACTAAATAATCTGATAGGTCCAGTTTGATTCTGCTGATTTGGTCCTGCTAGCTTAATAGAGGTTTGTTGATGCGGTAGACAGACTCTCGGATTCATCTGATTATCATCACATTTGAATATAAGCCAAATTGTTATTTATGATTGTTAATTCTCTATCATATAGGGTGGGTCGGTCGAAAGCTTTAACGTAAGCCTCCACATTTCTGTGCGCGAGAGAAATCTATCTAAAGTCAATTAATTTTTATACGATTCGAGCATTAATAACGCATATGTTCGCCGCGCCGTCGAAGAAAATAACGAATGGAGATAGCGCGGTAATTTCGAGGTCGATTTGCGTGAAATATATCGTGGCGAAAAAAAGGAAGAGGAAAAAGAATCCGAGGACCTCGTGCCGAAAACGGGGAAAGAGGAAGAGCGGCCGCGAGCCGAATAGATAACCCATTTCCGGCTGTTGAAAAGTGAGCGGGGATCGGAGGTGCCAATAGATGCCAATATCGATTTTATATGCGTGTGGAGAAGCCGATCGCGAGAAAGAGTGAAAGAGAGAGAGAGAGAGGGGGGGGGGAAGCAAAAGTTTATTCGGGATTGCCGGGATGAATATTTATGATGGTACGAATGTGCGCGCGCGTCCGAGAGCGAAGAAAAAGATGTAAAAATCGACGACGGGGTTTTAGAACACGAAGGAAACGGAATATGCGATACCCTAATTTATAGCATCCAGGTATATCTGCACGCAAAAGTGCCAGGTATATAAATATGAAACCGGAATTTTTGTATAGAAAATACACGTTTATTGTATGACAATGATAAAAAATATTTTATTCCAAGTATTGCCCATTGCTAGCTATACATTTTCCCCATCTCTCTGACAATTTGTGGATGCCACGCCAAAAAAACTGTTGCTCCTTTGAGGCAAACCAGTCATCGAGCCATTTTCATACATTTTCGTAAGAAGTGAAGCGTTGCTCGGCAAGTGCGTGTCCCATCGATGCAAATAAATAGTAATCGGATGGAGCCAAGTCTGGTGAGTAAGCCGCATGCGAAAGTATTTCCCAACTAAACGCCTCAATCGTTTCCTTGACCAGTTTTGCTGTGTGTGATGGTGAATTATCATGAAGCAAAATCACTTTGTGTTGCCTTTTTTGATATTCTGGTCGTTTTTCACGCAAAGCTTGATTCAAATCGAGTTGTGGTTGCGTTTGAGCGTCATCCTCATCCAACAATGTTTGCAATTCGCTGTCTTCAAACTTTTTCGGTGGTCTTCCACGTTCTTCGTTTCTCACGTCAAAATCGCCACTTTTGAATCTTTTAAACCACTCAAAGCACTGTGATTTACCAAGACCATGCTCACCGTAAGCTTCGACAAGCATTCGATGCGATTCTGCAGCAGTTTTCTTCAAATGGTAACAGAAGATCAATGCTGTCCGCAAATCGTAGTTTCCAGGCACAAAATTCGACATGTTCAACGCTATTAAAAACTATGCTGTTGTATGAAACTTGTATTGTTGTGAGTTGAAAATCTTTATCAGATGTCAAAACAAGAAAATGGTGCCAATGACGCGGTTTGACGGTAACTACATTGACAGCTAGGGCAATCTATGGGCAAATTCCGGTTTCATATTTATTGTATATACCTGGTAATATATTTTTTGCTATTGTTAGATTAAATATATTTTATTATATATTTCTATATATTTTTTATATATTTAATATCTTTATATTTGTATAATATATATATACATAATATTTCTGTATATAAGCATCTATATATAAATATCTGATTTTAGATTTATAATTAAATACATATGATATTATTTCGTTAAATCTTATCAGCCGGTAGACGCCGTAGATAAACCGATGCTAATTTATGGACGTGTCATTGCAGCTTAATAGAATTGTTGTATTAATTCAGCCGAATTATTATGCAAAACGCGAGCGTAACGAGCCACATCACACAGTATGATTTCGCGGATTCGCGATTAACTTAAATCAGCATAGAGAGATTGACTGACGAGAACTCGATTATAAAATATAATTATGATTATTTATTGAGAAAAGTTCAACGACCGTGGAAGAAAAATGCACGTGTATATATATATATGTGTGTACAAATAAAAATGCTCTATTATGGATATTTATTCAGAATAATTAAAAGAGACAAATAATAAAGTTTTTAATTATTAGAGTGTTTATATATGTACGACCCAACTGGCAATTTATTGTTCGATTGTTATCGCAACGTTTCGACCATATGGTTTTGGTCCTTATCAAGTGAACTAAAATTACAATATTAAATAATGATAATCCCGTTACAAAAATGAAATAAACAAATTTATGTACCTGCATTAGTTAAAGTTGAAAGAGAAAAAAGTCGCTATGTCATAATGACACACTGTGTCAACCTCTCTATTTAAGATACCGAGAAAGACTAAACGACCTTTATTAATCTATCGTATACGTTATTTAAATTCTCTGTATCCTTCTGAGAGTTAACAGTGTTGTCATATTTTTTAATAAAGAACATTTCAGCTATTTCTCTCTTTCTTACATGTTTCTCAGTATGCAGGATATCAGGCGTTGACCAATCGAAGTCATGATCAAATTCTAATTTGTGTTTACTAATTACCGAAAGATTACTAGCGTGCATTTTTATGTTATTAAAATGTTCCTTGACGCGGGTAGCTAAATGTCTTTACGTTTGACCAATATATGAAGCACTACAGTTCTTGCAATTTATTCTATAAACGACTTCCGTTCTATTACTAATAGGCAGCACATCCTTACCACGTTTAATCAATGAATTTAATTTTTTAGATACATTGTAGACAACATTAAAACCCATATCTTTAAAAAACCGACCGATACTGTCACTCAAACCTTCAACAAAGGGTAATGTAATGTAAGAGGGCCTGTCTACATTATTTTCCTCAGTGCTCGGAGTAACATCACCACGGTGTTTCAAAAAATTAAGTCTCTTACAAACATAACGGTTTACAACGTGTCTCGGAAAACAATTATTGAGTAAAATCCGTTTCACGACGTCAATATTTTTACCATGAAACTGATCGTCAGACAATAAAATGGCATGGTCAACGAGATTAAAAATGGTGTTTATTTTATATTTAAAAGGATGGTTGGAATACAAATTAATACAAAAGTAAACATCAATTTTTAATTATTCTTGATCGCGCGAATCCTCCTTTAACGATGCAGAGAGATACCATACGTGAACGAAAACAAAACTATTATTAACTCTTTTAATGAAACTGCACGAGAAAGAAATGTCGGCTGGTTTGGGATTAGCTCGGGTGTTCAATAATCCCGCTCTCGGTTTCTCCTTCATCGCTCTTTGCTTCGAGCGACCTCGTACAGCCTCCTCCCGAGACGACCTGGACCAGCCGCGGCGATATTCGTCCCGAGTACTAGATCTGGCACCAGCCTGCTCCCGAGAGAAAGAGAGAGACAAAAAAGGGAGAAAGAGAGAGAGAGAGTGTGTGTGTGTGTGTGTGTGTATATGCACGAAGGTCTCCCGGTCGTGAAACAGGTCCGTTCTGTTCGGTTCTGAGCGTAGCTTAGGTCTTTGTCTGGCGGCGCGTTCTTCAACCGCACGATCGGCAAGCATTAGTAGATATTTTAGTTTCCATTGATTTCTTGAATCCTTCCATCATAAACATATTGCTCTCTGAGACTCAATTTTTTAGAAGCCATTTACGAAATAAATAGAGATGTCTATTTATCTTTGTGAGCTTAATTAATGAAATTATCTTTATGTGTTTGTATATATATATATATTTCAGAGGATATATAAAATATATATTTAAAGTATCGCATGTGCGTTTATTCAGCATTATTTTGACGTTTAGTCAAGACTGGAATGTTAATGATTGGCAGAGTTTAAAAAAAAAAAATTAATATTATCTAAGAAAATAGAAATCGCATCGAGTCCTGAAAATAACTTCCGCCAAGATGGTGGACATTGAATTATTAACCGCAGAAACAATTGTGTGGACAATAATCGAGATGGATAAAAATTGCGAGGAAGAAAAAAAGCGGTTAAGGAAGAAAAGTAAACCGGCAAAATTGCGACGGGTGGCGTATGACGGTTGGGACGTTAAATAAAGAGCACCCCGAAGAGAATGCGCGCGCACGAAGTGCGCCAATTGCGAAAATATAATGAAAGTAGATTAACGACGCACGGGGGAGCGGCGGCACCCCTTCTTCATATTATATATATATATATATATATATGCCTATATGTGCATGCGTGTATCCCCCACCTCCTTCCCCCTCCCCCCACGTGCATCCGTCGCACGTTGCAGCTGTCGCGGACGCAGATGGCGAGTATCTTTGTCCTCCCCGTCGTCATCGTCGTCGCGCCGTTCGACACGTGTGCATGCACATGCAACCGCACATTCAGGCGCACATACATCGAGGTTTCGTGTGACGTCATCCGTGGCAGAAAAGAAGAACGATGCAAATAAATGCTTGGGAGGAGGGGGTGGGAGGGGGGGGGGGTCATCATCGATCTCGGTTAAGAGATCGCGGATGCTTTTTCGAGTGGAGGATCGATATTTCCCCGGGGAAAAAATTCGTTAAAAACAATTAATGTTCGAAGGATTAATATCTTGAAAATTTGAGAAAATGGATAATTTATAAAATATACTTCGACTTTATAACTTATTAAAAGAGATTTGCGGATTGCTTTAAATAATCTGATGCTATTTTATTGGCGCGACAAGATAAGGAGGATAATTAAGTCGATTTTTATATATTAAAATATTCGACACATTAATATTTACATAGCTATCGTGCGCAGGATTGTAACATTAATTTCAAAGTAGACATTGGCGAGCGTTTCGATTAATTATTTATACTGATTCAATATGTTATATCTCATCGCCATTCGAGATTCTCTCGATTTTTGGGAGCAATCCCAGAGGGAAGAAGGATCAATTTTAGCGAATCATGCTTGTCTTTGGACTCGACCTATCGTTTCGCGAATTAATTTCATGATTAGATGCTAATGGAATGACACAGGCCCGTGAGAAACCAGAACACCGCGAAACGAATCACTGGACCATTTCAAATTTGGTCGACGCGCATACATGAAGATAAGCCCAAGCGCGTTACATATCGTGTCTCACCGAAATGCATCGTTAATGCGCGTTGACATTAATAGATTTTGTCTTATAGCCGGAATTTTTAGAAAAACTCTATCTTCTTCGTCTTAACGACTGGTTGTCCTATTGATTTGTTAGCGATTCGGCTTGTCAGTTAATTGAATAATGAAAAGTGGCTATTAACAAATTTTATTACGAAATTTTTTTTTAATGCAATTTATTAGAAAAAATTTAATAAATTAGATTTAAAGAAAGGAGAGATTTTGCAGTTGAAGCTCGTGCCCGGGTATTTATTTATAAAAGTAATTAAGGAAGTTGCTCTGTGTGTGACGCTTTTATTTTATTTTTTATTAAATTAATTAAAATCTATGCAAACTGTGCGATCTCTTTTTTATTATCCGCGTAAAGTGAATGTGACCCTCGCAAAATTTTGCAGTATTCATTTAATTGATTTGCATTCAAGTGGCAAATGAGTGAAAAAGATTTCCATCCCGATCAAGTGCAACGCATTTAAATCGGACGATAACTCCGTTCGAAGATAAAAGCGACAAGAATGAAAGCATCGATAAGCCGACGTATTTCTTTCCTCTTCTTCCGAATGTCTGATTAAAATGATGGTTTGCAGTTCGGTTCGCTGCTCATTTATACATGCCGTTGACCCCGACACGTAGGCTCCCACGATTCTGACGTCTCTTCCTCGCGCGATGCCATAGAGAGCTTCCATTAGCAAAGGTTATCGGATCGACCTCGAATCCTATCGATTGCCTCGCTATAAAATGTACAACGCCGTGCTACTTTCATTTCTTCAACTTCAGTGCTTTGAAAAAGCAGCCATATTTTTCGGTAATTCTATTCGGGGAACAATAGGCAATTTCGAAGCTGGTTGAGGAGCTTTGGAAGGGTTCACCCTTAACCTGGCACACCTATCATGTACAATGGAAATAGAATATTGCTACTTTGCTATCGTACATTTTGATAATAATCCGTTATAAATTTCCTTTTTCAATGTATTTGAGATCGAGACTTGATTGATTTATTGAAAGAGAAACTCTTTTAACGCGAGGCGTAAAATATATACGAGAATTAGAAATCGAATAAATAAACGGATATATTTTTAGGAAAATTTACCTTGACAAAGAACGCGTTAAATTATATTTAAATGTGTTTGTATAAAAGTACGCAAACACGTACGATAAAATTTACCGTCATCATTGCCCAATATTTTTTTTTTGTTACCGTAATAATGGGGCCCGTTGGAAATATTTGTCTCTCATTCAATTAGTAATCGACTGATAAATTCCTATTCCACATTTTAAATATTTTATCGAAAACTGTTGGAAAAAAAAAAAAAAAAAAATTTTCTTACCTTTACTTATTATTTTATTTTTATTAAATATATTTTTTTTTATGTTTTGCATATACTTAAAAAGAAGATATCCCATTAACAAAATTTTCATTCGGCAATTTTATTGATTTGATCTTCTTTTTCTATTCTTTTTACTATCGGTGTAGTTTCATCGCAAATTGACTTCATAAAAGTTATTTTGATAACGCATAAAAGTTTAAATGATAATGATGTACATTTAACAACAATGGTAAAACAACAGAGCGCAAGCGTGGTCGTTCGTGGAAACGAAGCGTGTAGAGATCAGTTATCTCTGTGCGGAGGGCTGCTATCCGGTTTCGTAAGGGCGCCGAGCGAAGCATGCAGGCGAATCTAGATATACCGGGCGTTCCATCCGGTTTCGTTCCACAGATCTTCTCTTTCTCTCTTTGTCCCTGTTCATCTCTCTCATTCTCTTTCTCATTTTTTCTCGTTCTCTTTTCACACATATATATATATATATATATATATCTTTTCTTTCCTTTCTTCTCCTCTGCCTCTGCCTCGTTTTCCTCGACGAGGTGCTGCGGAGCGGAGACGAGCGCGTTCCCGTGGCTGCAGTTTTCTCGCCCAGGACCTCTCCGGGTCACGTTTCATCCGTGGCCCCCATGAAACGCCACGGTATCAATTGATCCACCGCCAGAAGCGGAGAATGGAAAATCGAAGCGGAAACGAACCGTGAAACTCCGAAATTTCCTTGGCAAAAATTTTACAAGAGATTCTGATACCAGAAATTGTGCGTCGGATATATCGTGGGAAAAATTTGCTCCGTTAAAATCTGTATTAACTAAGCGAATTTCGCGAATAAGAATTTATTTGAAAAAAGAATTTGCGATAAAGATATACTGATAGCAAATAAAAAATTAGAGAAAGAATATCAAACGATATAAATAAGATGGTTGAGTGAAAATTTTATTAATGAAAAATATACTCTTTTATACAAAATATAAAAAAGATATTTATAAATATAAAATAATAAGTGAAACTAATAAAAGATATTTTCCGTCTCGCACATTTTTCACTTGTCAGATTTATCACGAAGCGATCCGAAACACGCGCGATATGTGTATCTCATTGAGAGAACGAACTGCTTCTCTACGACTAACTTTGAGAACCCGAGGGAACCTATCACGGGATAATTACGCAAATGTTCTCTCTGTCTCTCGCAAAGTCCCACGACACGTCGTCGTCCAAAGCGCTCCGCGGTTTCTCCTTGTTAAATTCAAACTAGTTGGACGGAACTTCCGCGTCCGCTTGAGCTTGCGAGCGTAAATACATCCCGGCACTTACCCCAGAATGTATATTCAAAGGATCGATTCCGTGAAACTCGCGGAAATCTTCGAATAACGTAAAATGTTTTCGAGAGATTTGCATTTGCACAATATTGCGCATTTGCAGCTGCGAGTTGCGACTTGTAAAAATATTTAGAAGCGAAAAGATTATGAAAATCATAATTTGGAGATTATATTGGGTTGAGTAAAAAATCATTGCGTATTTTTGCAACAGATGGCATTAGTTCAGTTTTTGCAGTACTAGAGTCATTCACACATATGTTTGTCATATATCGTTTAACAGCTGACGGTTTAAGCTTCATTCTAAAAAAAAATGAGCGATTTGATTGAGTTTTGGAGATTTTACAACAAGTTGAAGATGGAAGACCAAACTGTGCATTTTCGCCATATTTTACTGTTTTACTTCCGTAAAGGGAAGAACGCGCGTCAAGCTTGTGAAAAATTGCGTAAAGTTTACGATGACGATGCTCTACAAGAACGTCAGTGCCAAAACTGGTTCAAGAAATTCCGCGCTAGTGATTTTGATTTCAAAGATGCTCTTCGGTCAGGAAGGCCCACCGAGGTTGATGACGACAAGATAAAGGCATTGATCAAGTCAAACCCACGTTACACGACACGAGAGATTGCAGAAACATTGAAGATCAGTCAAAAAAGTGTTCACGTCCACCTAAAGAAGCTGGGATACGTAAGCAAGCTCGATATTTGGATTCCTCGTGAACTCAAAGAAGTTCATTTGACGGCGCGTATAAACATCTGCGATATGCTCATGAAACGTGAAGAAAACGATCCTTTTTTGAAACGAATAATAACTGGTGATGAGAAGTGGATTGTTTACAACAATGTGGAACGCAAATGGTCTTGGTCCCGACGTGATGATTCGCCTCAAATGACTTCAAAAGCAGAATTTCATCAGAGGAAGGTTATGCTTTCAGTGTGGTGGGATTGGAAGGGTGTGGTGTTTTTTGAGATCCTACCAAGGAACCGAACAATCAATTCGGATGTGTACTGTCGGCAATTGGACAGTTTGAACGAATCTGTCATCTAGAAACGTCCGGAGCTCGTCAATCGTAAAGGAGTTGTGTTCCATCACGACAACGCGAAACGACACACATCTTTGGAGACCCGTCAAAAATTATTGGAACTTGGATGGGATGTGTTGCCCCATCCAGCATACTCGCCTGACCTTGCGCCGTCAGACTTCCACTTGTTTCGCTCTCTTCAAAACTCCTTGCGTGGAGTAACGTTAAATTCAGATGAGGCGGTAAATCAGCACCTTGTTCAGTTTTTCGCCAATAAAGACAGGTTCTTCTACGAACGGGGAATTATGAAGCTCACCGAAAGATGGCAAAAGGTCATCGAACAAAACGGAAAATATATCATTGATTGATCTTTGTTCTTTATATAAATAAATGACTTTGAAAAACATACAAAAAATACGCAATGACTTTTTACTCAACCCAATAATTGATAACATATGAGAGGAAAAAAACGCAAATATTACAAATAAAATCAATACAATCGAGATATACGATTTGCTCTTTAATGATATGATTTATATAAAAAGCAATCTATAAATTTAACTTGATTCAGCTGATATTAAATATTATAAGTATATAATTTAAACATAAATTAGAAGTAAGGAAGAGTCATAAGTAAATAAAAAGCCAGAGGCTATTTTTTTGCGATATATCTATTTATTTAAAAGCGATCGCGAGAAGAACTATAGAAACTTTAATGAACAAATCCGCAAAAAGCATGGAAAAAAATCTCTCAGAAACAGATAGCCGGATTATCGGTTCTTTCTCCTCCTCTCTTTTCTTAACGCCGCGATGTTCTTCGTAGTAGGTATTCCCCTCGCTTGTGCAAGCTCACCGCGGTGAGGGAAATACAATATATATTGTTGAGAGTGAAGCTGAGAAGCGCATTCGGTTTGATACAAAGAACCATCATGGCGCGTATAGTTTCACAACGAGCTTTCGCCGGCGGCGGTCGCGAAACAAGAAGCTGCGTTTCAGCTGATTTATGGTTGTCTGTTCGGCTATGGCGAGATAAAGACTGCCGCTGAACAGTTTGCTTCGAATATTAACGTGCTTGGGGATTTTCTCGAGTAGACTCTTATTTATTTTTATCGCATTTTCACATTGCGATTCGGGATTGCGTTCGCGATAATCAATAAATGCGTCTCTCGGCGACTTTTCTAGCAGACAAAATTAATAAAAAGCTAAAAAAAATAAATAGGTTCCTTCTTAAAAATTTATTAAACTTGGAAGAAATTAAATATATAAATGTACGCAAACTTGAGATTTTACTTTCTTGAAAAAATATATGAATTTTAAAATGTAAATAATCACTACCGAGCTAAATCTTTTTTATTTCCGCACAAATAGTTTCACTCGAATATTTAAATAAATTTTCATTGAAAAAAAAAATTATACTTTGAATTTTTTTTATCATCTACTTTAATTTAATCCTTATCTTGTTTAATTACATTTTATTTTATTAAATTCGTTTTATATATAATATCCAATTTTTATTACTTTTATTTATTTTCCTCAATTTTAACTTTCGCCAATCTGTTTTGTATGCAAGATCTTTTTACAAGATATTTTGTTATCGGGGACAACACCGCACAATATGGTAATCCATAATGAGTGGCGCGACATATCGTAAATATTATTGCACGTCAATTTACACAAGCGCATAACGCTTAAAGGGATCAATGAACGATAAATATCGTCGAACGACACACGACGACTCGCGTCGTTCACGCGATTAAGCGTTACGCATTGCGTTACGCACTTACATTAATCCGTGTACGCGTCACGACCTTTACATAGTATACAATCTCCGGCATCTTTATGACCTATCTCAATATTCGCGGTAGCCGGAAGTGCGATATTATTAAACGTGCTCTCTCTCTCTCTCTCTCTTCATTGTCGTTACTCTGGTTACGCGCTTTGGCCGCGGGTCACTTGCGAGACGCAGGTGAGTATACACGCCGTACGAACGCAGGTGCAGCTGCAGGTGAGCCAGACGCCGACAGCAGCTGTCGGCTTCGCACGCGCACGAGATGCGGAGGGATGGCGATTGCTTGTGTTTTTTTGAGCCCTATAACAACGTTTTTCCTGCGACCGACGTGAATCGAGTCTGATAGTATCGGTCTTGCGCGATGCAATTTTCATCGACTGCCTCCGTAATTTGAGAAAATTTTAGAGCTCAACAATATCCGTGTGGGTCGTAACTTTCTTCAAAAAATTCTTTCTCACAAGAATTTTTTTAATTATTCTAAAAGATCATGCTTCCTCGGATATATCATTAATTGACAAATAAACAATTAAGATTTTTATAGTAAGTATTCTTTTTTTTTTTTTTTTTTTTAATTATACGCATAGGAAAAATTATTTTAGCATAATTCTTGTTTATGTCTACGGATCTTGATATTTATATTTATTTAAATCTGATTTCGTATAATATTTATTTATCGCATATTCCGATGGCTTTTCATAATTTTCCTTAGATTTCGAAAATAATATTCTACAGGCCGGGGCACAATATAAGTGAGATTCGCGAGAGGAACGATCTCGAACTTTGTTGCAAGAGCGACGAAGTGTGCAACGGGTGTTTCTCGTGTCTACTTTTCTTACGTTTAAAGTTTATGTGAAGATACCTCACGCTTTGGTAATCCAAACAATTGCTTGAGAGAAAGGGAGGAAAAATTAAAATTGAGACTCTTATAAGAAACTCAATAAGAATTGATTTTGACGAAATTTCATTTAAAATTAATTTCCTCGAGATATGATATTTCCCTCTCCCTCTTCTCTCTATACTGCGATACAAGAGATGGTGCGCGCGCATCAAAAACAATCCGTTATCGCTCGCGAATCTTTTGTGATCTTCTTTTACGTTATTTTTTTTTATCTTTTTTTAATTCTTATAGCAACGGGAAACGCGCATCTCTGTTGCGCCAATTTTCCTTTGAAACGCCGCTTTTGTTGTGAGATATTGCAACAACGACGCTCGCGTTGCACGCGAGCTTTCCCCGAGAAACGTCGTAATTATGCGGCATTCAGTCGACGGCCGTTTGTAAATTACAGCTAGTAGTGTGTCTTTTCAACGTCCCGATGATACGACAAGCTTTTTCGAAACTTGTTTGCGCGATGCGAGGTCCGCAATTTTCGAAGGCGGGAACGATACGACGCCAGATGCTAGATTGACAGATGAAACGTTTCTTCACTTTCGCCATATTTTTTAAACGATGTTCCAGAATTAATAAATAAAACACACGCACATGGAATACTTTTTTTTTAGCGCTTTTTTCCCAGAACTCGAAGAGATCAAAATATTACGCCGATAGCTTTTATATTATAAACTATTGTATGTGATAAAAAGCTTTTCACGAAATGCAGAAGGAGCTTTGACAATTCGACTGTCGTTCCTTCAATCGTACAATGGAGTGTCTCTTTTATTTCGAATTTTAATATAAAGTTTGGAGACATATCGAGATGTTAAAATATCTTCTTTAAAGATTAATTATATTAGAATTATACTTTTTATGAGATATCGATGATTTCCCTCCATTCCGGCATACCTTTTACACACAAAAGCGATTTCCTCGACTGTATGTCCATCGAGATGCGTGACGTATCGCGTTCGCCACGTGGCGGAAGGATCACGTTTAACCACGGTTTTTTGATGGGGCTCCCCTATGGAACATCTGCCGTCTTTTAAAATGCAGGATATCCCAAAAGTCGTATACGCTTTCTCTTCGCTGCGAAAATGCTTTGTCGAATTTCAAACAAAATACGTATACTCTTCGATCGTGTCGCAATTTTAATAATAAGTCCGGGTGACAAAAAGATATATAAAAAGTTTATTTTATTAATTACTCAATTTTTTTAATAAAAATCTCGAAATTATCTTCGAATATTATTTTTTATGATTAATAAGATTAAATAATTTTTATATTGAAAAAAGGACCGCAAAACACCGCGAAATCTGATGAATAATACAAATATACAAATACGTAAATCAAATATGGAATAAAATATAAAATAGAAGATAAAATGATATACATACTTTTAGTATATATAGGATATATATATATATATATATGTACACACACACATATATATATTTCTATACTTCTATACTTTAATACATCCTTTGTCATCAAATTATTTTTAACATCCCATATTATCGTCAAATACAATGTTTGCATCGCGAGAAAAATTCATAAATGATCGCATATGATACTTAAATTTATATTATTACCATTTGAAGTATCCCATGGATAAAATATACCGCGGAATGAAATATCCTGGGTCGGAAAAATTCTCTTTCCTTTTCTCTTATTTTCATTAATTTATTTGATTGCGCACCGAGACGTGATTTTATTTTTCATTTCTTTGCATCAGAGAGGTCACGGCCGATAAAATAAAACCGGTCTAATACTGATATGCGTAACATAGTATTGTTTTGGCCTTTATATATATGTTTCCGGATGCATTCGCGCTACAACGGATGTAACGTAACATCCAGAAAAGTATCGAAAGCTTTCTCGAATGCCTTCAAACGGAAACGTAAAACTGAAAGTTTTTTTTTTATTTATATACATATATATATATATATATATATATATATATATATATATATATATATACTCTCCCAGTGAGCATATAACGAGGTTCAATGTGCGATATATGACAAAGGCTATATTATTACCCGCGATAACCGTCTTGGTTTGCGAAAGATCGCGCGGACAATTGTACGCTATTTATTTGCCATGATAAAAAGAACGCCGGCGACGATGATACTTTTAATATTCCCTGACAGCAGATGAATCACTCGTAAGACTCCTCATTCGACGAGCCTCTTCTAACAAAGAGCTCTCTCAAATAACGAAGAAATCCGTCGTCAACGAGGTGACGAGACACGAAAATCAACACCCTAATCAGACCCCAAAGTCGTTAGTTTCGTTATCGGCCACTAAACCGATCAACGACACCTTTAGATAAATTTCACGACATATACTGGGTGGCCCATTTTAATACATCCAGTCGAATATCTCAAAAACCAAGCCCGGAAGAGAAAAATGTTTCAGACACAAGTTGTTTGGTTTCGAGGGGGCCATAAGATGTTACCATTGGTTTGACCTTGGAAAATCATTTGAAGGTCATGTGAAGGTCAACTTTAAAATCTTAAATGGAAACCCCCATTTTTTATTTAGTATTCTTGTAGCTGACATCGAGAGCTTTCCAAAACACTATAATAAAGTATTTTTTCATTAAGTACTTTTTGAGTTATTTTATATTTTAATCTGACATATTTTGATATAAAAAATTAAATATCTCGTAAAATATTTAGTTTTTGATAATCTTACCGTAACACTTCTATGTACAGAATAATGAGACAAATCAATTAGGATAAAAAAAAATTGTTTTTAAGAAAATTATTTACAATGTATTTTTTTAAACAATTATTTGTTTTTTTTTTTTTGGCACTTCCAATGGGCCACCCAGTATATGGTATCGCTGCAAGATTCGAAAAGTAACGAAAATCACAAGAAAATTAATCTACGTATATATCTTTGAGTGAATTATTATGGATTTCAAGATATATCAATTTAATTAATTTTCGATATATAAAATTTAATTTTTTTTTTTTTTTTTCTGTTAACAATTCACTTTTTCATTTTTCTGAAATACTACTTACTCTTCGGAACGATTCACGATATACAGGGTGTTTCATAATTCACGAGTTTAGCATAGTTTTGTTTGAAATACATACACCACGCGCATACAGTGATTATTCGACACATTGTATTTGCATCTCGTTTCTCACCTAAAGCAGACATGCTCGCTTTGGCAATAACCCTTCGAACTTTCGGCGACGAGTCTACCGGCGACTGTGTACGTGTGTGTGTGTGTGTGTGTGTGTGTGTACAGAAGCGGTCCCGTCATCGGCTCGTCGCCGGATTTCGAATGAATAAACATAACCTAAACCGCGACAGTGGGTCCCCGGGGGCGAGTTACCTTCCTCTTCCTCCTCCTTCTCCTCCTCCTCCACTCCTTTCCGTCCACTCGCGCATCGCATCATTTCACGGTCGTTCCGCTCCGAAATTCGTGACTTCACTTCCGTTTACTACACTCGGCGCACCAGCGGTGGGTGCGTTGACCCTTTTCGAAGGTCGTCGTACCTTTCTACGTTCGTGACTCGCTCGGCTTCGCGGATCGACCTTAATCTCTCGTCGGTTCGCGACGGCTCGTTCGCCTCTTTTTTTTTCCTCCCCCTCTTTTTGCTTATTCTACTACTACAAGAAGCTCGACGACGTAATTAACGTTCTCGTACGCTAATTTTCGCGGATAAATTGAATCGAAAATGTATTGGGGAATCGTCGTAATTTTCGGGAAATATGCGAAGTTCTTGAGAGACGTCTCATTAACGACGATATTGATTGTATCATTTATTGGAAAAATATTATTTTGTCTCCTTTCTCAAAATTTTTATGTTTTAAACCGAAAATTGCGAATTCCGTCAGAATATTGTTGAGCATAATTAGAATTTAACTTAATTAATTAATTAATTTATATGTACATATATGAATATACAGTTGGAAAATTTGTATCAAATTTAACATACATCGCGTGTCCCGAACTATCCACACAAATTTTCATCCTAATTTAACATAATATGGATATGAATGTGTTAAATATTTATGACACAAAAATTTTAAACGGCATATCTTTTAACGACGAAAACAAATTTTTTCAACTGTGCGTAAATTTGCGAGAATTTCCATAAATTTTTGCTTCTTTGATTCGATGTTTCATTGAAATCATACGATGGCGCAATGAACGAGAATCGCGACTGGTTGAAAATACATACGAGTGGCGCTCAAAGAGGCGACGCACTCGAGATAATGGGCCCCGTTTTTGACCGCTTATCGACCGTCTCGTCCGTTTATCTTTTTTTTTTTCCTTTTTCGTTTATTTATTCTCGTTTATTTTTTTCGATTCACACACACAAACACGCGCGAGAATGTGTCGCGGGACTACACGTACGAAAGTCAAGCGTCTCGCGCGAACGAATCGATTTAGCGAGCTATAACGAAGCTAACGATCGCGACCCGATTAGTACATACTACTAGGTTTGTCGTTCTCGTTCACCTTATATAAAACCAATTACGAAAGCGATTGAAAATAAACAAATCGTCAAATATAGTTATAATAATGATGTATAAAAATTGATAATAAAATAATGATTATAAAGAAGTAACGGTAGTCTAATTACTTTTATTTTAGTCTAACAACTGTTAATTATTTATAGGTATTGTGTGTTTTTTGATTCTTTTAATTTAGTTAATATATAATAATAAATTATACTGGGTGGCCCATTTTAATCCATCCAGTCGAATATCTCAAAAAACCAAGCACGGAAGAGAAAAATGTTTCAGACAAAAGTCGTTTGGTTTCGAGGGGGCCATAAGATCGTACCATTGGTTTGACCTTGAAGAGTCATTTGAAGATCAACTTTAAAATCTTAAATGGAAACCCCCATTTTTTATTTAGTATTCTTGTAGCTTGCCATTATTCTGTACATAAAAGTATTACGATAAGATTATCAGAAACTAACTATTTTATGAGATATTTAATTTTTTATATCAAAAGATGTCAGATTAAAATATAAAATAACTCAAAAAGTACTGAATAAAAAAATAGTTTATTATAGTGTTTTGGAAAGCTCTCGATGTCAGCTACAAGAATACTAAATAAAAAATGGGGGTTTACATTTAAGATTTTAAAGTTGACCTTCACGTGACCTTCAAATGATTTTCCAAGGTCAAACCAATGGTACCGTCTTATGGCCCCCTCGAAATCAAACAACTTTTGTCTGAAACATTTTTCTCTCCCGGGCTTGATTTTTGAGATATTCGACTGGATGCTTAAAAATGGGCCACCCAGTATATATAAATAGAATTGCCGTGCACACGAATTTACTCTAATTTTGTATATAATTTTGATTTTCTATTTAATTTCTAAAGCTCAGAGAATTTTTCTTCATTGTCTTGTTATATAAGCATATATTATGATCAATAACTCGATAAAAATAAATATGAATAAATATAAATATGATTTTATTCTTGTATTTTTATAAATGTATTTATATATTCAACTTTAAATATCTCTTTTTAAATCTCTGTTATGTACTTTTTATATCAATGTATCATGCGATTGTCGCGGATCGAAAACCCATTTTCCTTCTCCTTCTCCATATCCTGCTCCCTCTAACTCCGTTCAAAAACGAGGAATTACTTTATCTGTCTGGGCAGACGATACGCCACATGGGCGACGATTGAAAATGGGATTTCGGTCGCGGATTCTCTCTTTCTCTGCTCCTCTCGTAAATCGAAATCGTCGGTTTGCGGTAACAACAACAACACTCGACAATGAAATCGAACCCGTAGCCGTATAAACGGACTAATTGCAGGGATAATAATTATTCTCGAAACTAGTATATACAATATAAAAGGGACTGGGAGGGACTAACGAGGGTAGAGGCAATCGCGTCGTTCCCTATTCGTATTTCCAGATTTATCCACAATGCAAGCTACCGGTATTATTTAGTCGATCATTTTCCAATAACCCTCTCTCCATCCCTCCTCTTGATCGCGAAATTAAAATTGAAATCGATTCATCGTTCATTTTTTCCTTAACAAGAGATTTTCCTTAATCTCGAAGAGAGACCTCGAGCTGTAATAGATTGTTTTAAGATGGTTTTAATCATCGTGTGACTTCTTTTTTTCTCTTCTTTTATGTATGCGGATGTTTTTTTATAAGATATATTTTATGTTTTATATAACATAATATAATAAAATAGGAAATAATGTATGTATGTGTGTAGCGGCGATGAATAATAATAAATTAAAAGAAGGAATAAACTAAATTAAGTGACAGAGAGAGGAAAATCGAGATTTATCCTTTTAAATATTTATACTCAATAACTGTGATAATATTAAACATGATGGCTATTTTATAACTTGTTTTCTACGAACATGTAATCAACATACAATAATAATAAATAGATAGGCACATTTTTTTCAATTTTGCCCAAAATAAATCGTGTTTTTTTTTTTTTTTATATATATGAATAAGATAAGACACAAAAATATTAATTTTTGTATTGTTTTTGTGTAATTTCCAGGGCTGTCACGGATCCAAGGGATGGCAGGAGAGTAGCCTTAAAAAAACTGCCGAACGTCTTTCAAAGTCTCGTAAGCAGCAAGCGAGTCTTCAGGGAACTGAAAATGCTTTGCTTCTTCAAACACGATAATGTAAGTGGTATTATTATTTATTGTATCAAGTGTGATCGATGTGAACACCGTAACATAACAGAGACAGAAAAGTATCTCATAACGCGGAAACAACGAATAAAGAAATAAAATAAAAAGACGCGATTCTCTCTTTTATACCTGAAATGTGGGATAAGAAATGAAATGAAAAAAAGCGCGATTTTTTTTATATCAATAAAAAAAAATCGATATCGAATTTCTAGACGTAGCTTTCAAAGATTTTTATAATAATTATCTTTGAGTATATTCTTTTTTATAATAATAAATGTATACTCTCTTGGTATATTATTAAATATTTGACATTATAATTATTTACATTTAATTTTGCTCACTATGAAAAGACATTATAAAACTTTTTTTTTTTTTTTTATATAAAATAAAAATTAGATTTTCAGATTTCATAATTAGCTGAATATATATTATTGACACAGCGTATTTTACAGAAATTATTTAATTAAATAATCATTGTGATAATAATAAATAATATAATTAATTAACAATAAGTAGAATTCTTGTTTTAAACACGCTTTGTTGTAAACAAATTATATATCGTTTAGATATATGAAATATATTTATTTAAACGAATATTCGATAAATCCTCTCTTTTTCTCTCTGTGTAAGTCGTATAGTGAACGTAACGGAAATTTCCGCCTTTTATTTCCCCGAGGACTAGATCGCGCCTCGTCCTTCCCCTCGCATCTTCCGGTTGCTAGATTCCGTGCTTGTGCACCTTTGCACGAGAAAGGGGGATCGATTGCGTTATTTCTCTCTCCTTCTCTGTCTCTCTTTCTCGTCCAGTCAAAGGACGAGATACTCAATCGCTTCCCGTTTCTTTTCTTTTTGCAGGTACTTTCCGCGCTGGACATCCTTCAGCCGCCGCATCTGGACTTCTTCCAAGAGATGTATCCTTTTTTAAACACTCGCTTTTTTTTTTTTTTTTTTTAGGACACGCGGAACATAAATCTCGATACAGGAGATTTTCGGACAGGTGAATTCTCCCGTCGACGATCGAGGTATCTTTTTAACGATCTAGTCGCGTTCCCACGATTCTCGATTTTTCAAATCACCGATCGAGATTAATATGTAATCTTTTTCTAATTAAAATGAAAATAACTTAAAATTAATTGATTAAGCCGATTTAATCTAAAACTTTTAAATTGCGTTCTCGTGTCGCGGGAATTTGCAGTATATAGCCTTCTTCCTCTACTTTATAGATTTTTCTAGATTTTAGCGGAAGAGTCGCTGTGTCTCACGCAACGCTCCATCTCTCGAAACTAGTGTCTCGAATGATGCAGAAACTTTTAATCGTCGAGCAATTAAAACTCGCGCCGGTCACGATTCCTCCTCGAACCGTCCATCCGGCAAGAGTATTTGTCAGAGAGAGAGAGAGAGAGAGGAAACTTTTTCGCTATCACGAGTAATTGCCGTTCGACAAATCTACATTTTCTGAGACAGTCTTTTCCTTCCTATAACTCTATTTTTTATCAAGATTTTTAAAAGATTATTAAGAGATTAAGAGAGATCGCAGGTTTCCGCGAAAGAGCACATTTTACCAAAAATATTTCATGATACAAGAAAATTGCATTTTGCAAGAAAAAGAACTCTTCAAGTGGTAGACATTACGAGATAGTTTTCCGATCGAGGACGAAACAGGAACTTATTGCGATAGTCAGGAGGCGCGAAATTCTCGCGGGATTACTCCTCGTAAGCCGTTCTGCGTGATCGCATGATCAAGCGATCGATCGATCGATAGGTCCTTAAACGAACAGGATCCATTTGAAGTTAATCTCGATCGAGGCGAGAGTAATAACTCAATCCTTTTAAAAAAGAATTATATGCGTAAAGGTTCGAGTAATGTTAAAACGAAATGGGGAAAAGGCTAAGGAACCAGCACAGAAAATCAAGTGCGAATTTAGTTTCTTAAGATATAAAATCTAGCGAACGTTTCGATCCATTTTTGGATCCTCTTCAGCGCAAAAAAAATATATATATATAAAAAGATATACACCCGTTACAATTGTTTACAAATCAATTAATGCAATTAACGCTATAAAGTTGTGCGGTACAAATGCAGAGCATGTCGAAGTCACGTTTAAAATTAAACCATATATGTCATCTGTAGGCTGTGTTCTTCAATGTTCGTAGTAAAGAAGTAAATACGGCAGCATAAAGCCTCCGTCAGTAAAGACAACCATTTCTTTAACGTATGCCATGGCAGAGAACATGCATATCTGAATAATTACAAAATTATTAGAGACCGAACCTACAAAGAACAATTAAAGAACTCACAAAGAGATGGATTCTTATTCCTCATTGTCACCAGATATCGCTTGTTACATGTCACAAATTAAAACGTAAATCACATGCTCAATATATACGAGTGCGAACAGTAATGATAGATTTAAAGAGCAAAACGAAAACACATGAATATAATGTCTGTGATGTGTCTAGAGTATTGTATATAAATATAGGAACCGAAGGTCATAATTTCGGGAGCATGTCTATCGTCTTGACATACGCCTCATGCAGGCAATCCGTATCAGTTTGTAGATTTAAACTATTATTTTGTCTTTTTATAAAAACCATTTCAGATATCAAACGTTTATTATAATACGGTTCACTATCCAATATTTTAACATCGTTCCAATCTTTTCTAACATCGTTTCAATCTTTTACGTTCCCCTTCATCTCTTCTCCCGCTCTCCGCCTTTTTCCGGCAACTCCTGTTCGCGCTCTGTCGCATATCGAACTCCGTCGTAATTTCGTAAAACATTATTAGCAATTGGTGCAGCTATTATAGCATTGCGATTGCCTTCGTCCTTTATCTATTTTTCTACTTTCTTCTTTTTGCTTCGGCTCGATCTGTTCCATCGGGATTGTAACATTTAATAAGATATTTTTTTCTTTTTCTAACGAATTGAAATTATTTCGCTTTAATAAGATGCTTTTCTTATATGAATAAATACATAAATAAATAAAAGTGTAAACGTACGCGCATGAAAATAAATTGGTTAGTCGACTAGTTACTTTAAAAGCGTGTAAATAGATAAATAAATAAATAAATAGATAAATTCGTAAATAAACAGACGGATAACCGGGGAAATAAACGATATCGTAAATCCGTCGATAAATAGACAAACAAATGAAGGAATTAATAAACGAAATTCAACGGTTATGGATCGATAAATTTTCTCGCAGCGAGAGCTGACATTAATTGACGGCAAATAAATAATCGGGACGAAAATTGCGGGATTGCGAAATATCCATCGATAGAGACCACTACCGGTGACTTTTTACTTCCTCCCCGCTCTCGCTTTGCTGCTGTCCCCGCGATTTAATTCCGCGTCCCCCGTGGCCGGCGATCGATTCTAATTTCGTCCGCATGAAAAATTCAGCTCGGGGCGCCCAGCGCCCCAAAGTTCCGGATACGACCGCCTAATTTCTAATTAAGGAGAGACTCGCGATTAGTTTGCGCAGCCACGAACACGAAAATCACCGACCGCGGTATAGATAGAGTATCGTAAAGGCGGGAAGGGTGTGTGATTGCCAGTCAGTATCTATAATATTACATTTTCATCGTAATCACGTTATCAAGTACAGTCTCATCCATTTTTCATACATACATCTCCCTCTTTTTATATTGGATGATTGCATAAGTTCATGCCCGATTTTCATAGAGGGCATTAAGTTACTGCATGGCGGAGTTCTATTGTTTTCGTGTGGTAATTGTTGTTTACACCGAATAGATGACGTTGTCTTATGTCAATTTAGCGTCAGATATTGTTCAGATAAGTCCATTTGTGCATAAGAGAAATCATTAAAAATGGAGAATGGAAGGTGCATTTGCGGCATGTAATGCTATATGAATTTCGGAAAGGCGTGAGTGTTGGGATTGCAGAAAAAAATATTCAAAGCGTTTATTTGGACCGCGCTCCTGCTCTCCGAACAGTCAAAAAGTGGTTTGGCAGATTTCGAAATGGTGATTTCAACATGGAGGCTCAACCCCGCTCTGGACAGCCTTCTGGTATTGATGATGACATTGTGCATGCCTTAGTGGAAAGAAACCCAAGGATTACAACTGAGGATATTGCTGAGAGGCTGAACATCGATAATTCAACCGCTTTTCGTCATTTAAAAAAGCTTGGATACATTTCCGAGCTTGATACGTGGGTGCTGCATCTCCTGACTGAAAGGAATAAGCTAAACCGCATGACTGTGGCTCTTTCTCTTCTCGAGCGTAACAAAAAAGAGCCTTTTTTAGATCGAATGGTAACAGGCGATGAAAAGTGGATTCTCTACAAAAACGTACAGCGAAAGAGGACATGGAAAACAGCAGCTGAAGGAGCAGAACCCGTAGCAAAGGCTGGCTTGCATCCGATGAAGGTGTTGCTGTGTGTTTGGTGGGATCGCAAGGGAATTATTTACTTTGAACTGCTCCGACGCGGCGAAACAATCACGGCGGACAAGTACTGTGAGCAACTAACTAGACTCGCTGCAGCTATTCGAGAAAAACGTCAGATTTTGGCCAATCGAAAAGGCGTCATCTTCCACCACGACAATGCTAGGCCACACGTCGCTCAACAGACGCTGCGAAAACTGCAGGAGTTGCAATGGGAAATTCTGCAGCACCCGCCAAATTCTCCAGATATTGCGCCTTCAGATTTTTATCTGTTCCGGTCTTTGCAGAATAGTTTAAATAGCAAGAATCTCAATTCCGAGGAAGCTGTCGAAAACCACCTTACAAACTTTTTTCAAGAAAAACCAAGTTCTTTCTTCAAAAATGGAATCGACAAGCTTATAGATCGTTGGAAAACCATTGTAGAAAAGAATGGAGACTATATAATTGATTAATAAAAGTGTTATCTCTAAAATATAATCTATTGAAGTTTATATTTAAATCGGGCACGAACTTATGCAATCACCCAATATTTCTCTTTATATATGCTCTTATATTATATTTTAAATTTGGAATTCTCTTTTGAAACTTTTCACATCGATATCTGATATTGAAATTAGAGGAACGTAGAATCAAAATTGGCAGAGATTGCTAAGAAACTGTAAAAGACATCCCCTCTTATCTTTATTTTAAAATTTCATAATTTCGGGTCATGGGTTTTTAATCGTTTACCGAGATGTTAGTTTTGGTTCTGCTGGATTGAAAACCAGATAGAGACGGATCAAAACCACGATTTTCATCCGATACGGAGAGCGCAGGGGGCCGGGGGAACGATCGGCCGATGAACGTCATGAATACGTCATGGCGCGCGCCCGGGATGAGTTTGCTCGATGATAATCACATGGATTATTAATGCGCACACCGCAACTCGCCATTGATATGTCGATAATGCGCCATTAGCAGCGGCTGCGACCGCCGCCGCCCATCGCGTTACGTTTACAATGTCATATGTGTAAATGATACCCGCAACTTCCTCGTGACATTGTTGTGAGGATACAATGCTGCCCCGTCTGCGATTATCATCCTTTCGCGCAGTAATTCGTAATTCCCGCGATATCTAGTCCCTTTTAATTACTCCACTACTCGTCTCGTAGTATAATATTAATCACTATGTACTTAATATATATTATAACAATATCTTATTTTCTTTGTTTTAATAATTAAGAGTACATGATATTGTAATTTTTGGCTGTTTCGAGATGCACGGAAGAAATTAAAAATTGCATCGAATCTTTTCGCGATTAAAAGAGAAATTTTCTAGATTTTGAGGAAAAGCACGGAGGGAAAGCAAATTCCGTGCGATTGCAGCCGATTTGATTTACAAGGAAAGTTATATATGTAAAGGCAATCGCGTCCGTTTGATTCGACGTGGGTTTGATTACGCATAAACAATAGACACGTTTTTATTGCGCGTGAAAGAGACATATAATACACGAAAGGAAAGAAGGCCCGCATGTGCAACAATACGGCGTTCTTTCGATCCTTTGCATTCGCCCGTATCGCGCATCGGAAGAATGATACGGCCGGGAAAAATTTTCAGTCTCCTCTACGGTTGTCATTATGGCACACGTGCGTCCGCACGTGTGTAACGGGTGCGCGGATTACGACGATTAACGAACATCGCGAGGGTTCTTCTGATTTTTGAATTATATCTGTCGTTACTAATATGTATATATATATATATATATATATATATATATATATATATATATATATATATATATATATATTTTATAAAGAGGAACGTGCGCTAAATTAAAAGTTATTTGGAAAAATATAAAAAATATAAATATATATATTTGATATAATTTGATGAGGTAATATATCTCCGTTTAAATATTTTCATACATAAAATATTATGTTATTTTAATTAAAATATTTTTATCGCTCTATGAAGCATGAAAAGAGAAAGAGATTTTCGATTAAAGAGTTGTGATTAATGATGAATTCGACTTTTCCGCTAATCACATTTTTGCTCTTGGATTCGGGGGACAGGCTGAACTTTTCCTCGAGGCTCAAATTACGGAGGTTTTAATTGCACGCGGGATCGGTTACGAGTTCGCGTTTGACGGTTCGATCTAAGTTCTCGGTTGCCGCAAACTAATTTCGCTTCTCCCTTTTGCTTGCGAGAATCCTTTGTCTTCCTTCCGAGTCAACAAGTTTTCGTGCAGAAGAATCGGTGTTCTCCTAGGATATATTCGCGAGGAAACTCTCCCTCATTTATCCCTGGGTCCGCGACGTTTACTAGATTATTAAAGCTGACCTTAATTAATCGACGTTTCTGATAGTTTAATTTCCTTGTTTTTACATTAATACGGAAATTCTAGCGTGTTTTTTTATTTTTCTGAGATCCTATTATGCACAATTAAATAATATATTAAATTTATGATATATTTTATTCTTAACAATCTTTTTTATTTTTAACATAATCTTTTCTCTTTGGAATATATAATTAATGTAAAAATATATATAATGGATTGACAATTTTTATCATTAATATAATTATTGGATTATATCACATTTAACAATTTTTGCAATATTTAAAAGAATTTTTAAATCTTAATTTTCTTTTTATCATAGTGATTAGTATTGAAAAATTTAAGCCTTTTTACAAACGAGACGTTTCTTGTACAAATGACATCATCGTCATGCCGCGATTTAAATACAATCGATCGATAAATTTTCGCGATTTTGCTAGAAAGGAATATAATGAATCCATGCGTCATCGATTAGTATTAATGCAGCGTTATTACAATACAGCTGCCCACTCTCTTTAATCTATCCACGCCATATGTAAATATTTTGATATTTCTTCGCGGTATATAATATTTTCAATTCATGTAACGGGAAACTTTAACGATTTTAACCGGAAATAAATATCTTTATGTAACTCTAAATCTATTAATAACGAAGCATTATTATCTTATTCATATAAATACGTTTTTTTTTTTTTTTCGTAATTAATATTCTTCCTTTCCTTTCTTTATTTTCCTTTACTACCTATAAGATGTTATTATTAAAATTATATTCTAGAGAGATATTACTATGTGCAAAGTTTTATTGAGAGCTTTGACTGAAATTAACTAAACAGTAGTATATATACTTAATTGCGAAACATTAAACCTGTCAGAGGAGGATAGGATTTCTTCGTACGCTTTTTAATATTTTAAAGTTTTTTAAAATCTCGATTTTTCTCTCGAGCACTTATGCATCATCGTCATAGTGCGACGTCTCGTGTTTTCAATGTGCAATGTGATGCACACCGGCGGTTGCATCACATTGCACATTGCCACCTCCGCGACCTCCCCACGTTTCACTCGGGAGAGCGTACGGCGGGAAATCGCCGTGGAAAATCGGGGGCGAGCGGGGCGGGCGATCGGGCGAGCGGTGAGAACGAAAAACGCCTCTGGTCGACCTGGATAGGTTCCGGCGCGGAAAAAGAGCTTCCGGCGAGAAGGAGGCGCGCTCAAACGAGGCTCTCCGCGCCCGCGCCCCGCTCGCATCTCTCTCGCATTGTCTCCTTATGGTAATCGCGAAATCCACACTCGTCCATTTCCGCCCGTTTGTACCCCGGAAACGCCCGCCTCATTTCCGAGACCGCGCTCGAACTTATCCGCTTCTTTTCGCGACTCGCACACGAAGAAAATTTCACGGTACAAATTACGTGAAAATAATACATTACCTTTTTACAACATTTATCGTAAAGGTAACATATAACGATATTAGGATATTTATTATTATAAAAATTGTAAATTATGTATTTGTTTGTGCATCAAAATATTTGAATAATTGCAATATTCCTTGATAAATATATATACAGGGTGTCCCATTTTAAAGGACCCACTCAAATATCTGAGAAACACTGCGTTAAATCGAAAAATGTTTCAAGCAAAAGTTGTGTGGCTTCAAGGGGGCCATAAGATGGTGACAATGATTTGACTTTGGAAAATCATTTGAAGGTCATGTGAAGGTCAACTTTGAAATCTTAAATGGAAACCCCCATTTTTTATTTAGTATTCTTGTAGCTGACATCGAGAGCTTTCCAAAACACTATAATAAAGTATTTTTTCATTAAGTACTTTTTGACTTATTTTATATTTTAATCTGACATATTTTAATACAAAAAATTAAATATCTCGTAAAATATTTAGTTTTCGATAATCTTACCGTAATACTTCTATGTACAGAATAATGAGACAAATCCATTAGTATAAAAAAAAAATTGTTTTTAAGAAAATTATTTACAATGTATTTTTTTAAACAATTATTTGTTTTTTTTGGCACTAATTAATTTCAAAAACATCGTGATTTCTCTTATGCTAGTTCCACGATTTTTAAAATTCTATTGTAATTTTTACTATAATATAATATTTTCTCCGCGCACATGCACTGATAATAATAAATTTAAAAGATTGCAGAAAAATTTGATTAATATTAAAACGCATATAAAATCTTTTAATACGCGAATATATTAAATTTATAAAGAATAACATTTTCTCCAAACTAATCTTTCCTCACGACTTCGTGGATCTTAATCGATACTCTCGTCGAGAATGCCTTCGTTATCAATTACCGTTAATTCTCAATCGATGATTATCGACTTACTCGAATATCCAACTCGCGCACGATTAACTCGATGATACCTAAGATGATGCGCAACGAGACGTTTCTATTTTTTTATGGCACAAGAGAGAGACAGAGAGAGAGAGAGAGCGGATTTACGTTGCTTATTAACAAATAGATATCCGGTGGAGGCGCGCGGAGGCGTATCTATCTGACTGTGTGATGCGAATCACACGCACGCATGCGTGGGCACGCGCGCGCGAGTTCCCACGTCGCTATCTACTTGCGAAAGACGAGAATTTTCTGACGTATTAGAAATTATGTATATTGGAAAGCGAGAGAGAAAAGGAGAAGCTTCACACGTTTATTTCACGGGATTTCTCTTTTTGATATATTACGTTTAACTTAATCATAACGATTGATTTCTACCCCAATTAAATTGCAATGTTAATTGCAGCTATAACGAAATATACCTGTATGATAATCCGTGCGATTATGTATCCTAACTTTTCTTTCTAGAAATGATAAAAAAATGAGATTAAACCGAATATCTGCTACTTAAATTAATTAAAAAGAAACTTAGTTATTCGTATGAAATGAAGGAAAATATGAATGATAAAATGTATTTCAAAATAAAATTTAATTTTTAATTAAATTCGATCTTTCTCGATGAATTTTCAAATAAAAATTCCGTTTTTTTAAATGGATTCATAAATCTTGGAATAATATTTTACTTGTAATTAGATGTAAGTAATTTCATAAATCAAAATTGTATTAGTATGAAAAAAAATTATTACACAGATATATTTACAATCACAGATTTCTAAAAGTCGTGCATTTAAAAACGAAACGACGTACATTGAAGAAAGAACAAGAAACGCATGATGCATCGCAACACGATCCAACATTTTTTTTTTTTTTCACGTAACACAGGATGTAAATAATTTTCTATCTTTCCCTCGATCATCTCTTTTTACGCGATTATTCTCTTTGAGTATCGATGCGCTGTATTTAGAACGCGCGCTAATAATGAGGGCACTTTGTAACGCGCACGACACGTTGTTAAATGAAATAAAATCACGTACACAAAAAATTGCAAGCAAAAAATCTTACGATAAAGGAAAACATGTCTTATAAATTTATATTTATATCAGTTTAATACGAATTTTATTAAATTTTGATTAACTTTTATTGAAATTATAGGACTCGAAATTAATAAACGGTTTATTCGAAAACTTGGGCTCGCAAGGAAATTGTTGAGACTCGATTTAAGCGATTAATTTTTTAAATAAACCGCACAGCTTGCGCACGCGAATGTTTCCTTTTTCGTCGTTTCTTCTGAAATATCTCGAAGATCGACGCGACACCAGGAAGGAGCGAAAAAAAAAAAATGAGAGGAAGAGAGAGATAGAATTTTATTGATTATGCATGGACGCGGACGTTGTGGACGGCGTCTAGGGGTGCGAAAGCGATATCGTATTTAAGGATTCCTAAACCAGTGCAAAGTTTATTTAATTTATAGGAAAATAAAAATATATCGGATAGAAAATTTTCATTATAATTTTTTTAAATCACATGTTATATAAAGAGAGACACTCTACGATTTTAGGATGTGTCAAGAATTTTGTTAAAAGGAAAAAAAAAATAAAAAGATAAACAGAGCGTTGTACGTTAATTTGCGATAATTTTGCCGGATCTGAAATGTGAGAAGCTCGTTGCAATATTTGGTTTTATATTTCCATGGCTGATTACAGCTTCCTATCGCGTTCAGCTTCTTCGAGACGTATCGAGTGTCGCGCTCTGTGGATATCGATCGCACGTGGAGTTTTTGGTCGTCGGGCTGTGGAGGGTTCTTCGCTCTTTGTTCGCGGTTCACCTCTCGTTTCCCCCCCATTTTCCCTTCTCGTCTAGCATACGCGTATGTAAAATTTGATCGAATAGCCATCATTACAATTCGGTTATTATGAATGAAAGGAAAAGAAAGAGAAATAGATGATTAGTTTTGAATGATCAGTTAATTAAAAATCATATTGTCTCTTAATTAAATTAAATGTTCAATATTTTACAGAGATGCATTATTATCATATTTTGCCCTGACGCCTTTAATTCACGATAATTATAAAAATAATAAATTACAATTCTGTTTCGTTGATTTAATGGATTAAGCTCTATAAGAGAAGTCCTAAATCTTTAGTGACATTTTTTAATCCTTTATTAAGAACCTCTGTACTTTCGAGACATGACTTTTGATAATACAATTCTTTCAGAGACACAACTGAAACACTACACTGATCGGAATAATTTTTTCCTCGAGATTTTTCACATTTTTCACATTTATTCATTAAATATTTGGATTTTTCCTAAATTTTATAATTATTTTGTTTTTTATTATTGAAATAATTTAAATAATCGTATTATAAAATCCATTCTTTAAAATCTTAAATTTTCTAATAGTTTCATTCAAAGTGAATCCAAATTGAAATTAAATCTCTAAAAAAAAGTCAAATCACAGAGTTTTTAAAATTATATTTAATCTAAATTTTTCCGTTTTACCGCTTCGTGACTTATGATATTTGTAGAGGAAAAATAAAGAGTATAACTTTTAATACATCATGGATTCTCACGAAAAATGAGGTCGATTTTTTTTTCTTTTTTTAGACGAGTTCCGTGTGACATTAAAAATGAGAAGAAATAGGAGAGATTGTTCGCGTTCTTTTTTACGACATTGCGAGAAATACGTCGTATCCGGAATCGATTCCTATTCCTGACGAGTCCTGACAGAGCGCTGCAGTTTCGACGAGGTGCAGGGGCACTTTTAATTTAAAGGATCAGAATCGGCGTCGCAAAAGCTTTATCGGCGAAACATCTTTCTCTCGAATACAGATATCTCGATGTGCGTTTCGCATTCTGAGACGTGGAATATGACGATTGAAAACGATGCGCGTGGAAAAAAAAAGAAAAAAAAACTTATCTCGACACGCGGCGGACTTGCATTTTGCTCACGCTAAATAGATGTCGCGATTCGAAATTTATACCGGGTGTCTGCAGCGTGGATCCTCGACGAGATTCATCGCCAAAGTATTTAAATGTATGCAAAATCGGGAGTGAGCATGTGACTCCCACAGAGGGAGGAAAAGTCGGTAGGAAAAGTCGCGGGAACTGATTCTGTATGCACTTCTCTCCCAGTTTTTAAACGGAGCCCGGTATGTCGCGGATATAATTAATCGCTTACGGTAGTTCGCTGCATTAATCATTCTTTCAAAGTCATATTAAATATTATCAATCAGATTTTAAACGACGGATACGTGTTTGTGTGAATATATTAGATTGCGATCCCCCAAATTACTTATAAAAATTTCTATTTTTAAATAAATTTAAAATATTAATTACTTTTCTTTTCAATGATAAAGATACATGTATATCTTTAAATTACAACATCAATATATACTTATATTGGATGATTGCATAAGTTCCTGCCCGATTTTCATAGATGGCATTAAGTTACTGCATGGCGGAGTTCTATTGTTTTCGTGTGGTAATTGTTGCTTACACCGAATAGATGACGTTGTCTTAGGTCAATTTAGCGTCAGACATTGTTCAGATAAGTCCATTTGTGCATAAGAGAAATCATTAAAAATGGAGAACGAAAGGTGCATTTGCGGCATGCTATATGAATTTCGGAAAGGCGTGAGTGTTGGGATTGCACAAAAAAATATTCCAAGCGTTTATTTGGACCGCGCTCCTGCTCTCCGAACAGTCAAAAAGTGGTTTGGCAGATTTCGAAATGGTGATTTCAACATGGAGGATCAACCCCGCTCTGGACGGCCTTCTGGCATCGATGATGACATTGTGCATGCCTTAGTGGAAAGAAACCCAAGGATTACAACTGAGGATATTGCTGAGAGGCTGAACATCGATAATTCAACCGCTTTTCGTCATTTAAAAAAGCTTGGATACATTTCCGAGCTTGATACGTGGGTGCTGCATCTCCTGACTGAAAGGAATAAGCTAAACCGCATGACCGTCGCTCTTTCTCTTCTCGAGCGTAACAAAAAAGAGCCTTTTTTAGATCGAATGGTAACAGGCGATGAAAAGTGGATTCTCTACAAAAACGTACAGCGAAAGAGGACATGGAAAACAGCAGCTGAAGGAGCAGAACCCGTAGCAAAGGCTGGCTTGCATCCGATGAAGGTGTTGCTGTGTGTTTGGTGGGATCGCAAGGGAATTATTTACTTTGAGCTGCTCCGACGCGGCGAAACAATCACGGCGGACAAGTACTGTGAGCAACTAACTAGACTCGCTGCAGCTATTCGAGAAAAACGTCCGATTTTGGCCAATCGAAAAGGAGTCATCTTCCATCACAACAATGCTAGGCCACACGTCGCTCAACAGACGCTGCGAAAACTGCAGGAGTTGCAATGGGAAATTCTGCAGCACCCGCCGTATTCTCCAGATATTGCGCCTTCAGATTTTTATCTGTTCCGGTCTTTGCAGAATAGTTTAAATAGCAAGAATCTCAATTCCGAGGAAGCTGTCGAAAACCACCTTACAAACTTTTTTCAAGAAAAACCAAGTTCTTTCTTCAAAAATGGAATCGACAAGCTTATAGATCGTTGGAAAACCATTGTAGAAAAGAATGGAGACTATATAATTGATTAATAAAAGTGTTATCTCTAAAATATAATCTATTGAAGTTTATATTTAAATCGGGCACGAACTTATGCAATCACCCAATACATATTAAAATGCGAATGGAAATAATGATGGCGATTTAGAAATTATTATCTTCTCTCTCTCTCTATTGAAAAATGTTATACACACTAAGCAATTTTAAAATAAATATGATTTTTATATAATGATTATATATATATATATATATATATATATATATATATATATATATATTTTTTTTTTAATTAATATATTTTATGCTAGTAAAGTTTTTTGTATTATTTTTCATTAAATCATCAAGAGAACGAATCGAATTTATTTGAATTTCTATCCATGGTAATTTCCTTCAAATCGACACAGCTTTAAATTCGCAATTTTTCGGCATGATATGACCGAGAGTTCTTTGTCTCTTTTTCTCTCTGTCGGTCTTTCAAAGTCATTCACGCGAGTCGAATTCGAACTCGGTTGACCGGTCGGACGAGCTGGATCGACCTTGCTCGAACGCCTCAGAGTTAAGCCTCCTCCATCATCATCATCATCATCATCATCATTATCATAAATATCAACCTCGTCTTCATCTTTATTGTTGGCTACTTCTTTGTTACCCAGTCCGGTCAACAAATAATCTGAAAGGCTACCGCCGATGTTTGTCCCCAAGTGATATAGAAGCTCCAGAAGTACGCGAGTAACCCGATACTCTCTCATCCGATACCCCACCCGATAACGAATTTTAATTCGCGCTCTAAATATGAAGATGATAATAGAAAATTTCACCAAAGGTACGATTAACACATATGGTTTCTGTCATCGCTAGGAAAAAAACAAAAACTAGAGCCTCAATAATTACGCGCGTGCGTGAATTAAAAAGTGTTATAATAAATTTATAAAAACACACCAAATGACCCAATATATCGCGAATCTTCGCGACCTTATTTACGAGATACGAGACTCGTAGCGAATTCGCACGTATCCAGAGTCTTCCAGGCTCTTCTTCCTCGGATGAGCAATACCGTACGAGAGAGAAGGGCAGGAAGAATGAAGAAGGAGGGAAGGAAAGACGGGAGAAAACGGCAGGATACTCAATTCCCTTCGCGCTGGCTCAACTCGGCTCGGCGTGGAGCGGAGTGCTGGCAGAGAGATGATGCTAGGGGCAACTCTCGCTTTGTCCAGGAACCGGTCGACGTACCTACCAGGAGGCAGGCAGGCACGTACGCATCGATCCGCCAATCGTGCGGCGGTGCCTTAAGCGCGTTGCACAATGTTGCTGCCGACAACGCAATGTCGAGCTTTTCCCAAAAGCTCTCTCATCGATCCGCCTCATATTTTTTAACGCAAAGAGAGAACATATCTTTTGTTACATTAATAGATTTTTATAGGATGCTCGCGTTAATCACATGTTATATTTTAGCGCGATAGATTTTTTGGACAAAAATTTTGGGAATTTCTTTCTTTCGCGAAAAATATCGAGACATTAATAATTTTCGATTCCCGAAGAAATCGGCGCGTCAAATAGTTTGCGCCTTTCGGGACTTTAAATCCTCCCCTTCTCTCTTCGTCAGGGAAAATATATCCCCCGACAGTTCCCTCTCAGTCTGATCTCTCTAGAGTTCCGGACAACTCCCCTGCAAAGTCACTCTAGACTATCGCTTCTCATCTATCGCGTTGTCGCCTTTACGACTGTCGAATCCGAAGAAGAAAAAAAACACTTTCATATCGACATGTAATTACCAGGTATATAAATATGAAACCGGAATTTTTGTATAGAAAATACACGTTTATTGTATGAAAATGATAAAAAATATTTTATTCCAAGTATTGCCCATTGCTAGCTATACATTTTCCCCATCTCTCTGACAATTTGGATGCTACGCCAAAAAAACTGTTGCTCCTTTGAGGCAAACCAGTCATCGAGACATTTTCGTACATTTTCGTAAGAAGTGAAGCGCTGCTCAGCAAGTGCGTGTCCCATCGATGCAAATAAGTAGTAATCGGATGGAGCCAAGTCTGGTGAGTAAGCCGCATGCGAAAGTATTTCCCAACTAAACGCCTCAATAGTTTCCTCGATCGGTTTTGCTGTGTGTGATGGTGCATTATCATGAAGCAAAATCACTTTGTGTTGCCTTTTTTGATATTCTGGTCGTTTTTCACGCAAAGCTTGATTCAAATCGAGTTGTTGCGTTTGAGCGTCATCCTCATCCAACAATGTTTGCAATTCGCTGTCTTCAAACTTTTTCGGTGGTCTTCCACGTTCTTCGTTTCTCACGTCAAAATCGCCACTTTTGAATTTTTTAAACTACTCAAAGCACTGTGATTTACCAAGAGCATGCTCACCGTAAGCTTCGACAAGCATTCGATGCGATTCTGCAGCAGTTTTCTTCAAATAGTAACAGAAAATCAATGCTGTCCGCAAATCGTAGTTTCCAGGCACAAAATTCGACATGTTCAACGCTATTAAAAACTATGCTGTTGTATGAAACTTGTATTGTTGTGAGTTGAAAATCTTTATCATATGTCAAAACAAGAAAATTGCGCCAATGACGCGGTTTGACGGTAACTACATTGATAGCTAGGGCCAGCTATGGGCAAATTCCGGTTTTATATTTATATACCTGGTACATAAGTTTTTATATTTTCAAATGTTGTGAGCAATTGCGATAGGAAGATATATTCTTTTTTTTATGAGAGAGAAATCTTTTTTACGGGGAAGATTTAATGAAAGCAGAGTCAAAAACTCACCCTTCTCGGCGAACCTTGGCATGATTTTCCCGGCGAGATCTCGTGGTTGTTTGCGTCGAAAGACATGCAAAAGCCCATCAATCATGTCGTGAAACAACAATAGAGATGTTACGATGTATCAAAGAGATATCGTATTCCTGTAATCATAAAGTTCAGTTCGAGATCGGGCACTTGTTGAGATAAATCTTTTAGTTGTACAGATTTTTTTTAGGCTGTAAAAGAGATATGAAACCTTATGTCTCTTCAAATAAAATTCTCCTCTAGTAATATAAATTGTTGAGATATTTTCAATTTTCATAAAGAATTTATTGTTAGAAAACAATCTTTTATTCGATCAAATAAAATGTCATTAGTGATATCGATATTTCGCGTACAAAATTATTTTTAAATAAAATTTTACATCGAATTCTATCACATAAAATTTATCCGACAACTAATTTACTTTCTATTTTCAATTCGCAAATCTCTTTCACATTAAACTTAGTTTTATATTTAAACGCTTTAGACACAGGCAGCATTTTATAGAAAACTCGTGAAAGCGGAATAAAAAAATAATTTCAATCATTTATAACCCGAAGACGATCGATATGTCTCCAGATTGAAATAAAAACCTCATCTTTTTCTTGTATTCTTTACTATTTACAGCTTTCGATAACGTCGGTATATTCCGTATACCCTTCTCAACGCTTCAATTATCAAACGATAATTATGCGTCACAAACACTATAAACAATATGCTAGCTCGCTTCGCATCGCGAAATCGAAATGTCAAGGGTTGATAATTCAAAGGGGATCGGACGTACTCACTCTCGAGTCTCTTTGATCGTAATCGAAATTGATCGAAACTTAGTCTGACATTGCACATATCTAACAATGAGGGCAATAATAGTTCTCGGATACTTGTTAATGATCTTAAATAATAAATAATTTCATTAAAAAAATTAAATCTTATATCGTGTTTTTATATAAAAAGCTATACGAAATATTCGTGTCTATGATGTCAAGATTATCGATCTTGAGGTCATCGAAATTGTGACGGTTTTAAATCCCGACTCGCAAGTTCTTTCTCCAAGTCAGTTGGACTTCTCGCAGCCTCTCTCTTTCTCACTCTCACTCTCTTCCTCTTTTGACTTGCATACCAGGTTCGCGCCACGGCAGCCTCTACCTGCATTCCAGCTTATCCGGTCGACCTCATTCCGCCATTATATTATTTCGTTCGTTCTCTTGGCTCTCTCTCCGACATGCTGCTCTTGAACGTCGTCTTCCGCGCGCTTGTTTGCGCGAATGCGAGTTTTCGGGATCGAATTATGTCACACGAATTATGTCGCGCGCCTCCCTGACATTACGCTCGCGATTCGATCAGATTATGTCCATGATTTCCGCGACGAAACAATATCGTTTATAATAAAATCGTATGATATTATAAACATAACATAATTTCTTAATACAAATATAAAAACAATTTTTCATTTTTTTCCAACGATATTATAATTTTTTTTTTTTTTTTTTTTTTTTTTTACGTCGAGGAAAAATAATTTTCTGATAGAAAGATAAAATCAGCATTGATATCAAGAAAGAGGAATTTCATCGAACTTTGATTTTTTTATTTTTAATAATACGATTTTTTTTTTTTTTATTGATTTCTTTACGATTTTTTATTAATATATTTTGGTATCAATTTCTCTTTCGACACTTTGCGTTCACCTTCGTAAAAATTCATATCTCCCGATAGCGATAGGTAATGTCTGCGTGTTACGCAGACTCTCTCCTGGCATTATTATCATGGACAATCGTATTCATTACAAGTCGATTCGATCACTGTCAGCAGCAGGCAAGTAGATATCATCGAGAATGTACATCGATATTCATTATCTGTTACGTTATTCCGGGCGATCGGATGCGTGCTCGGGTCATTCGCCAAATGCATTCATATTGACTATAAATCAACTGTCGCGAAAATATTAACTCTCTCGACCGCACACGTGACACAGATATTTCACGACGGAACGATCGCACGCGTGTTACTTTACACCGCGATTGCATTTTTATATCGGACGTTGATGGATTGATATGACTCGGTGACGGATTATTCGCGGTGGCTGTTGCGTATTTCCCCATGTGTAAAAATTTATCTGCTTTAAAAATCTATAAGTAATAATTATTATTTTATTTACAACAATTAAAAGCGGACAATAAAATATTATTCGGATAATGAATTTACAATAAAGATATTATGAAATCATATAGTAATAAAGAACATCTAATATACGTATAATGATAATAAGAATAATAAAATATTATTTATCATATTCGTGATAAAAGATCGAGAAAATAATTATTAAACGCGAAATAAAATAATAAGTCAAATAAATTTACTTTATCATATGTTAATTAATGCTCCAATTAATATTCTGCGCGCGGATACAATTTAATGTTTTATTCCGACATAAAAATTAATATCCACATACTAAATTAAGCAAATATTTTTAATCTCTAAAATTCTCCTGTGACCAAGTTGTGTTCGGGAAAAGAAATAAACTAGATAAAATTTAAATTTAAAAAGTAAGATCAATATTTAGAATCGTGGCTCTTTTTGCGATATTATCGAGGCGAGGCTTGTCGCAGTTATATTTGACATGCCAAAAATGGAGACGGCGGATTATTAAGTGGATTGAGTCATCGCACGCGAGATTAGTTGATATCGTTCTACAGATGCGACATAATGATCCGGGGAGGAGAATCACCTGCTAATTGTCGATCGTTGACGCGCGCGCGTGTGACACGATTTAACGTAATACACGAGCGATCATAATCGATAAATTCCTTAACAAGTCGCGCGACACAGATATGTGATCACCGAGCTGCTCCAGAGCGACCTGCATAAGATCATCGTGAGCCCACAGCATCTCAGCCCGGACCACATCAAGGTCTTCCTTTATCAGATCCTGCGAGGTGAGTGTCTCAGTAGCTTTACATATTTTTTTATTACGCGCCTAAATAGATCAGAATTTTTTTAAACCGATAGGACACAAAGAGCAGAAGCATATTATATTTTTTATATTTAGAGTTTTTTTGTATTTTTTACATTTTTTACATTTAGAGCTTTTTGTATTTTAATGTGTGTGTGTGTGTTATATTACATTTAAAAATTTTAAATATAAAGGGATATACAGAGTGTCCCATTGTAAAAGATCCACTCAAATATCTCAGAAACGCTGCGTTAAATCGAAAAATGTTTCAAACAAAAGTTGTGTCACTTCAAGGGGGCCATAAGACTTTTATGTACAGAATAATGAAACAAATCAATTAGTATAAAAAATAATTGTTTTTAAGAAAATTATTTACAATGTATTTTTTAAAACAATTATTATTTTTTTTTTTGCACTAATTGATTTGTCTCATTATTCTGTACATAAAAGTATTACGGTAAGGTTATCGAAAACTAAATATTTTACAAGATATTTAATTTTTTATATCAAAATATGTCAGATTAAAATACAAAATAACTCAAAAAGTACTTAATGAAAAAATACTTTATTATAGTGTTTTGGAAAGCTCTCGATGTCAGCTACAAGAATACTAAATAAAAAATGGGGGTTTCCATTTAAGATTTTAAAGTTGAACTTCACATGACCTTCAAATGATTTTCCAAGGTCAAATCATTGTCACCATCTTATAGCCCCCTTGAAGCCACACAACTTTTGTTTGAAACATTTTTCGATTTAACGCAGTGTTTCTCAGATATTTGAGTGGGTCCTTTAAAATGGGACACCCTGTATATATATATATATATATATTATTGTCAAATTCAAAATAAAGAAACGAAGCAGAGGTGCGATACAAGCAGATAACTAGTAGGTCAGCTCTTAAGATACAATGGGTATATTCTCGGTAGGAAGCAAAACCCATAGAGAAAGCGGGAAGGGAAAGGGCGGGGGGGGGGAGGAGGCAGGAGAGAGGATGGGAAAGTTTCAAGTTAGAACTCCCAGGGCGATGGAGGTTCTGGTCCAGTCTGTGGACGACCTCTCAGCAGTCGTTGAGGTCGAGATTCCAAGGATAGTCTGCCAGGTGTGATGGAGGGAAGGGGGGGGGGGAGGAAGAAGTGGAAGAGAAAAAAGGCAAACAGGAGGAGAAGAATAGAGTGCGAGGAACGAGATGAGAATGGCGAAGAAGGGAGGAAAAAGTCGACGCTTTCAAAAATCCACGAGTAGCATATTGCTTGTGTCGTCACCAGGCGAGATTTGGGCGGCGAGCGAGGGGGGGGGGGAGGGCCGGATGCGGGGGCGGATGAGAGGGGGGAGAGAAGCGGACGGACGGCGAGGGTGGGAGAACTGAGATAAACAGGATCGTTTCTATTCATCCCTCGGGATCATCCCGGGGATCTCGACGCTCATCCTATATCGTCCTTACATTGTCTGGTTTGCCGAATTACCTGTTTCCCTCCGTCTCCGTCGCCCTGTCCCCTCTACAGGGGCCTGAAAAATGTCCGTTCATCCTTTTGTCGTTCATCCCGTTTTTCTTTTCTTTTCTTTTCTTTTCTTCTTCTTCTTCTTCTTCTTCTTCTTTTTTCTTCTTTTGTTTTTCTTCTTCTTCTTCTTCTTCTTCTTCTTCTTCTTTTTTCTTCTTTTGTTTTTCTTCTTCTTCTTCTTCTTCTTTTTTCTTCTTTTGTTTTTCTTCTTCTTCTTCTTGATCAGTCTACCGCTATTTTCCTCCTTTCGCGGAAAGAAGGGAAACGTACGTTTTATTCTCTCGTGACTTATTTTCGGCAGTATAATTAATATATACGCTATTTATTTAACGTAAAAAAATTATATAAAGATGAAGGTATTAGGGGATGTGTATTAATACTAAATTTAAAAAAAAAAACAGAATATAAATGTGACAGAAAACAAGAAACGTGATGGGAGAGAGGATAATTTTTACCAGTTACTTATTTATCTTTATACTTTCATAATTATGGAAATATCAAAAGTTTAATATTTTTCCTCGAGTTAGTGTAATTGTACCATCGAGCGTAATTATAATCAATCGCTTTGTTTCTTGAGAATTAATTTTCCGTTCTCCGTTATACTAGTTTCAAATAATATACAATAATTCGAAAGACATGTAACCATATATTTTGCGTATTCGAATTTATGTACATATATTCTTTTCCATGCAAACTGAAACATATATATAAAAAAATCAAGGTTTGCTAAAATAAATAAAATAAACCACGATTTGTGAAGTTTATCAACAATCGCGAGAGCATCCGCGTCGTACATTTTCATGAAATATTATATCGAGATGTATACGGTAACCGGCAAGCAACTATATTTACGACGGTGAATCGCGGGCTTTTTATTGAACGTGAAAAGAATGGTGACCTAGCGAACTGTCTTTTCGCTTCGATCGATTTTGCTTATATCGCGGCACTCGACAAAATGAAATCGCCGACAAAAAGAGAGAGAGAGAGAGAGAGAGAGAAAAGGGGACGAAAGAAAAGAGATGAGAAACAGAGAGAGATCTGCCGTAGTGCGCTAAATTCGTTACGCTCTTCTCTCTTTGCATATCATGCAGTACACCGTTTCTAAATGATATTAAAGCACACTTGACGATATCTACCCGTGTATGCGTAAATATTCGCTGCCGATTGAATCATTTTTCTAATTTCGGACATTACGTGGGAAAATTCGAGCGATTAATGTATCGTGTAAAATTGAAGGAATAATAATTGCGATATACGCGCAAATATTCTTTAGTAATATAATTCCTAATTAATCGAACAGAATAAAAAAAAAAAATAAAAAATGTCGTTTTATAAAAATAAAAATTTAACTTGGGATTGAAAATATTAAAAAAAAAAAAAAATAATAATACTATTGCGGTAATCGAGTTAGAATTAACCATCTCAATCTCTCTATTCTTCCGCAACCGAGTACCACATCTTTCGGCTTTCGTTATCACGACCGAACAGTTACGGAAGACGGCTGCGCCCAGGCATAAACAAAAAAAGAGAGAGAGAGAGAGAGAGACAGCCGCGTTGATTCATCATTCGGCGCGTCGTGTACTTTTGTTTCAGCCGCTTGTTTTCGAGGATAATTTGTCACGACAGCTCTCGTTGCATCCTATCCCCCCCCCCCCCCTCTCGTCCTTCTCTCGCGGAAGGATGCGTCTCCCGAATCATGATGCGGAGGAGAGCTCGGTCGCGTTCATCCTTCGCTTCCGCTCTCGCTGGAAGGAGGTTTCTGGCGCAGGGCGAATGCAATGCCAGTGCAACACAAGTGCACCGAATCATTATGCGCTGGCCGACCGAGGCATACCGTTGCGAATAGTAATTTTTCCTCGTTTTCTCGTTATTAAGATCTTCCCTGTCTCATCACGGTGAGGTCTTTCCGTTTTTTTCTTTTTTTTTTTTCTTGTCTCTTTCTCTCTCCCGATGTGATGAGATAGAGTCACTTTTGAAATTACTGTCTTCTATACTCGTTGGTACGAGAAGAAATGGTTTCTCGATGTAATGCGATCGGAATGACAGCGAAATTGCATGTCGAGCTTTTATCTTTGTTATCAAGAACTTTTGATTTATAAATAGTAAATGAATAAGTAGAGAGATAACGATAGAAAATTTCTAATATAGTTATATAATTAAATAAAAAAAAAATATATATATATATATATACTGGGTAGCCCATTTTAATCCATAAAGTCGAATATCTTAAAAACCAAGTCCGGAAGAAAAAAAATGTTTCAAACAAAAGTTGTGTGGCTTCAAGGGGGCCATAAGATGGTCACAATGATTTGACCTTGGAAAATCATTTGAAGGTCATGTGAAGGTCAACTTTAAAATCTTAAATGGAAACCCCCATTTTTTATTTAGTATTCTTGTAGCTGACGTCGAGAGCTTTCCAAAACACTATAATAAAGTATTTTTTCATAAAGTTTGAGTTATTTTATATTTTAATCTGACATATTTTGATGTAAAAAATAAAATATTTGGTTTTTGAGATATTCGACTGGATGGATTAAAATGGGCCACCCAGTATATATATATACTATAATTTATGAAAATTAACCATTATTCTATATAATATTTAATAACACTTTTAATGTGAAGTCACTGATAATTTAATTGAATTACATCTAATTATATGCAACTATAAAATGCAACACAAATTTCTTTGACAAAATAAAAATTTATTTTACATCGTGCAGTATATAAATATTTTTCAAGTTTATCGAATATGTATATTTCTAGCGTTTCCAAGATAGCAATGACCAAGATTGCCGACGATCTTGCATTTGCCATTCTCGTGTTCATAATTTTGTATCCAGCCGACGTTAGGTTAGGTTAAATATCCTATTTGCAACGAGCGTTTCTAACGATTTTCGTTTCGCGGTTAGTTATCCTCTTTTTGCGAAATATATATATTGCTATCGCGGAGAGCGAGAGAAGCTGCGCTCGTCGATCCTGGCCCAGGACCCCGATTCTCCTGGCCGTATCCATCGGTCAACGTTCTTACGAGTTCGACCCGGACCCCCGTTCTTCTCCGGGCTTGGTCGAGCTTCTGCGTGCTTCAACGGTACATTTCTCCAGACGGAGAATGATCCCGCGAACCGGAAAGCGTACAGCACGCGTTTTCGACGTGTCCGATAAAGGCCCGCCCGTTTCCGCGCGAGCTACGTTATAGTCGTAAGTTTTAGATATTTTAAACTGCACGTTCAACGCATTAATCTTCAGCATTTTGACTCGAAGAATCCGAACTAGATTCCATATTGCTTTTCCTACGTATCTTGTTAAGAAATATTATTTGTATTATTTTATAACTACTAGTAATTATAAAAAATAATTCGTGGTTCATTTTCGCCCATTAATAATTAAGTAATATAACAGGGTATTATCTAATCAAAATATTCGAAAATTCTTTCTTAATGATGAAACTCACTTGTTAATCGTAATATAATGAATAGTTCATGAGTTTCACGCGTTTCATAACGCCGGTGGCGTGACGGACGCTGGTATGATGGTATATCGAGAGAAGAAGAAAAAAGTTGAAAAAGAATCGACCGGCTCGATGACACTTTTATCTTGAATACGCGTCTCGCAATAATCAGCAATGTCCATCACGAAAACGATGATCCTCGAGATCCTTCGATCTTTTCACGAAAGTTCGGTCGGCTGTTTCGACTTTCTCACCCGGTATAGCGCGGCGCGTAAAGCCCGGATAGATAGAGCAGAGAGCAGCGAGCTCCTCTTCTTCTCTTGACTGGTCCGAAACCAGTCCTACCGCCGCCCATCCGTGACCCCGGACCCCGTCATCCGGTCGGCTCTGGCTTCTCCTCCACCACCACCACCACCACCACCACGTTGGTTAACCTCGCCGTTCTTGCCCCTTCGCGTTCTGCATCCTCCTGCCGCCTCCTTCCTTCCGCTCCCTCCGCCGCGACGTTTTAATTAAAGAGCAACATATTTTCGAGGGAAACTTGCGGCGTTTCTTCTTTTAATTCAGCAATAAGGCGAACGCGCCATGCTGATATTGTGCAACAACAATCTCGTAACTAATACAGCTGACGCCGTCTCGATTTAAGCGGAGGCGGAAGGAAAATGAAAGTAATCGTCGAATATTATATTTTAAAGAATTGAATTGAATTTTGTCGAGAGGAGAGAAAGAGAGAGTGCATCAGTAAAGAAATTGCGTGTCTAAAATCTCATACTTCACATATTATATATTTTCAAATCGATTAATTAAATCTTAACTAATCGTTTTATCAATTTAATTTAGATATCAGAGAGGGAAAGAGAGCATCTTTCATCAACCGTTTAAAAATATGGTAAACTTAAATTAATTATTTTCAGTATCAAAATAAAGAACATAAAATTATTCGTTATCTCCAATTTATATATATAAAAAAAAGTTAATCATTGAAAATTTATTAATTTAAAATTAATTAAAGAATTTATTGAAAAAAATACAATATGTATATCAGTTATGATATATGTATAATTTTATTCTTCTTTACTTCTCGTTTTTCTCTCATTTCACGCCCCCCCCCCCAAAAAAAAAAAACATTTCACACAATATGTATTTCCATACGCATTTCTCTGAAGGAAACGTATCGGTTTCGAATTGTGAAACTTATTTTTTTTCTCAAAGTACCGCTTCGTAGATGCGATATTTTTTGCTCGACATTCATGATTACAAGATTACGCGATCATTAGAGTGATATTGTAATAATAATTTTCGCACAAGGTACACGTGTCGCATTGCGCCATGTCTGACTTTGTCGATTTGTATGCTCGTACTACTTGCTAGTGGTTGCGATCGACGTCAGACGAATCTTAATGAGCGGATTACACGCTGTGTAATCTCGTTCGCATTTAAGCATAACGCGTAACGCGTAGAGAGAAAGAAAAAGAAAGAGAGAGAGAGAGAGAGAGAGAAAGAGAGAGAAAAAGAAGAAAAAGAAGAAGAGGAGGAAAGAGAGAGAAAGACAGATGGCGAGGGACGAGATAATTCAATTAAACGCCAGTGGATAATGTTCTTAACCGTTTGAGTGCGGCGAAGCGCTATCGCGCTTCACTTGTCGTTTGCCAAAAATGCGGAGGAGCGCGATAGCGCTTCTCTTGTTTTGTACCGAGAATGCGGTAGGGCTGCTGTTGGTTAGTATAATTTTCGCATCTATTGAGATCAGTTGTATTCATATCAAGTGCAGTTGTTATTCATTTTACTCAATTGTGGTTTTAGCATATATATAAGAAAGTTCTTCAGCACTCAAACGGTTAATACACTAGAATGACACATGCGCGCGCTTTTATTTATGGACATTTTTCAATTTTTTTAACTTTTTCTTTCACAAATTGTCAAACTGTCAAAATTCGCATGATTTGACAGTTGCAAATAACACGAATCGCAGCAAATCGCAGCGCACAAGCGAGACAGCCAATCAGCATCGCGGAAAAGATGCTTCAGTATATTCGAGTTCGAGGTTTCATGCCTTTCTTTGAAAGGGAAACATCCGCGCGAAGGAACCGCCTTGCGCCACCATATTAAGTATTGTATAATCAGGATGATCTGTCGGGGATAAAATATAAATCCGGCGGTAAAATATTTTTTATTCATCTACAGATACCAATAATTATGGTAAAATTGTTTGAAGTGATAATTTCTATATTATGCGAATTATTATTAGGTGTACAACTTTGCTTCCGCCGTTTTTTTTCCGAAATTCGAGGCTCTATTGTAAAAAACTGGTTATACATTTATGATTCAAAGTCGCTGGCCACTACTTTCTCCCTCTTTTTGACTTTGACTCGAGTCTTCATTAAGTAATGCCTCCAATTCTGCATCTTCGAAAAGCTTCTCTCTTCCACCGCTATGCCGCGCTTCGACGTGAAAATCACCGTTCTTGAAGCGTTGAAACCACTCGCGACACGTTCTTTCACTAATAGCGGCTTCACCATACGTATTTGAGAGCATTCGATGAGCCTCAGCCGCAGATTTCTTCATATTGAAGCAGAAAATTAAAACCTCCCGCAAATGACGAGAATTTGGCTCGTAAACTGACATTTTCAATCGAGAATAACTTTATGATGCAGACACAAATCGACTAATGTTTCTATGGGGTTATGTTGACAGATGCCCAAGTTTATCGCATGACGTCTCTGATCTATTTATTTCGACCACTACTTACCGCTAAAGCCATCTATAGGAAAACGGCGGAAGCAAAGTTGTACACCTAATATTACAAATTTGATGCTGTTAATTCTGTTCATTATGAATATTGTGTATAAATGTTAATTTTAACTGTAATTAAATTATAATAATATCGAATATAAAGGACGTATTCTACGAAAAATGATTTCAAGTATCACGTTGTACTTTCTTTATCGAGATATCAACTGAGCGGTTTGTTAAATCGCTATTGTATACCGTGCCATGATTGGCGCACTCCGGTGACATAATTGCTAGTAATTTAATGAGCCCTTGTTGAATCGCGATCCGCGCGAACAAGATTCTATGTCGTAATTTCTCCCGAACTTTTGCCTCCAGTCGAAACCAACAAGTCGACGAAGTTAATAATTCAATCCTGTTCTCGAGACCAAATATTAGCTCACATTCTCTTCAGTCACTTGTCATTCTTCTACATTGTACGTTAACAAACATCGATATTAAATCGATTGGAACTTTGCCAGAGGAGGACGAGAACCTCCTTGGACTTTCCGTTTTCGTCGCACGTGTACGAGCCACGTGGGAACAATCATGTTTGACGAATCAATTTTTTAGCTCGTACTCTCACACCCTATATCTGTCATAAATATTACCATCTGACTTTTCATATCGAAAAAATCAAAGATTGTTTATTGTTACTTTGTAACATCCATAGAACTTTGTACTATATTAAAATGTCATACTTTTAATAATACTAAAAACATAATTTTTATTATATATTGCTAAAAAATAAAAATATCATGTCATTATAATAATTTTCGGCTTGAAAATTAATCCTCGATATGTTAATCTAAAATCTAATTTGAAATAATATGTATCAAGAAAACGGAATGCGTGTGCTGGAAGCGGGCGGATCGATGCCTTGTAACGTACATGTAAGAGTATTCACGTACGTAGTATTAATTAGATTCAACGTCTGATCGGAATCGACTTAATCGACAGCAGATGCATCGATCAAGGATAATGTTCTGAGAACGACGTGGCTATACACATAGACGCCGCGAAGTTGAGTCCTTAATCAAGCACCTGGTAGAAACGATGATGGAAGCGATACATTGTAAATTACACGACGTTCGTTAAATGGAATAATACGACATGTGTCAATTATCCCGACAAGTGAAATTATGCCACTACCGATAGAGATAAGAACGCGTAATTGGATAGAAAAGAAAAGTTATAAAAAATTATCTTGTTTTCGATAAACGCATCGCAAGAATTCAAGACGTAACGATAATGTTATATATAATCTATTGAAGTTTATATTTAAATCGGGCACGAAAACTTATGCAATCACCCAATATATACAAATTATATTAGGTGTACAAATAAGTTTCCGCCGTTTTTTATCAAAAATTGGACATTTATTGTGAAAGAACGGAACTTAATGTTTTGAGTCACTCCCAATGTAAGTGCAAGTTCTTCTTGCGTTTGGCACGAATCTTGATCCAATAATGCTTCCAATTCCGCGTCTTCATACACTTTCGGCCTTCCGCTACGTTCTTTGTCTCCGATGTCAAATTCACCGTTCTTAAACTTTTGAAACCACTCACGACAACTTCTCTCACTTAAGGCAGCCTCATCATATGCATCTACAAGCAATCGATACGCCTCAGCTGCAGATTTCTTCAAATTGAAGAAGTAAATCAAAAGTTGCCGCAAATGACGCTTATTCGGCTCAAAACTCGACATTTTCGCACACAAAAGAATATATTATACTGATAAAAAATCACTAATATTTTAAGGTTATGTTATTGACTGATGTCGAATCTTACGACAAGGACGTTTTACATCTGACAATTTTAACCATAACTTACTGGTGGCGCCAACTTTTGTCAAACGGCGGAAACTTATTTGTACACCTAATATCTTGAATTTTATAACATAGATTTTTTATATTATATTTTTATTTATTTTTCATATATATATATATACATAATTATATATGAAAGAAAATTATTTGTAATCGAGTGTATTTTTAAATTATATTTAATTAAATTAATTATTTAATTTAATTATTTATTTAATTTTATTTAATTATCGAATAAGGAAAGATAAATCTGTAAGTAATTTTCATGTGTATTTAATATATGTAATAGTAACTTATCTGTATTCGATAAAATATTTGGACTCAGAATAACTATATGTTCGAGATGAGACGAACTTTTTGAATACTCAAAAATATGCGGTAGGGTCACTAAATAGCTAGAATAATTTCGCGTCTGCCGAACACTGTCATTATCGGGTTCATTGTGCCTAAAACTATGGCATTCCTGGTCGACTGGGCAGATTTCTTATTTCCTCTTCTTATCCGGCCGTCGACAAAGGTCGACGGTCCTCAATTACTGACGTAACGAAAGTCAAGGTCTTCCTTCGGGGAATCCTGGTTTCGCTCTCGGCTATCGACTTCAAGATCGTCGGCGACTTTATTCGACAGTTTCGAATGAAAGAAATCTGTGCCGAATAATCAGGCCGAATTTTCACGATCGTTTTTCCGTTACATATAACAATAACAATAATAATAATTCTTCAAACAAGAATCGTCACGTCGACCGATCGACCTGATCTTCTTTTCACGAGGCGAAACTTCGTTGACTTTTTCAATATTAGCTATCTTTTTCACCTCGTTCATCCTTCGTCAATTCTTTCCTTAATTGGCGTGACGTGCGATTAAATTAATTCGATTTAAATGGAAAGAAAAGAAAGAGAGAGAGAAAGGGGTTCGATTACACCCAAGGTCAAATGAAAAATAATTTAAGTTCTCGTCGAAAAACTCCTCCATAGCTAATCAACATTAATTGTCTTCTTTTATTCCTTCTTTTTTACGCTAATCTAGAAAACAAGAAAGAGAGAATTCTCATAGTTACGTTATCGGTACAACGAAATAACGCACGCGTAAATTTAATAGAGAAACGAATACACGAGTCGACTAATTTCGATGATAAACGACATTAAATAATCGGGATATCCATAAGTGGCTTACTGATGGACTTTAATTAACGGCCACGTGTGCGGCTAATTAATCGTCCGATATTAACCAAATTCACGTTTTATTCGACGTTATCGAATGTCACCGGATTTTATCGACGATATAGTGACATAGTTGACTGTACGTACAACACATGACAGGCACGACATCGATTAAAAATGCAAGATTATTAAAAATATCTTAATGAAATCTTTAATACAGGTCACAATTTTTAATACGATTAACTGAAAACGAAGAGATTTATTATTATAATTTTTCTTTTCAAATTATTAATTCTTTATCATTGAGGAGAATATTAAATGATTTTAGGATATTCTCTCTTTATGCTACTCATTATTTCTAAAGTTCGTGTATTTGCAAGTCCTCGCGTGTACTTCCGTCTACTTACGCACAAATCTGCTTTCTTCTTTTTCTTTTACGCATTTACGCGAAATATTTTTTTTCGTAAGGAATAACATGAATTTATTTGCAATAATTTAATATTCGAATAAAAGCTGCGACACGGTTAAATAAATCTTTCACGCTATTTGGGCAAACGCACATAAAGACTCCGGTTAGGCGAGAGGAGCCTTCGGGATGCGAGTTAATCGCGTGCGAATGGACACGATAATAAGAACGGCGTTCGATATAGCACAGCCGGATGAGAGAAACTTTAATTACGACAGGACGGATTCGGAACATATCCCGGGCTCACCAAACCACCCTCAGAACGACGGATTATCCTTCGGTATAACCGAGTTTTATTGCCGGAAAGACCAAGGCCCGAACGTGCTCGTAACGTGACTCATATTCAGGATCGTAATTGGAGACGATTGTGTATTTCAGAGAGAGACACGTATGCGTGTAATAAATTATATAAGTTATTGTATATATTATATTACCAGGTATATAAATATGAAACCGGAATTTGCCCATAGCTGGCCCTAGCTGTCAATGTAGTTACCGTCAAACCGCGTCATTGGCGCCATTTTCTTGTTTTGACATCTGATAAAGATTTTCAACTCACAACAATACAAGTTTCATACAACAGCATAGTTTTTAATAGCGTTGAACATGTCGAATTTTGTGCCTGGAAACTACGATTTGCGGACAGCATTGATTTTCTGTTACCATTTGAAGAAAACTGCTGCAGAATCGCATCGAATGCTTGTCGAAGCTTACGGTGAGCATGCTCTTGGTAAATCACAGTGCTTTGAGTGGTTTAAAAGATTCAAAAGTGGCGATTTTGACGTGAGAAACGAAGAACGTGGAAGACCACCGAAAAAGTTTGAAGACAGCGAATTGCAAACATTGTTGGATGAGGATGACGCTCAAACGCAACAACAACTCGATTTGAATCAAGCTTTGCGTGAAAAACGACCAGAATATCAAAAAAGGCAACACAAAGTGATTTTGCTTCATGATAATGCACCAACACACACAGCAAAACCGGTCAAGGAAACGATTGAGAGGTTTAGTTGGGAAATACTTTCGCATGCGGCTTTCTCACCAGACTTGGCTCCATCCGATTACTACTTATTTGCATCGATGGGACACGCACTTGCCGAGCAGCGCTTCACTTCTTACGAAAATGTACGAAAATGGCTCGATGACTGGTTTGCCTCAAAGGAGCAACAGTTTTTTTGGCGTGGCAGCCACAAATTGTCAGAGAGATGGGAAAAATGTGTAGCTAGCAATGGGCAATACTTGGAATAAAATATTTTTTATCATTTTCATACAATAAACGTGTATTTTCTATACAAAAATTCCGGTTTCATATTTATATACCTGGTATATATCTAAAGATAAGCAAATATAAATCACACGGCTGTTTTGGTAAAAATCGTTAACTTTTCATTTTAATTCTATTTTGTCTGCAAAAGTATTCTGTAATAATTAATTTTTCAATAGTCTGTTATTATATTTTATTCTCTTGATAAAATTTTATTTGAATTATAATGAATATGGCAACAAAATTAGAGTAAAAATGAACATTGTTCAACTTAGCTTGTGTTGTATCTTAACATACGCGTTTCATAAAATACATTGCATTTTCATGCAAATGGAGAGCGAAAATCGATTCGTTGACAGGGATGGATCGTAAAACACGAAAGGAATCTCGTTACGATCCTGCTTACGTTGCCGCTCAACCTGTCATTTCTCACCCTCAGCCTGCGGAAGAGAAATCACCCGTTCGAAATGAGGGCGAGGGAAGAAAGGGATGCGAAAAAGCTCCCGCGTAATGTCTATAAGTTATGTCGATTGCTGTTAATGATAAACTAATTCAAGAAATTAATTTCTATGCACAAAATTGCAATTTATAATATCATAAAGTCTTTTCTTGATTTCTTGATTTTATAAATTTTCTTTCTTGTAATTTCTCCGAATATATTTTCGACGTAAATGAAATCTAATAGTTCAAATAATTGTGGTGTGTGGCAAAATGTTAAAGGTAGAAAGATTTCTTAATCGTATTACGATGTTTACACGCATTCCGTAAGAGTTGCTGAATATGTAAAAACCATATTTTTTTTTAATATCTCAATGAGAGGGCGATTAAAATGCAAAAAGAAACGTAATTCTTTAAACACTTTTGCGCGTCGCAATTATTCCAGTAAAGCGAGCAAATCCGGTTATCCGGTGTCGCATTTGCGCGAACATTTTCGACAAAACAATAATCTATTTTTGATTAAGCCCGACATAATGTTCGTTCCGGGGTGACCCGAATTTTCATCGGCGCGAAAAATTGAATTCGCGTCGACGCGAACGATATGTCATGTCACAATTCCGATGTTTTGTCAGCTCATCACTGTCGGCGTGAAAAATTCTTCCATCAATATCGCTTTCGCAGTTTCGTATGAGCGAGACTGTTGCTGCATTTATTAAATGCGCCTAGCGATCGAATCGATAATTTAATTCTGATGGCTTTCCTCGTGAGATTCTTCGAAATTTGCAATTATTCGTTACTCACGAAAGCGGTTTAAATTAAACTCTTCAGTGGCTTCTACTCTATATCTTTCATGTATTTTTTTTTATTCGACAATCAGAAGCATTGATATTTTAATTTTTTTTTTTTTTTTGCAGCGACTATAATTAAGATATATATATATATATTTGCTTTCAGGCCTCAAGTATCTTCACTCGGCCCGAATTCTTCACAGGGATATCAAGCCCGGGAATCTCCTAGTGAACAGCAATTGCGTATTAAAAGTGAGTCTCGATTTAAATCATCTCATAGTCGTATTTCTCTGTCCGTTTAATTTAAACAACAAGAAGATACGACGAGAAGATCTCTTCATTCGTGCTTCATTCTAAAGTTTATCTACCTGCAAAACCTATATACGTCGAGCGGTGAAAAAAAAACACAGGGTACACGTTCTCTTTTCCCAGATCTGTGATTTCGGATTGGCGCGGGTTGCGGAGCCTGACCAGAACGTGCACATGACCCAGGAAGTGGTGACACAGTATTATCGCGCGCCGGAAATCCTGATGGGCGCGCGACACTACACCGCCGCGGTTGACGTATGGAGCGTCGGCTGCATCTTCGGCGAGCTGCTACGCCGGCGGATCCTCTTCCAGGCCCAGAGCCCCGTTCAACAGGTGAGAGAGACGGGTCCCAGAAAAATTTGACTCGCGTCTTTTCTTTTTTTTTTTTTACGGCGAACATTAAAATCTCGCTTACATCGATTAATTATTAATTATCTATAAATGAATTATTAATTATCTTCCGATTCTGACTCCGTGAGTACTTGGCCATCTGAAGATGCCTGTCTCGATCAGCGATCGTATAAATTTTATGAGACTTCGAGAGAAGAAAGCGTAAACTCGCGCGCGTGGAAGTTGAAATAAAAATGCGCATTCTATTTCTGGTTGCAGCTCGAGTTAATCACGGAACTGCTGGGTTCGCCTACTCTTGAGGAGATGAGGTATGCGTGCGAGGGCGCGAAGTCTCATATGCTGAGAAGGGCACAGAAGCCGCCGTCGCTCGCGACCCTGTATAATCTCAGCAGCCAGGCGACGCACGAGGCCGTCCATTTGCTTTGCCAGATGCTAGTCTTTGATCCCGTAAGTTCGCTTTACGAAAAATAGCGCACGATTATTTCTTTATATTGTATAAATTGAATTTCATATTTAATTAAATTTTATATTCATTATTCGATAGAAAAATTTTAAGCGATTCTTGTATTACTTTTTCAATTGCAAGTCTTGAAAATTCAATATATATTTTAGTGTATATATTTTATTATATGTATATGACACTTGCATATCTCTAATTAGAATGTAATAACTCAATTTGAGTTTTTTAAAAGAATTGTTATATACAGGGTGTCCCATTTTAAAGAACCCACTCAAATATCTCAGAAACACTGCGTTAAATCGAAAAATATCAAAATATGTCAGATTAAAATATAAAATAACTCAAAAAGTACATAATAAAAAAATACTTTATTATAGCGTTTTGGAAAGCTCTCGATGTCAGCTACAAGAATACTAAATAAAAAATGGGGGTTTCCGTTTAAGATTTTAAAGTTGACCTTCACATGTCCTTCAAATAATTTTCCAAGGTCAAATCATTGTCACCATCTTATGGCCCCCTTGAAGCCACACAACTTTCGTTTGAAACATTTTTCTCTTCCGGGCTTGGTTTTCGAGATATTCGACTGGATGGATTAAAATGGGCCACCCAGTATATATTTTTCGTATAGATATTCTATTTAATTTTCAATTTAATTAATCGATGAAAATTTCACGTTTGTCGATCCTAGCATGTTTCTTTATAAAGCTATTATTATCTTCCTCTATGAAATTCATCTGTCACTTCAATTAACAATAATTACTACAGTCTCGGCTTTCATGCTTTATGATTGTTAATTTCAGTCATTAATATCCTATATTTATTTAGATTGATAATAATCAAAATATATGGTAGGAAAACGCACGTTTCTGCTCTACATATCATTCTTCATTCAACTGAAATTCGTTTCGCGTCCGTCGTTCGCGTCCGACGCGAAAATTCGTCACTCCGTTTTTCATTTTACGAATATTCATTTATTCTGTTCCCTATTCTATCATTGCTCAGGATAAGAGGATCACCGTAGTTGACGCCCTGGCGCATCCTTACCTGGACGAGGGACGATTGCGGTATCATTCGTGCATGTGCACGTGCTGTTACACAACGAGCGCAGGCATGAGACAGTACAGGGTGGATTTCGAGCCTTCGGCCGCCCATCCGTTCGACGATCTCTGGGAGCGAAAGCTCACGAGCGTGCAGCAAGTGAAAGGTGAGAAAATTCGCGGCATGATTTGTGATTCGACGTAAGAGAAAAAAATAGCCGCGCGAATGTCGTATTTTTTTAAATTAGATATTCATATTTTATTTACGAAACAACTTTTTGATGATAAAAGGAGGGACTGAAAAAAATGCGTTTATAATTTATTTATATAATGTTATTTAAAAATAATAAAACTTTTATATTATATAAAAATAAGAAATTATTTCTTGTTCTCTGATATCTATAAAATTCAGCGGGTTTTCTTTTTGTTTTTTTTTTCCATCGAGGCATTTTACTTTGCACATCAAATTTTATGCAAAGCGTAATTGATAATTGAAAGCTCGTCTTTACGATACAAATTGCGGCGTGAATCTCGATATATCGTCGCAAGAATGTCTCGCCTATCAAAAGATAATAACGTACACAATAAGTATCTTAGGCACGTGGCTGCACTATTCGAGAACAATAACCGCGATAAACACGCTCGCCTGTATGCGTGTCACGATAAATCATAGTTTTATCTAAGCAGCGCCTAGTGGCTGACAATCGTGAGATTCTCTCTCTCTCTCTCTCTCTCTCTCTCTCTCTCTCTCTCTCTCTCTCTCTCTCTCTCTCGTGCTTTCCGAATCGTTAACGACGCGCTGAATAACGGTGAATCGCGATGAGTAACGTTAAAAACATTTCTCATTCCTCTTCATTATTTCGTATAATTAATTTTTATTACATGTGAATTATATTAAAAATTAAAATCAAGATTCCGTTATTATGTTCGATTAAAAGTTGAATTTATCAGTTCAATTATTTGGGGGGGGGGGGAAGAAAAATACAAATAAAATATGAAGAAGTATTTTCGAGAAACTTTTCGTTTTATATAATAAGAAAGATATTTTTGAATTGAAAATTTTTCCCGATTTAAATAACGATTGTGTATGTGTGTGTGTGTTAAAGCTGATTGTTATAATAAAATTCTAAAGATAAGGGGGAGATAAGAACCACTTAGCCGTATTATTTAGCGCTGACTGCGCGATCAGGTCCGTGAACCGTGGCGTTGTTTACGGTGTCACTAGCTCGGCCATGTGACAAACTGGTATCGCGTTAGTCATCGTCATTCCGCCTCCGTCATTCTCTCATATGCACCGATACGTCATTGACTGTTTCAGAGGAGATGCACAAATTTATAGCGGAGCAGCTGAACACAACGCGAGTGCCGCTCTGCATAAATCCGCAATCCGCGGCATTCAAGAGCTTCGCAAGGTAAGGTCACATTTACTGCGCGAATCCACCCGCGAATCGTCCTTGACCGATCGGTATATACACGGTGCTCCAAAACTACCGGAAATAGTTGAAATGAGCAAGATTAAAAAAAAAAAAATAATAATAATAATAATAATTTCTTAATATATTAAGTATTTGAAAATTCTATTAATAAAATCTAGAAGAGAGACTTTTGTAAAAATTCAGCTTATCGCAAAACTCTAACACATGCAACGCGATGACAAAATCTTATTTTTCGTATATATAATTTTGAGTAGAATTCAATACACTAGTAAGATGTGCTATATTGTAAGGATATTTTATAAAGAAATATTGATAATTTTGCTTTATCATTATAGCTGTAACGCAATGCCTGTTGTGTAGTTTTGGAACGCTCGATGTATTATATAACATATGACCAGTCTCTCCCCCCTCCCCCCACCCCCCACCCCAGTCGCATACAGAAAAGTCACCAGAGCCAATCGACGAAAAACGAACCCTAATAGAATTAAAAAGAGAGAGGAGTAAATTTTTCCCCTCCATCTCTTCACTTCCTCTCGAGATTAATCAATATCTCCCCCCCCCCACCCCCTTCCTTTGCATCTCCCGCGCCGTGATCCTAGATTCCCGATCAAAAGACAGGCTAATAATTTCTAAGAAAGTTCATAGAGGGGCGCACAGTGTTTCTTATGAAATCGAAGCAGTCGAGTAGAGCGGATATATCGAGTGTTCGAAGAGTAGCGCTGACTTGTCAGAGCCAGCTGAGTCTTTCGACGCGAAGAGAAAGTAAATTTCAAAATCGATCGTACGGGACTTGAAACTCGAGTCGAGTCGAAAAAAAAACAAAAAAGAGGGGCCTTTCGATCCTGGCGATCCTAACTTGCTAACGGTCCTCAAAGATACGTCTACCTCTTTTGACATTGTTCTAAGGAAGAGTAAAGCGTAAGATGTGTGCGTTTCACGTAACCCTGTCGGCCCACTGTGACACAATCACTATATACGATCTCTCGATTATAGCAAAAGAGCAGAGATCAAGTAGATAAGGAACTGTTAATCATATCAATATCGCCGAATGGAGGATTAGAATATTCTAAAGTAGTACAATACATATATATAAAAAATAGGCAAACGTCTAAAACGTCTTAGATCTTCTACGTTTTTTTCTTCACATGTGTATTATTTGGCAAATTTTCGAAATTTATTTATTTTTTTTTTTTTACAATTTTGAAATTAATCGAATAATCTGTTTTTTTTTTATTCAGTTTCTTTTTTAAGTTTATATATATGCAATTTTAAATATTTTTTTCAATCACATTAATTTGCAATTTTCAGAAAGCACGTTCTATATTGATCGAGTTTTGTGAATAAGAAAATCATTTCATATCAATTGTGTGTGTTTCGCATTTTTACAATTATAATTATATGGATGATTGCATAAGTTCGTGCCCGATTTTCATAGATGGCATTAAGTTACCGCATGCTGGAGTTCTATTGTTTTCGTGTGGTAGTTGTTGCTTACACCGAATAGATGACGTTGTCTTATGTCAATTTAGCGTCAGACACTGTTCAGATAAGTCCATTTGTGCATAAGAGAAATCATTAAAAATGGAGAACGAAAGGTGCATTTGCGGCATGTAATGCTATATGAATTTCGGAAAGGGGTGAGTGTTGGGATTGCACGAAAAAATATTCAAAGCGTTTATTTGGACCGCGCTCCTGCTCTCCGAACAGTCAAAAAGTGGTTTGGCAGATTTCGAAAAGGTGATTTCAACATGGAGGATCAACCCCGCTCTGGACGGCCTTCTGGCATTGATGATGACATTGTGCATGCCATATACCCGTATTCATAGTCCTTCCTTATTTTAAGGACGGAGGAAGCCTCCATGAAGGATTCCTTGAATCTGCAAGGCCACCTTGCTTCATAGATGGACCTCGAGTCTCCCTTTCAGAAAGAAGGAATATTTTAGGGATTTTTAGTGACCGACTGGAGGCAGCACCGTTTTATGCTGCCTGCAACTAATTTCATATAATACATATGAAAACTTTTTCGTATCTTCAAAAAATTCCACGGGATTTTCCCAATCGCGAATGTATCTTTTCGGAATCCGCCACAGAATCCGATTCTCTGGATTTTCGTCTTCAAATTCATCGTCAGAATCATTTAAAAATTCATTGTCCATTATCCCTTTTTCCTTTATACACTTTCAGTTTGAGAGCGCGACAACAAATAACCACAAAACCACAAATGTAACGAAACTAACTTTTGGAGGTTATATTTGGTTATATCCTGCGTATTGTCTGCTAAAAAGGTCGCATCACTCCTCAAGGAAGCTCGTGACCTTCCTTGAGATAAGGGAGCCAATAAGATTCCTTGTTCGGTCAAGGAAAGTTTATGAAACGTGGAACGAGGAACAAGGAATCCTTATTCCTCAAGGACGGACTATGAATACGGGTATTAGTGGAAAGAAACCCAAGGATTACAACTGAGGATATTGCTGAGAGGCTGAACATCGATAATTCAACCGCTTTTCGTCATTTAAAAAAGCTTGGATACATTTCCAAGCTTGATACGCGGGTGCCGCATCTCCCGACTGAAAGGAATAAGCTGCAGGAAAACTGCAGGAGTCGCAATGGGAAATTCTGCAGCACCCGCCATATTCTCCAGATATTGCGCCTTCAGATTTTTATCTGTTCCGGTCTTTGCAGAATAGTTTAAATGGCAAGAATCTCAATTGCGAGGAAGCTGTCGAAAACCACCTTACAAACTTTTTTCAAGAAAAAGCAAGTTCTTTCTTGAAAAATGGAATCGACAAGCTTATAGATGGCTGGAAAAGCATTGTAGAAAAGAATGGAGACTATATAATTGATTAATAAAAGTGTTATCTCTAAAATATAATCTATTGAAGTTTATATTTAAATCGGGCACGAACTTGTGCAATCAGCCATATAAACTGTATTTCTGATGAATCGGAAAATTATATATTATTAGGAGTAATGAAAATATATAATATTAACAAAATTATCAATTACACCGCAATCAATTTATTTCCTCATGAAATATACGTATTCGATACACATACAGTACACGGACAATATTTTATGATATAATAGATTCAAGATAATGCAATCCGAATAGAGGTAATTCGTGACGAAAATAGAATAAAAATTATATTATTATGTGGGTACAAGAAAATAATAAATGTATTGTTAGAGCAAAAGTTTTGGGAAAAGTTTTGCATGTATGTGAATATTTAGGAAAATGGAAAACATATCAACTTTTTGGCTGTTATTATAATACTATTAAATCTTTGACTAGTAATCGAGTTTCTTTAAAACTCTTTTGTTATTAAAGTTTGTTTGATACTTTAGGATATTGTCCTAGTTTCCTCTCTCTGCGATATTGAGACGAAGCAATATCTCCGATATGTATGTATAATGACAAATCTAATATTTTCCCCCAGATTACACTACTCAACAAAATTTAATTTTCCTTTTGTAGAAGTATTTTAGCGAAGGATCCTAAATTGTTACGAGAGATCCTGATATTTCGAAATTACTAATATAAAAGTATCGATACGTCTAGATTTTTTTTGGTCACGTATCTTTTTACGATATCATTTATAAATGCTTAACAACAATGACATATTTGACACGGAGGTTAAATATGTAAAATGAAATGTTTTATATGTGTATTATGTGTTGCCGAAAATTTCATCTAAATATATTAAACAACGAACTGCTACGAAAATGTTCGCTACAAATATCTTTGAGTTCCAATCTGAAGTTATGAAACTGTTAAATTGGAAATCTAGACGTGATCATTAATCAGTTTTTTTAATCGAAATCAATCAGAATTCACACACATTCGTGTTATCTCTTTCTTATTATCTGCCCGCGGATTCTAAGGAATAGAAACATTTATACGAGAATCGGATCTGACGCACATTCATGCCATAACTTCTACAAGGTGTCTATTGTTGAGTAGTGTTACTCGCAACACTGCTGTTGGATGTGTAACAATTATTCGTCTTGCTTACTCTGCCGTGTAGTTAGAGCAAGCCGATCGCCGAACCAGCGCCCTGCGTCGCGTATACGTACACGTTACTACTACTACTACTACTACCACTACTACTACTACTACCACTACCGACTCAGCTATCTACCACTGTCAGCTACTATCGACTACTACCGCTATCGTCTACTACTACCACTACCGCTACCGCTACCACTACTACTACCAATCGTGTTACGCCTCCTTCTGAACGAACCGAACGAAACGAGAGTCAGCTATAAGTCGACGCAACCTCGCTCGCAGAGGTACATAATCCTATTTTTTATAATATCAGGTATATTTTGCCATTTTTTGTTTTGCGTTACAAGACCTTGGCTTCTCAAAAAATCGTCCTTTGTTTACCTCATGATGTACAAAATACATACACCGGCTGTGTCGCGTATTTCGCATCGAGGCGGGTTGATCGCGTTCGAACGCGGGGTGACACTCTTACTTCTACCATAAAAATAAATATAATTGGAGATAGTTGAACGGATATACTACATATTCATAGTTGGGAGAAAGAGCGAGGGGAAGTTCCTCGAAGATATGTAAGAAATCTAATATAATTGTTTTCAATTATTAATTTTTTTTTTTTGAAACTAACATTAAAAACCACCGTGGAAAATTGCTTTTACAAAATATGCGATGAATATTCGATCGAATTAAATTGAGAATCGCTCTCGACGATACATTGAAATTGTTGAAATATTTTATTCTAAATGACAAAAGTGTATGCGCAACAAGATAAATTAACATCTGAAATATCTTGAAATGTAATTTGAAAATTCACTCCCACAAAATGTAATATGCATGTGTAATATTTTAATACTTTATCGATAATTGCTCTATTTCAAACATATGGTAGGTAATACAAGATGCGGCGCGGGAACTTCCCTATTTTAAAAAATCATAAAACAAAAAGTATTAGACATATCATTTAAATTTTTTTTTTTTACATGGAGGTACATTTAAAGTTTTTTTTTTTAATTACTTCTTGAAAATGACATCTTGAAGGTGGCCTTCGTTCTGGTCTATACATTGGGAGAGTCGAAATCGGAAGTTTTGGTCCACTTTGTGCAGCACGAATATTGTTCTTCAGCTCATCCAGGGTTTTTGGACGATTGGTATACACCAAGGATTTAAGATATCCCCGTAAAAAAAAAATAATCACAGGGTGCTAAATCCGGCGAGCGTGCTGGCCACTCAAGATCACCCCTCAAAGAGATAAGACGTTCGGGGAAGTCCAATCGTCCAAAAACCCTGGATGAGCTGGAGAACAATATTCGTGCTGCTATTGCCAACATCGACGCAGACATGCTGGACAAAGTGGACCAAAACTTCCGATTTCGACTTTCCCAATTGACCAGAACGGAGGCCACCTTCAAGATGTCATTTTCAAGAAGTAATTTAAAAAAAACTTTAAATGATATCTCTAATACTTTTTGTTTTATGATTTTTGAAAATAAGGAAGTTCCCGCGTCGCACCCTGTATAATGTTTACCTTTGCGCAACGTATAATGTAAAATGGATCTTATATCTTAATATTCAAGGAATAAATTCTGGGGAAAAAAGCGCGAAAATTAGGAGAATTTAACGTTAGTTTTCACGGATTTAGGCAACGCCTAAAACCGTGAAAACTTAAACGATGACGTACGGAGGCGTGTATAGCGATGCTAATTAGCAGCAGTTTCGCGTACACGCCATTAACGGGCTCCTTTAAACACCCGAGTAACGATAATATATACCTGGTGCTATTCGGCAGGATACCGTTTCTTTGTCCGATAAGTATTTCCGTCTCGTCCCTCCGCTCTCCCTCCCTTTCTTTCAACCGAGCGAGAGCGTTGCCGAAGCGAGAAATCACATTGTTGCTGGCCCACTTTTACGATCACTTTAAAGCGAGTCCAAAGGAGTCTAATTAAAAAGGAAACAATTAAAATCTTCGAGGAACATCCGGCGGTGGCAAGTCACTCCGTCTTTCAAATCTTCTCACCCCGTAGAAAATTGTGAAAGTTTGTTACTGTACAATACGCAAATACAATACAATTCCGTATCAAGGCTTTGTAAAAGAAGAGCCAGTTTATTTCTCGAGAAACTTTTTTTTTTAATCATTAATATATAATTATTGTAATTTTTCATAAAATTAAAACGTCTTTAATAACGATAGAAGATTTTTAAAAATCTACAAAGTAGATGCAGGTAATGAAAAACGAAAAGATATATATTCTTCACATTAAAATACATTATTGCTATTATTTATATTAATAATATACCATGATAAATAATAGATAAAATAATTGAAAGTTGTAAAACTTCGATTAAAGTTAATTAAAAAGAATAAAACTTTTAATTTTTATTTATATGTCAGATTTTTAAAGAAACGAATTCATCATATTGATACCTTACCTTACGTTTGATCTTAATTAAAAAATAAAAAAAAAAAAATTATTATGATTCGTGTATTAATAAACTGAATATATAGCAATTGGTAAGTTGTCACCCCGGTTTCATGCGCGCGCAACACAATTCGATCTGCCATTTTGCGTAAACGGAAACAAGGAAAACCGCTTGAAGAGAGCAGCGCATTGTTTTATTGTTGACATGATGAGTGTAAAAGAAGGGCCTGATCCACCATGCAGCCTTCAGTTGAAAGAAATCGTCGATGAGAAGGACGAGCTCACGTCGCGACGCGCCAAAAAAAAAATGACAAAAAAGATGGATACAAACTATCTTTCGCGAAAATCTGCATATAGATCTTGAGAAATAGATATTCTTCCCGATCCTTAAACCTTTCCTCGAATCCACATTATAATTCGCCCCAATAATACAACCCGTAGAAAACATCTCCCATAGATAATACCCACCCGATATTAGATCGATAATTACTTCGATATACGCGCGTAAATAGCCCGAACGAGATAGACGATAGATAAAGAGAAAAAAATAACGGAAGCAGATTTATAATGAAAACAAAAATATATTTAGAGAGAGAGAGAGAGAGAGAGAGAGAGAGAGAGAGAGAGAGAGAGAGAGAGAGAGAGAGAGAGAGAGAGAGAGAGAGAGAGAGAGAGAGAGAGAGAGAGAGAGAGAGAGACGATCGGCTGTCACGCATGCTGACAGCTGCATGGAAATCAGACGAATGCTTTTGTTATTTTGCTAAAAATCGAAATTTTTATTAATCCTTCGTATCGTCACGAGCGAGTACTGCGTGCTCTGATAATTATCGATATCGATTGCCGTTTGACAATTATGTTTTAATTCGAAGGTAGAAAATAATATGCAATCGAGAATGAGGAAAAAAAAAAAGACTTCGATTCTCTACATGTAGCAATTGTTGCATTTTTTACAGGGTTGGCCGGAAAAGTTCAGTGAGTGAAATGAACCATGGTAAATTTCGGTTTTTATTGTCCCCGATATTATCCCAATGGAACAAGCTGGCAAAAACTATAAAAATAACTTAATATGTAATATTAAAATATATTCATCTAATTTTATGTGAAAGGATACCATTGTTTCTATTAATAAATCATACTAATCGCTGTAATTAAAAAAATTAAATAAATATAATAATAATCTCCTTTAATTCAAATATGTGAAATTTTCGAAGCAAAAACTTTTTGATATAAATTTTACTAAATATTTTATTAATATTTAGTTTAATAAAAAAAATACAATAGTAACAAAATTAAAAAACTTTTAATTATTAATTAAAAATTCATTTAATTTAATTACGAATATTTTAGAGATCATTAGAGATCGAGTATACGTTTATCATTCAATATCATCTAATAATAAAAAAAAAAAAACTAATTTATTTGCTACGTCGATTCCTAATATATTACCGATTTTATTTAGGATACTACTTAAATTGACGAATATTGATAAGACGGTATTTTTTTATTTATTTTAACATTTTTAATAGAAAACATCAGTTTTTGCTAGTTTCTCCGAGAAACACCGGTTTTTATCTCTGGTATGGATTTAATTTAAAAAATGTGGAATTTTGTCAACCCTGATTTTTTAGCATTGAAAGATACACAAGTTTAAAAGTTTTTTTTTTTTTTTTTTTTTTTTTTTTTTTTTTTTTTTTAAATATATATATGATTTTGTGTGCGTGCATGTGTGTTATGCGTGCGTGTGTGTGTGTGTGTGTGTCCCTTTTCTTTATGTTTTCTAACTATTATAAAGAAAAATAGATAAATTGATGTGTTATTTAATAAATTTGAATAAAAAAAGGAAGAAATATATATATATATACCACGCTACTGCTCGTTGACGATTTCAGTTCGTATGATTTAGTCGATCGATAATAAATCAAAGTGCGAAATGGTAGTTGTAAATTATTTTCCTGGCATTTCGTACTTTGCCTTTGTTTAGAAAACGCGAATGGCCGAGAGCGAATAGACTTAATTCGAAATCATACTCCAAATTGTTCCAAATTAATTTCGAGATGCAATTTCTTATTCTTCGATATAATTAATTAAATTGAATATAAATACATATTTAATTTTATTCAATTGAATTTACTCACTTCAAGCACTATATACACTCTTGCCGGATAATATAAATAAAACTTTCAAGGATCAAACTTTTACTTTTATATGAAAGATTTTCTCTCAATATTAAAATTAAACCTTTTTCAAGTTAAACTTCGATTCATTTAGTTTAAATTCCGGCTGCGAAAAAAAATTAGCTCGACGATTCGCACGTAGTTGTATTCGTCCTCCTCCTTTACTCGCCCCGCAATCGATCGCCCTAATTCCTCTAATAATCGAATCACTCTCATTTAATAAGTTTCAAAGTTATTATTAAGATAAAGAGAAAAGAGAAAGAGCCTTCACATCGAGAACGTTTTGGCTCTCGACAAATTATACTGTTAGTAATTATTCAGGGTGGTCGATTCGCGTTACCAAAAGAGGATCGCACGTTCTCTACCCTCCCCCTTCTTCCTCCTCTCCCCCAGCCACCTCGGCTTTCCTTTGCCTTTCGTCGCCCCTCTCTAATGACCTGTTCGTACGACTTGCAGCTCCACGGTGGCTCACCCCTCGGAATTGCCACCCTCTCCACACCAGTGGGAATAAAAAGTCTTCCCCGTTCCTGTCCCCAAGATAAAGATTATTGGACCCGAGGGTGACGACTTCGCGTCGCGCTCCGAGAAGAAAGGACAATCTTTCGACTGGAAGATAGTAAGTCGCCGATAACAAGAAGAAAGAAGAAGGCGAGGTGGAGGAAGAAAGACGGGGGACTGGAAACTATGGAGAGAAGAGCCAAGAGAGACAATAGACTGCCGCACATTGTAGCCTCAATTTTCGACTAGCCGATACATATACACATGTGCGAGATATCGCATGCGTAGAAAAATGCCGGGGAAATTTTGACGTATCGGAAATTTGGAATTTTCATTATTCATCTCTTTCTAAGAAAATTGAAAATTATTTTACTTCATCCTACAAGTGGAATTTCTTCCGAAAATTTGAAATTATTTTAAATAAATAAATAAATTTTTAACTTCTCCGTAAGAATTCTATGAGGAAAGAACTGGTTTTTCTCCATTTCTATCCTGAGGTTGTATTCTTCGAAAGATAGTTGCAAATTCTTTCGATTTTTTTCCCTTAAGGAAATACGCTTCGAGAAAAAGACTTTATTTATTTTTCTTTAGACGTACATTTAAATAATAACGATGCGTAAATCTTTTTTCGGTTTATTTCGTGCAACACAATTAACAGAATTATTATTCAGCAATGAAATGGAGATACAAGTAAATGACGATATTCTGTTTAACAGAGTATTTAAATTATGAGATTCAATTTGCCTCGATAGAAATTTTTTTGACAGATTACAAAATTTTTATTAAATTTGTAATCAATTATCATAATCATTATTATAATCAATTATCGATATCCTCGTAGAATTTCAGCCATCCTCATGGAATTCAAAGAAAATTCCAAGAATTTTAATAATCAATATCAAGGACTAAGAAATGATTAAGGAAGAAGAAAGAAAGAGACAGAATAATGTCGCCACATCCGTCAAATATTCTTTTAGAGAAAATTCATTCAAAATTTTACAAAAATATTCTCTCGTCGTTTCTCTGCGCATTTTACCGCATCCTGCATTATGTATATATAGCAATACATTACACATATACGTTGTATACACATGATATCAAGGGGAGAGGGACACGTGTAACACACATACATACATACATACATACATACACACATACACATAAATACATATTAGCCAATTTAAAACGCGAAGTAGCCAATTTTAATTCTGAGAAAGAGCAGCGGGAGATAGGGAGGATTTCTGGACGAGCGGAATCATGAGTACCGTGAGAGCGAAAAAACGAAAAGATGGAGGGGGAGTAATAGTTAGTAGCGTTTAGTAAAACACGAGCGTCCAAAAGACGGGCCAGTTCTTTTTTGTTTCTTAGATTTTACATACGTGTACAGGTCGCGCGCGAGGTCAACTGACATTTATAATTGAATATGCGCACGCGTGGGAGGAAAGTGCCGGGGAAAGGAAAGCAATCGAGGCTCCTCTGACGTTAGGAAATATTCCTGAGAATGTCATCATATTGCGAATCGAATCGTCTTCGAAGGGACACGCCTCGACGATGTCGTCGCAGTAGCAAGATTAATCGAATAGTCCTTGATTGGGATTGCGCGAGGATGCCTCGAGGAATGAAGATATAGCTCTTAATCAACAGGACATGTCGCTGCAAATAGACATTTCTTCTTGAAAGAATATCTCTCGAGGACGTCATCCTAATAACGATACAATTATTGTTCTACGAATCGAATAATCCTCGGCAGAATATTATTCAACGAGGATATCTTGAGGAGCGAGAAGACAGTTCTCTAAATCCGATCGTTCTCGATGAGATATCTCTCAAGGATATCGCGCAAGAACATTCAATCCTTGGCGAGATCCTTCATCGTTACAAAGATATTGCGAGTATCACCTGAAGGTCAGGCAGACTATGCGAAGTCCGCTTCAAATCGAATTGCCACTGACGAGATATATATTCGTCGAAATAAGATGTCGCACGATCGATTCTCTTTCCGACTGGCGGAAATTCGAGAATATTTCTTCCTTCGGCAAAACGCGACACACGAAATGTGCACCGTTTACCGAAGCCTCGTGCGAACTAATCGATCATCGCGAGCGTTGATATTTGATCGAAAGCGAAACTCTCGAAATCCGCGACAAATCTGCCACGAAGAGGAACCGAGAGAAAAGAGAAGAGAAGAAGATCGACGAGTCGAAGAAATCGTCGTCGTCGTCGATCCTTCTCGATGAAGTAATGACAATCCGGAACTGTCAAAGGGATTGTATAGCAAGACGAATAGCGGCCAACGATAATATATAACGGGTGGGCTAGAGATCGTGCATTCGATTGGCACTATTCCTCCCCGATGCGTCGGCATTAATAAGATAACGAATTAATTTTGACCAGCATTCGTTGGTGGAATGAATAAAGACTAGTAAGTCCCTGATCGAGGCATTCTTCCTGAAATGGAGAATAGACGAAGAAGAAGGAAAAATAGGTATAAGTTCGGATAAATGCGCGCGACAATGTGGGATCGAGGAAAAGTGGGAAAATTGCGACAGCAGCGAGTCGCAAACGCGAAAGATTTTGAGATTATAAATTCATAAAAGAAATGTGTATATATATATTGTCGTTGATAGGAGAGCTTTCGAGTATTCCCGTTACTTTCGAAAACTTTACGTTCGAAATAAAAATTCACATTAGCGAATTTAGAAAAAGGCGCAAATTATCTTCCAAGTAATTTCGAAATTGATGATTCGATCGGCTACGAGGTCGGTAACAATGAGACAAATTCGAAAGTTGAAAGATCCCGAAAGGAACTTCCAAAGGATCGTTAAATTTGCGCTATTCGATGAAAATTAATTTCGAGAATGACGTTGAGAGCGTCGTTTCCGTAATCTTTCCGCGCTTATCGGCGACTCGCTGTCTCGATAAGACGAAAGAAATTCGCGTCTTGTTTTCTTCGCGAGTGTCCTGATCCCACGTTCGCTTGTTTTCGTCTCAAGATCGAGATTTCGAATAGCGAGACTCTTTGGATCTCAGGTTAAGAAATAGGAAAAAGAAGGATGTCCTGTAAAAAGATAGGACTCTCGCATAGGAGGAGGGAGACAGAAGTATGCGCGAACCATGTATCGATTGTCAACGACTTTGTTGCCAGACGGGAATCTCGAGAATCTCCCCGTCGAGAAAACAATTCTCGTCCATCTCGGCGACAAGATAATTTTCCCTCGTTTACCTCGCGAATGCGGGTTTCCTTCACGCGATTTTATCGCGATTTATTCCAATAAACACACTGCCGATGTATTGTGCGACGATATCAATACGGGAAAACGAAAGAAGAAGAAAGAGATAGAGATAGAGATGAATAGATGAAGACAAAGTGTGGAACAAATAGAAGAATGGAAAGAAGGAAAAGAATGAATGAAAAAGGAGGATTGAAACCGGAGAAATTTTTTAAATTTTGTTTTCCTATACTAAGCACGCGGAGAGATGTGAATATTATGCTGATTCGTGCGTTGTGTGTGTGTCGTAAAAAATTAAAAAAAAAAAAAAAAAAAAAAGCAAAAGAGTAAGATGGATTATAATGTGAAAATTTGAATTTATTGATTTTATGTCCAGTTTCAATCCCCGATAGGAACTTAATCTACACGGAGGATCGAGAGACGGAAGAGAGCGATGGATCGTAGTCGTTTTTGTATAGACTTATGATATGTACCTCCGGTATTATTTCTGATTATGTTGTGAGCGCCGTGCGATTCAAACTAGACATTCGAATCTCGAAACTCGACAATCTCGTTGCGATTAAAAATTTCGATGCGACGAATAGCGCGAAAAATTTATCTAGAAAATTCGATTATTTACTATAATATCAAACTGAGATCACACTTAATTTCTTGTATATTTTCTAAAATATTTTTATTTTAATCTTTTTTTCTTTAAAGAAAGCAACTACTTTGTCAAATATTTACTCAAATATCTGACTCGAGTCGTACTTGAAACGCGATTGTCGAGGATTGTCGTTTGAATGCTTTCACTCTTGCTTCATCTCCTGATAAAACCATATCTCTTAGAGATATAAAAGCTAAAGCGTCGAGACATAATAAAATATCAAACAAAAATATACAAAAATAAATAAAACCATGCAAATCAGAAATAAATATTACAACAGCGATAATGAAAAATATCGCAACTGCAATTTTTATATATACAATAGTATATACAATGAATTTTTAATGTTATTTTATCATTAATAATAAATATTGAAATATTTTCCATGTGATTACAAAAAATTCAGTGCTCCAGAATATCGAATTTAGCAAATATGGACTGTTTCTTTTTTTTTTTTTTTTTTTTTTGTATTTTGTTGATTTTATTTTATCATGTCTCGCGTTCTCAACTTGAGGGTGACTGGTAAATGTACAGAAAATCGGAAGGACGCGCGCACGCGCACGCGCACGGTACACATAATTACGTTCTGAGTGTGATTTTAGATTAAGGGATTTTTAGATAATTAGTAGTAACTTTTCGACAACCCGAGAAATGCCCTTAGAACAAAATGAAAGGAAAGTTTAGGGTAGTAGGAAGACGCGCAATTCCGCGTTTGTTTCGACGATAAAAGAAAAACACGTGTATGTTTCCTTTCTTCTTTTACACAGATGCGCTCGCGACGACCGATCGGAAACGATGAAAGATCGCCGTTACGAGGTGACCGCGCGTAAGTTAGTTGTAGCCCTTAGTTAAGTGCTGAGAAAAAGAATGCATCGTGTGCGGTCGACGAAGGAGAATGTGTGCTAAGGATTTCGGATCGAGAAAGCTTCTTCGATATTGGTATTCTCGCCGTTAATATAAAAAAATAGAGATTATCGGCTTGATGTCATCACGACACAATGTTTGCAAATATCAAATGTCTATCTCTCGTAATATTTTAATCTTCATGAGTTTGTTTCATAAAAATATTTTGCGAAAATATTTCCTCTAATTTTTCTTTATTTCACGATTTTTCAATCGACCAAAAACATTTTATGCAAAAGATGCGTCCTTTATTTATACATTCATAAATTTATTAAATTTTTCAAGACTTTATATAGGCACGAAATTTATCTCATAATTATAAGAAAAGATAATTCGAAAAAATATTTTTTACAGCAAAATCTCTTTCTTTGTAAAATTAATTTCAATAAAATTGTGTATGCGTGCGTGCGTACATGAGGGTGTGCATGTGTGCGTATGCGTGTAGGAAACTGCACAGAAAAAAATAAAATAAAATGAAAAGATAAATTTTATCAAAATAAAATATATTTTAATGATAAAAATAGAGAGAGAGAGAGGCATGTTGAAAATGTAAAATAAAGATCTAAAGGATTGTAATCGTTTTGAAAAAATAACATCTTGACAATTGAAATAATACGTTTGCGAGAACATCGTTGGGCACGGGTCGTGATTCTATTTAATCGCGATTTCAACGAAACGAATAATCGAGCCGCGTTCTTTGATTTTTTTTGAATATGTCCACGTTTAATATGTAAATAATACTTCTCCTCTATACAGATATATATCACGTATTTCGCGATCGCGGTAAATCTCTAGCGATAACATAACGTACACGATTATAGCATCATTGGTGAAGACACGCGTTGTCACATCGTACGTTTTTATTGTACTAATATTAATTCGGAGATATATTCGCAAATCCCTTTAAATCGAGTCTTTTGGTGTAATATCGAAAAAGTATCTTCGCATATAAAACAATCATGTATTTAATTGCAATAGTAATTAATTGTAATTAATAGAATTTAGTTGACAGTTTTGGGAAATTTTACCTCGAATATATGAAATTTTGTTGTACGCGGCGACAAAATTGTAACTTGTACAAAGTTATATGCGATTTATGTGTGAAGATCAGTATACATTTCTCTGTACAATTATGTGATTTATAAAAGTCAGTATACATTTTTCCGTAATAACGTTGAGTCTTCGCTTCTTTCGTCCGAGATCCTCCTCTGTAATTACTGTAATAACATACCGTATTGTGTCTTATTATTTCCGAGGTATGGCGTATAACGCGCTTCTCCCATTTCATCATTTGTAAATAGATTATCATCATATTTATCGTATACGTAAATTGCAAACTCATCAGGATATTCGTCGCGATTGCAGAATACGCATTAATACAGTCACTTTATTGAACGTCGTCATTAACTTTAATCCACAAAATCAAGAAAGTTGTACAAGATTCTCCGTCATAAAAAATATAAATAATAATAGAAGGGCCAATTAGAGTCAATTACCTCTGATGAATCATTATCTTCATATGATATCTGTTTTTTTTTCCCCCTTTCCCTTTTTAATAGACTTTCGTATTTTGAAAGATACCGAGAATAAGTTTTACGACTTTAAGGTATAATCATAATCAGACTCTGATTAAACTTTAAGGTTTCCAATCAACACAATTTCTTCCATTAATATATCCAGGTTTTATATTGTGTTATCGAGAAGGGACCGAAGAAGAAAAATGTTTGGCTCCATGCAATATTTTTGTAATTATTATCAAGTCAATGTACATATCATTATCTCTTGCGCGAGTTTGGCTCTAATTTGTCTTTGTGTTATTATCTATCTATATTGTATTACTATTATCTAGATTAGTTGGATAAAAAGATATTGGCAAATAACACGACAAAGGAATTTGTTTTATTTTATGTATCTCGAAGAGAGAGAGAGATAACACTGACGCGCGTTGGTTGTCGCGATATCAGATTTAATATTAGATTTATTATGAGAGACGCGTTGAAATATTTGATCGAGAATTTTATCAGAAATCTTTGTTCAACGCATATAAACGTTGCGGATGCGATTCAAGCATAATACGGAGATTTTTGAACACTCGGATACGATAATAAATAAGTTAGCAACATACGTACACACATACACATACGCGCGCGTTTGCTCGGCTAATTAGCAAGTACTTTAAATATGCTTTTAAGAATGACAATTTTCACTTTTCCTCTCTTTCATATTTTTAATGAATAATCGATAAGGGTAATGACTAAACTCTATATGTATATTTTTTTCAATTTAATTTGTTTAATTTTGATTTTCTTTTTTTTACGCGAAAGAATTTTGAGACATTCGAATAGCGCTCTTTTTCGAAATCTGTCAAATTATTTTTGAAAATAAAAATTATATATGACCTTTATTGACATAGTAAATATGATCTCGTTTTCATCCAACAGCTATCGATTGTTGCAATTTTTTGCGACCGCATTATTTCCCCAAATTTTTACGACGCAAACGACGATAATTGGAAAAAAAAAAAACGCGAGCGATTGTTTAATAAATTTTCGAAGACATAACTCATCCACGAGAAGGATGCGCGATTCGAAGTTTTCGCGGAGTGCGATTTGCAATCTTAACTCGATCAAGAACGAGCGCCGGAGAAGATAACAAATCGGAAGAAAGATTGGATACGTATGTGTGTGGCATGTGTGTGAGAATAACACAGGGATTGAAATCAATATAATTTAAATATTTTCTCATTTTCATACGATCGATTGTGAAATAAACACATAATCAAAATTCTTCGATTTAGAATGAAATCTTTTTTTAGCAAATATTTTAGTCTGTTTTAAAATCAACCCAGTAAGCAATTTGATAACAAATTGTTGCCAAATTGGCATCAAATTCGCTCAAAACTTGGTAACAAATCCAGTGGCATCTGTGTTCGCATTAAGCTTGTGTTTTGGTGACAAAGCTTGTTGACATAACCTGACAACAAATTGACGGCAAAAACCGAGCAAAGCTTGACATGATTTGACGTCAAATTGATGGCAAAAATCGACCAAGATCTGCGCAAGACAATCTGATAGCAGATTGTCAGCAAAAACCGAACAAATTCTGCAGCTTTTGGCCATTCATATAAAAGTATATATTTAAATAGATTTAAAGCCTTAACCCTAAATAACAAAATGATGATAAGTTTTGGTCATAAAATGACCATTAGATAATTAGACATTATATAAAATCATATATTAATATATTAAAACATATAGGTAAATTCAAATAACTTAATTTATAAAATTAAAGATCTTTTTGGACAGAAATTGTTTGAATAAGTGAAAATCGAACAATTATCTGTCCGATTTGCCAAAAATCAATTCAATATCTGAATTTCCTGTATAAGAATTATGTCAAAAATTGAACTGATAGAAATATATATATTATAATATTATTAGCATTTTGTAGGCTTTATATACACTCATGACAAGAATTTGAATACGGGTATAGATAATGAATAACGCGCCGCATAGCGATAAGCGACTCAACTATTTTATAATACTTTGTAATAAGCTGCAGATTTTGTTCGGTTTTTGCTGCCAATTTGCCATCAAATTGCGCACTCCAGATCCTGCTCAATTTTTGCCGACAATCTGATGTCAGTCATGTCAGCAAGCTTTGCTCGGTTTCTGCCGCCAATTTGCTGTGTAGTTATATTAGCAAGCTTTGCTTGATTCTTGCCGGCAATCTGCCAGCTTAATCGGTAATAACAACTCTTGTACCAAATTTGTAGCCTTTCTGCTGACAATAATTTGTAGCAAGCACTTGGCAATATCTGTTGGAACAGACCTGGCTGACTGGGAAAATTTATTAATAGAATAACTATTTAGCAAGATAATTAATCTCGAATTATACTAAGCCCGCTATCTATTTCAGAAATATCCTCTAAATACGAAGAACTTGTAATACTTTAATTTTAATAATTATAAAATATTAATTTTAACATTACATTCGTCTATTATCGCGAACGAGGAGATTATTTTTGCGCTTGTAATAGAAATTTTATTTTACTCAGGTTATACTGATTTCAATTTCTGGTGTGAAAATTAAAGAAAAAGAACTAGGAAGACAGAGAATATGCGATTAATGTTTCCTATTAAAAGTAGACGAATAAATTTTCAACACTACGAGATTTGTAAATACGTAGGTTCGCTCTAGCTGATCAGTCAGGCATTTCATATGATTTACTTTGATATGAAAAATCAATTACGCATTCTTACTTGTATCCTTGTACTTGTTCCCTCTTACACACGCATACACGACGTAGACGCACACGCATTCTTGTCATTGACGTTCTTCTCGCAACGGAAGAATCGAGATGAATTACGATACCGGAGGCTAGGTGATAAGATATCTACGTTTTAGAGATAATGAGTAATTAAGTGACAAAAAAAAAACATGAAATAAATAAGACTATATATATTCCACGCTAGCGAAAAAAAATATATGCTTTCATTATGGAAAGCTGGCATGAAAGATACACCGAACAATAAAGTTGCTACGGAAGAGGAAAAAAAAAACAAAAATAGAGCAAAAAAAAAGATCGAAAGCAATGGTTTTCTTTTCTTTGATTTGGCACAATCCTACATGCATATATATACATACCTAATCCTATATCTGTCTTTCCTCCCCACCTTTTTATTCTTAGCTTTCTTAGCACTCATTTAAGTTAGCGTTTTTCATATAAGAAACAAGCACGAGTTAATGGCCGATTAATTGATTTAATCGAATGTAGTTTATTTTAGTTTTGCACGTTAATATCCCTTGCCCTCAGCATTAGCGTCAAGTTTTATTTTGATTTCGTTGCGGCAGAGAAGAAACATTGTAAATATAAATTTCCTTACCGTAAACGAATTTCTCTGTCACGTGATAATGAAAATAAATCGAATAGCGCAAGTATTTATTCGATGATCAACTCATGATTCGATTGCCGATCAGAAAAAGTAAAAAAGCACTTTCAAAACAATCATAAGAATAAAGGACGTATAAAAGGATTGCAAAAATTTTAAAAATAATATTTTATGAAAATTTCCAAGGATAAATTATATATATAAATAAATTATAATTTTGCAGTCAAGAGAAAAATTGTAAAATTTGATTTTACAGTGTTACTCGCACATTTTTCTATATATTTTCGCAGAGGAAAGCATGCGAGAATCATCAGGTTTGATATTCGGCGGTTCTGTGTGGACTATGAGATGAGATAAAACGATTCTTGTCGCTTTCCTATCGGTAGTGTAATCGTAGTGGTCTGAGATAAAATTTTGACGACCTGTCGTTAATAACTATAAGAGGCCTTAATATTATCACGTAATATTATTTACTATACGATTATTATTATACATCGATACAATTTAAGTATAGTAGCGCGTATGTAGATGAATGAATACGTAAAGAAAATCGACTTAAGTGTATGATTGATTTTATATATATATATACTTGTTTAAATTGAATGCGACTTCGTTCGATTTATCGCCAATTTCTCAGGTTTTAAGTAACCTTGTATCATTTTTTTTTCAAAACACAACGATACCAGAAGTTGAAGTTGGAATCTATTTTCCCATTTTCCCAACTTGAATAAAAAACGCAAATGCATTTATAGTATTTTAAGATAATCGATTTTAAAGATGAAAGTAGATATTAAAAAATGAAATAATGGAAATCCAAAAAGTTTTACAATATATCGAAATTTCGAAAATTGTACATGAAAAAATTTAATTTAATTTTTTCAATTTCTAACTATTCAAAATATTTTTATTTCATTTTTTCTAATGTATATTATTTTTATATCCGTTTTAATATAAATTATAAGTTTCAATTCTCTTACTACCTCAAGTTATTTTTATCATAAGAATTTAATATTCTACGCAGATAGCTCGCTACTCTTTTAAGGATTCCTTTTGATAGTAAAAATTCAAGGCATCGAAAGAGATAAGCAAGCATTGGCCGATATCGGGATTGACATAAAGAAGTCGAAAGGATACGAAAGAAGTCTTTATCTATGCAGTTACGTACGAATCGTAAAGCAGCATACAAACGAGACATTGTGCGTGTCGCAATAACGTGTTTTGCGAGCCGCATTTAAAATATCGCGGATGCACAGGACCGTAGATAAAGCTATTATAACAAATAATAGCGATAGCGAGCGGATCCAAATTTATATTTCTTTTTCATAAACGTTCATAAACATTCCCGAAAACGTATTAAGGCACATCAATTTTTAGTCATACAAGTTTGTGAATCGACATTTATTATTAATAAAATATTTATTATCAATAAAGGTGCAAGTTTTACAGAAATGTGTCACGCCATTGGCGTCAAATTTATGCAAGAATATGCGATAAAGATTTTGTGGGACAAGGACGATTTACACAAAAGATTTATTATGATGGTCAAAGAGAAGGGCAACAAGATAGTCGCGATAACTAAAAATATTTTACGAATGAAGATGAAACAAATACAATTTGTCGAATCAAATATAACCTCATTCTTGACACAAAAATTGACAAAATTCGAGATGGCGCGTCGAATAGAAAATAAGACGAAGGATAAAAAAAAAATTGTGCGTAGAATCGAACGAAGTTACCTTTCATTGTGCGTACGTCTTTTTAAGAACATATTAGCATAGAGCAATTCTATATAATCTATAAGGTGCTCGATAATAGGCTTGTTTGATGCATGTGATATTTTTTTAAGATTTTAATATAATCGATAGAATATATTGGCTTTCTTTCTCATAAACTTCTGAAGCTTCAGAATTTTATCAATTATATCGAATCTGTAAAGCTCGATATTAACTCCGTGCGAACAAAGAGATAATTCTTTAACGTTATCGCGCGCGCGTAATCCTTTTTTTTTTTTTTTTTTAAGAGATATTTTTGATATGTAACTGATTAAAAAGAAAGATTGATCTCTCTGCGAAATAATGCAAATAAACAGAGCGTTGATATTACTTGTGAACTTTACTTCAATGAAAGATTAATTCCAGATATATTCTTTTCTTTTATCAAGGCATTAAATATATCCTCGAGACAAAATATTAGAGAACATCAAGTTTTATTATTTCTGAAATATATTATATATATACATAGAGAATAGATAAGAATTTTTAATATAAACTTAAAATCAAAACAAATTTCTAATACATTTAATAAATTGTTAAGAAATAATGTTACTCTCCTCCCAATTTTCAAAAATAATTTACACAAATATTAATTAGATTTTTTAAAACTACGAAGAAAGAAATGCTTAAATTAAATTCCAGCACTTAAATTTCCATATCGCTCTGTTTGTCAGACTAGCCTATTACCGAATATCTCACATGAGCATGGACGAGCCCAACCGACTTGTATAAATACTCAACGATTCTTCGGAGGACTTCGAGGAGATATTCGCGTACCTTGAAAATAGCCCGAAGCCTTTTCAAACGTCTTAGCGATTTGACCGATCGCGGAGCTGTACATACGTAGAAATAGAATGTAGATATTTTCTTTGCTCTCTCGTAAAAGACCACGCATCATACGATGCGCGTTCGGGGGCACTTGTCACGGGATTAAAAAAAGCGGATACTCTTCAACGATTAGGCGCGCTCGCTGGGTGGAGGTGCCCTTCTTGCGATTTCGCTTGCAACCTCTCGGGGCAACGATCGATCCTCGATATGATATTACGGATCGATCGATATATTTAGAATGCCAAGATTCGGAATAGATCGAATTTCAAGAACGGCTTCTCGACGCGACGCGTTCTATTTTTTTTTTTTTTCGCGCGAGCGATATAGCACGTGTAGAATAGCAACGTGGAATTTTCTAAGATCGAGCTGATCGAGCTGATTCGCTTTAGACGACGCGAATTGCGATCGAAAGAATCGAGATCATCCCGCCGATTGTAAGGCGGACTGTAAGATAATTGAGAGACGCTTCCCGTCGAAGTGTGAATGTTATTTTTTATAAATATTACCGGATGAGAATCTCTGCGAGATTTTAAACGCGACTACGCTCGATCTTCGATCATCGATCCTCCGATATTTCATCTTCTGTGTGTTTCTCGTTCTTGGTGTTTCATGCGTCATATAAGTAAATAGAGCTCTGTAGTTCTTGTCTACGATGCTCTCGCATTTGCGAATACAACGAGATAATGCAATTAATTATGTAGTAATAATTATATATTGATTTTGGTTTATAATATGGTGTAAAATTATCATAATTCCATTAATGCAAATATTTTAGAAAAATAATATAACAAAATTAAAAAGATATAAAAATTAATTGAAGATAATTGAATTTCTCAATGCGGTATACGAAATCAAATTATTAATTACTAATTAATAAATTTGAAATAACACACAATTATCTATTATACAAAAAAAAAAATCAACATAAACATTCTCTTAAAATACTTGAAATTAATTATTTATGTAATAATTAATGATTTATATAATAATAATTAATTAATTAGATTAATTATGATATAATATAATTATATAATTAATGATCGATTATTTAATGTATATTAAAAAATGTAGTTGGCGAAATTGATCGCGCGAGAGCATCTTAATTACGGTGAGGATTTTATGGATTCTTGCATCCGCGTGATTAAAGGACTAATAAATAAATTTCTCGGTGGACTCGGTACGTCTAATTACTATTTACGGTTAATATCGGTGTAGTTGGCGCGACTTTGTAAATAGGAATTAACCATCTTCGGCAGCGTGTACTCGTACATGTAAAACACGATGTAAAAATGAGTGGGCGCGAGCTCTTTTTCAACAACTGATCCTCCTTTTTAAGGATAAAATATTCGTATGTGTACATCTCTAACGGAGTTCTCCTTTCTCAATGCGTCGAGACGCTATTGTATTATTACGCGTAGAAATTTCTCCATCTACGAGTTAGTCGATATGCGTGCGTAATATGTCAAGGGCCCCTTTACAATTGGCGCATTTAGTTAGTCGATATTTTATTTGCGCCAACCCGGGCCCGAGACACACTAAACTCACGGCCAAAATAACGTAACTTAGGGGAAAAAAAAAAAACTGCTACGGGCGATGCCTTCTTATATTGTACATTGTTACACGTTCCACACAGGACACAGACAAACGTGAACACAGAGCCATACGCATACACATGTGCACGGATAATTAAGCCTGCCCGATAATTAAGCGAGTTTCAAGAAATTAACTGTTTAATTGTAATTTTCCGTTTAAAGATCCTACTAAATAATATACGCAGAATGTTCTACAAAACTGTGAATAATAATAATACTGTAGGAGATATTTTACGCTAATCGTAAGAAAATTTCGTGATACTCGATGATGTTTAATTCGTAGATTATACTCTTCATAAAACGCGATTGATTATGATTGACGTTTGGACAACGGAAACATTTTACCTCCCGACAATGATGTATTATATCGCGAGCGAGATCGATTTTGCCATGACACGCGATTAATTATGGCAGCCTATATCTATACACTCATGTATAATATATACTAAATGGCGTTTTTCTCCTTTCTCTAGCCTACTCGAGGCGAATTCCGAACGCCGATCGCTCGCGAAGAAGATCTCGTAACTTTCGCGGAATTCGCGCGAAGACCGCTGCGATCCTGAATGTAAACACGTTAAAGTATTTATTAAAAGAAAGAAAAATATTTCGCGCAACGATAAAAGTCGATGGCGAACGTGTAATATACATATATATTGTACCGCGGACCTGGAGAACGAGAGAGAGAGCGAGAGAGAAGAAAGAGAGATAAAAAAATAATACATAAACAAATATATATCTATATATTAGGTGTACAACTTTGCTTCCGTCGTTTTTTTTTTCCGAAATTCGAGGCTCTATTGTAAAAAACTGGTTATACATTTATGATTCAAAGTCGCTGGCCACTACTTTCTCCCTCTTTTTGACTTTGACTCGAGTCTTCATTAAGTAATGCCTCCAATTCTGCATCTTCGAAAAGCTTCTCTCTTCCACCGCTATGCCGCGCTTCGACGTGAAAATCACCGTTCTTGAAGCGTTCAAACCACTCGCGACACGTTCTTTCACTAATAGCGGCTTCGCCATAAGTATTTGAGAGCATTCGATGAGCCTCAGCCGCAGATTTCTTCATATTGAAGCAGAAAATCAAAACCTCCCGCAAATGACGAGAATTTGGCTCGTAAACTGACATTTTCAATCGAGAATAACTTTATGACGCGGACACAAATCGACTAATGTTTCTATGGGGTTATGTTGACAGATGCCCAAGTTTATCGCATGACGTCTATGATCTATTTATTTCGACCACCACTTACCGCTAAAGCCATCTATAGGAAAACGGCGGAAGCAAAGTTGTACACCTAATAGATATGTAGAGAGGCTGATCTCCGCCGTGTAATTTTTGTATTTTCGACGATTCACGAAACAGCGACGAGACAAAAGGGAGAGATGATGATGATGATGATGATGATGATGATCATTATTATTATTATTATTATCATTGTCAAACAGTACAACTCATCGCGATGCGCTGTTATATTTAATATACATTAGTAATGTTTCAGCACTATATATGTAGACATAGTATAATATTGTAAGGACGATTACATTGGAAAGATACGAGGAATAAAATAGATAGGAGGCGCAGCACGGTTTTTTAATGAAAAATGTAGGAAGTCGCGTGATTTTAATTCGGATTGATTCAAATTAATGTTAATTGGAAATAATAGAGAGCGAAAGAAAAAATTATTTTTCAAAATTGTTATAATTTTGCATCAGCCTAAATATAAAATTCCTTTCAAATCTAAACTTTAAAAACATAAGAGACATGTAAAAGTTTTGCAGTGCTTTATTTTGCATAAATTTATATTTAATTTATGTATTTGTATTTCTGTATATTTATCTTTTGTTGTTTAAATAATTAATTTTAGAAAGAGCATTAGATAATTATTTTAAATAAAATTGTTTGCTCTCTCTCTCTCTCTCTCTCTCTCTCTCTATCAGATTAAAAGGAAAAGTAAGGTGTAAGTTTAAAGTAGTAAAATAGTAAATTTTTCCGATAAGAATTAACATTTGACGACCAAATATTTCTTCTTCGTATTTTCTATAATGTACAGCACATTATATTATATAAAATGACGTATTAATAAAGTATTATGTATTCCGACTGAATTAATGTGGCAGGAACAGGTATCCTTCGATACCGATAATATCGCGAAAAGTTATTTGGCGATAATGTACCTTTTCGCGAGCGAAGACGTCACGAGATATTCGCCGTACGATCTCTCGATATTATACCGTAGATTGTATCGTAACACAACGTGATATAAGACTCGATAAGTCGTAACGGGGATGCAATGTACTCATTGTGTAAATAGAAGACAAATTGTAAGGAGAAACAAAGTGGGGAAAAAAAAAAAAAAAAAAGATGTAATGTCGATGCCTGTCACACGCAGTTCTACTTCTACGTAACATAAGAAAAGAAGCAACCAATCACTGCTAATCGCTATATTACTATAACGACTAAATGCGGTTTATTCTATCTGTATGTGTCGATTCTGATTGGACATAGATTTTGTATCAGTCTTTTCTCCGTATAATGATGTATAGCCGATGAGAGACGATCGATCTCGAGATTCTCGAGATGCGATTTCTCGCATTTTTTTTACTTTCGTCAAATTATTCAATTATATCCCAGTAATATAACAACGACATATATTTTCCATATTATTGTAAAAAAATTATATTATTAGAATTGATATATATATATATATATATACATATAAATTAAATGTAATTTTTTATTTTATTTAAAAAAAGTTAAGGAGGAATTATATATGAATTAACGAATTGATGAATTTAATCAAATTGATGAATTATAAAAAGTATATTATCTATATTATTCAATATAATAAAACGTGTAGAAAAAAATTATGTAAAAAATTAAATCTCTTAAATTCTTGTTTGCGCGATATTATCGAGTTTCTCGAGATCGATCTCTCAAATCATAGATTCAATCGTGTCTTTCACAATTAAGTAGATCTTATATATGTCACCCTCGGCGATCGAGATCACGTTGCATTTCTCGACGTAAAATGTGAATGATTAATCGGGTGTGTCCCGATTAATTTTCAACTGTACGATTCTCATGAAAATTCAATCAATATCGAATCTTCGCCGTGAATTAAGATTCGAGACGAAACGTTTTCTTCGCGATCGTGAAAGATGAATGCGCCATCTCGATCGTCGATCGCGACGCATGTCGAAAATTCGTCGTGCACATGTCATAGATGTGTATACGCACCACGTGTCAGGGACCGGCTTCGCGTAAATCGCGAAAGGATTCCGATTTCGGATAAATAACTTACCTTAAAGAGAGAATCATTTCGCGAAAGGATACTCTAATAAATTATTAATATGTAATATAGGAGTTTAGTAATCGAATTGATTTATAATAGTATCTTTTCATAACTTAATTCCGGAACTCGTGACATCATTACAGAATCTTTTACTTAAAAATCTTAAGCTTGGTTGCGCGCGCACGGGTTTTATCACATTTCATTTAATCATCCAGAATTAAAATAATGGCTCCTTCCCCTCCTTCGAAGACAAAATGTAATCGAGTGTTTCAATCATCTGACTTTCAAAATTTCGAGTAATTTTATAAATTGATGAATAATATTTCTATTAATTATCATTTTTATTCAGACGTTGATGGCGAAAACGGAATCGGTCCCGGGCATATGTTTCTTCTGGTATACTAGGTATAAATTCTCGTGGAGGAGATCATGTCTAAAGATATCGAATTTGCGAGCCAATTTCGACGAATCAAGTGGCGCACTTATCCGATAATTCCGTTATTGAGCAGACGCGATTAGAGAAACTGAAACGAAACAAAGCGAACTGCCCTTTTTGTCGCTTGGTTCGTCGGAAACGGCATGTTTTTCTTGAATGTTGATCGATCGATCGATCAATATTTCTCGATACAAGCATACGCTGTAGAGAGCCGAACTTCAATTTTTTTGGATTATCGATTATCGCGAGTCGAGCCGAATCATTTACGAGTCTCGCGTCTCAAAATCAAACCGTGAATTTTCCGAATTAAGATAATAAATAACATGAAACATTATGCCGGATCGGCTTAATTCTCGATTTCTCGTTAAAATAGTTTCACGAATTATTTGCATCGTCAAATCTTGAGACAAATAAAAAAAAAATAATAATAATGAGATATATCCTTTATTAATAAAATTTAATATTCAACATTAAACTAAATTTTGTTGTCCGTTTATAATTAAACATATTAATATTCTATTTGATAAATTTAAATTACATATACACATAAATACATTATAATCTAAAGTTATTTATATTAAAATTTTAGATGCAACTAATCGTATAACTCAATTATATAATTATAAATTTAAACTTCCATTTTATTTCTAAATTTAAGGGTAAGTTAAGTATTTACGATCTAGAAGATATGCGTGATTTACAATACATCTTCATAAAAAGTAGGTTTTGAAAAAAATTTTTATTCAATCGCCAAACTCGATGTGTTTTGAATGCAGCTAACGAGAATTTGTCGAGAGTTTAATCGAGCATCCGGCAATCGCGGTATTCGGCCTTGAGATAAACACGAGAAACAGCAACGAGACAAAGAAAAAAAAACACACACACACACACACACAAAGTATTGAAGACTGGCAATCAAAACTATTATAAGCTGATCGAACGCGCAGATTTATTGCGGTGTGGCCGGCACGATCGCGATCGGTGACCAATCTTGTAACGGCGCATTTACACCGCACGATTGTGTCGCGCAATGTAATGCATCGATTAAAGAACATATTACATCAGGATCGAAGAAATGCTATCATTCAAATGATTACGGAATATATATAAATCAATTAACGACTATCGAATAATATTCGACAATAGAGTAATAAAAATAATCGAAGCGTTTATCAACGAAATAATTAGACTTTTGATATAATTGATTAAAAAAATTCGCAAACACTAATAATATATATTTTATACGAATCCATGTTTCATTCTCTCGCTCGAGAAAATCGTGCAATGTAAGCGCGTCGTTTTCATTTCGATCGCGAAAGAGGCCACGACGAAGACGTGTTCCTTTCCTACCGCGAGATCGACCTGGAGGAAAGATTAGGTACGCACTTTTGTAGATTTCAATGTACAGATTATCGTTATTATAGCAAGCCATCCGAAGTGACGAATGTCTTTTTTTTTTTTTTTTTTTAAGCTATCGTTTATTTCCACGCAAGGCCGTCAATCGTGCCGGCGAAAAAAAGAAGATAGATCGGCGCGAGAATCATGAAAAAGAAAAAAAAGAAAAAAAGCGCGACTCCAGATACAAAACGCAGCAACTCCCTCTAAATTAGACACGAGCCGTATGCGTATGTACGGTCGGTTTTTTTCGAGTGAAATTGAGCGTATAATGTAACACTAGCGAGTAGACATAGGTAGGTACCTGCATTTCAAGAAATTTAACATGCTTGGATAGATCCTCAATAAATCGTTATACATGTTTTGATAAATAATGCTGTCTTTTATCGCTCCCTCTCCCTATTTTCAAATATCTACTTGTCGGATAGGCTTATTTTAATATTCGACGCGAAAGATTTTGTGAAAAAAGCTCGCAATCTCTGCTTTTCCGTCATAATCGGAAAAATTTTACAAAATTTTCAATGAACTGACGAAAAAAAGAATAAAAAATAAATAAAGAAAGGAATAAAAAAAATTCACTACAATTATTATTTTTTTAAGCCAACTTTATCAATTTTTTTTTTTTTTTTTCTTTAGATAATTATTTTTCCGATAACAAATATGTAAAGTATTTCTATTTTAGGCTTCGAATATTGAATTATGCTGGTTAAAAGAATGAAATTGGTCAAATTAATATTCATATATATAGTTTTGATAAAAGAATATTTAATACTATCTCTTTTTACAGTAGGTTCTCTTATTTCTTTTATAATGTTCTAACCTATAAAATCAAGCTGCCGAATTTAAATTTATCAAACGCCCACGATAACGCAAACAACAAATTGCTAATCGCTCGATTTGCATGTCCGTTCTTCAAATAATTCACCCACGATGCATCATTATCTTCAATCCGCGCCAAACTGTCATTTATCGAGACTTTTGCATTGACAAAACGAGTTTCCGCGTCGCACTTGACGTAAGCCCATGTGTTAACTGTCAACGTCCGCTTTGCGTGCGAGACGGCGTGGTCGGTAGCGGAGCGAGCGCATCGCACGTTGCACTTGTTGCTTTTCTGGCGTTCCTCGCATATATTCGAATGCAATTTGCTTCAAAGAAAGATCAGTGTCGATCAGTATGCTAAATAGCCTCGACATTTTTATATAACTTGGTGCTAAAACTATCGCAACGAACTCGCTATCGGCGCTATAAGAAATATTAACTCAGTCATGTATTGTACAATATGTATTCTGCAAATTGCATTTTAATTAAAATAGAAAAGCTTGACTTGTGAAATAGAGAGAAGTTTCGAATTCGAAAGATACGTTGATGTTGACGATTGTTAACAGTGTGAATTAAGATGCACAATTTTAATTCATTTCCGTCAACAATATGAATTAATTTTTCGTTTCGATTAAGTAAGTATATTGATAATGAAATCTAAATTCAAATACGCGATTCCATATATCACGAAAAAATTCTTGTATATTTTACGGCTTCCAAAAAAAAAAAAAAAAAAAAAAAAAAAACTTTTCGACAACAACTTGATTTATCGGCGAATTGCCTACTGCTTACAGTGTAAAAGCAAAATTATCAAAGAGAGAATTGTTTAAAAAATTCCCTGAGTCCTAATTAAAATTTTCTGAAAATTTCCTGTGATTTCTCCAGGTACAAAAATATTTTCTGACATTTCTAGGTTATCTATATTTTTTTCTACAAAATAAACACCCTGAGATAGCTTCCGGAAAAAGAAGAGTAAAAGAGGGAGAGTTTAGCAGGTTGAGATTTTATTTCGATTTCAACTTTCGTGTACATCGTATATCATACACGGCAATCTGCATCCTATGCAGATTGTGCGTGCGAGTTGCAATTTCGCTCCAAGCGTTTTTACGCGCCGATAAGAGCAAGAGGCGGTTGTCTGTCAGACACGCTACCGTGAAGCGACGACGTTGAGAGGCGAAGCTACCGACGACAGTGATGTAACGGTGGAAAATAAAGCGGTGACTCGCCAGTATGGATATTGGTACCGTGCGCTCGCACTCGCTCGCGCGCGCGCACGCGTCGACACGCGTGTCGGCCCGCTGTGGCCGCGTGGTGCGCGCGTGTAAGCTAGGACATTCCTACAATTTTAGCCGGCAGTTTTTGGAAGTTCAGCGACACGTAGTTAGTGCGTTGATACGGCGTGTATCGTTATCGCCAAAGTCACGCCGAGACGCGAGCGATTAATCCAAAATCGCGAATCGAGTTGCTTTATCTTCGGATTATAAGACGGATTATTATAACACGTGACCACTCTTCTCTAATACAACTACCTCTACGTGGAATTATAGACGAGCCGAATACAATTTAAGGGTAAAAATGATACTAAAAGGAATAATATAATTAATAATTTTTACTAATATACATCACGTTATAACGAGCACTGAAGAGAAATTATATTAAACTGCAGTTTGCAAAAAAAAAATTCTTATCTGAATAGAAAAGTAAAAGTGAACGTCATATACAGGGTGTCCCATTTTAATATCCTCAGGCAAATATCTCAAAAACCGAGCCCGGAAGAGAGAAATGTTTCCGACAAAAGTTGTTTGGTTTCGAGGGGGCCATAAGATGGTGACAATGATTTGATCTTGGAAAATCATTTGAAGGTCATGTGAGGGTCAACTTTAAAATCTTAAATGGAAACCCCCATTTTTTATTTAGTATTCTTGTAGCTGACATCGAGAGCTTTCCAAAAACACTATAATAAAGTATTTTTTTATTAAGTACTTTTTGAGTTATTTTATATTTTAATCTGACATATTTTAATATAAAAAATTTAATATCTCGTAAAATATTTAGTTTTCGATAATCTTACCGTAATTGTTTCTATGTACAGAATAACGAGACAAATCAATTAGTATAAAAAAAAAAAATTGTTTTTAAGAAAATTATTTACAATGTATTTTTTTAAACAATTATTTGTTTTTTTTTTGGCACTAATTAATTTGTCTCATTATTCTGTACATAAAAGTATTACGATAAGATTATCGAAAACTAAATATTTTACGAGATATTTAATTTTTTATATCAAAATATGTCAGATTAAAATATAAAATAACTCAAAAAGTGCTGAATAAAAAAAATACTTTATTATAGCGTTTTGGAAAGCTCTCGATGTCAGCTACAAGAATACTAAATAAAAAATGGGGGTTTCCATTTAAGATTTTAAAGTTGACCTTTACATGACCTTCAAATAATTTTCCAAGGTCAAACCAATGGTACCGTCTTACGGCCCCCTCGAAACCAAACAACTTTTGTCGGAAACATTTTTCTCTTCCGGGCTTGGTTTTTGAGATATTTGCCTGAGGAGATTAAAATGGGACACCCCGTATAAAGAAAAGCAGATTTGTGCGTTTCTCTATATATTGAATATAATTTACATTTATGCTAGGATGTTTTAATTATTTAATACTTTTATTAACGAAGATGGCGTAAATATACAAAACTCGCAAGCGTGAATCAATGTATATTTAAAACCGACTTCGTAGCTTTACGGATTGCTATATTTTCTTCTCCTTTCGTCCGGGCAAAATAATTTGGAATGAAAACACTAGCGATATTATCATTCAATACTATTGTCCTCGTCGATCGTCATTTTGTCAAAATATATTTACGACATAAATAATATTGTTTCGATCTTCGAAATAAAAAAAGAAAAATAAGTTGGCGCATAATTTGAAAAATTAAATCCATAAGAGAATGAAATCGCGTGTTTAAACAAACTATCATGAAAAAATATATCAAGAATTTTTAATTATCATTTATAAAATATATTTGCAGAAAAATTTGTAGAAAATAAATAATGACGCTCAATCAAGTAACGCGAACGAGTGCGACTTTCAGTAATCTAAAAAAAGCATACAACGCGCATCATATTCTATTTTTATTATATACGAAAAACTTTCTCTGTGGCAATCATCGATACTTATAAATCAATCGATAAATAAATCAATTAATTATTTTATTATTAATTATTTTTATTTAATCATTAAAAAATCATTAGCATATTATATCAGATAATTATTATAAAAAATTGTGCCTAAAATTAATATCCGTGAAATAATCAAAAAGCAATACTAAATTTTATATTTAATTATAATTGATAATACAATCTGATTGATAATAGATTATAACTGATAACGTGTAGCATATTTTTATTTCTTTTAATATAATATTAATATAAATATAACAGAAGATTGTTACCGTGCTTTTCTAACGATTTCTTATATTTATTCCTCTTTTTTATTTATAATTTTATTAAAATTCCAAGTGAAAGTAATCTCGCATTAATTTAATTTTAATTCAAATTTAAAATAAGATAAGTTATTAAACGCATTGTACAGAATATTTAAGATAAACAGCGCGGCAAGGCAAGATAAATTAAGACGAACATTAATTAAAATGTTGCAAGCGCGATCAATTTGCCACGCGATTAAAATCTTAATTGCAAATGCACTTAAGGCGGCAAAAAGCATGCAGCGGTATTTTTTCATCATCTTTTAACCTACTTCGCGTCAACGTGCGCGAGGTCTGAATTTTCAGACAAGCGATGCGAAAGTGAAGTAATAAAGAATTTTTGTAAGAGAAAAATTACGCGATAAAAGGGAATGAGAGAGAAAATGCGGCGCTATCGTAAAAGAGTGAATTTTCGATTCTGACAGAAATAACGCTTACGAACAGCGGCTTTCGCGAGACAGGTTTTCACGAGCACGATCAAGATGACGAGGAGGAGATTCGCGAGGGGTGAAGTGATCGACGAAGATGCAGACGACGTCCCGAACGGTCCAGAGCAAGAAGCTGCAACGGCTTGACGTGGCGATCGATTGCTGGAATCATGGGTAACGGCTTGTCCTGCTGCGCGTATCGCAAGAGGAAGGTATGTGGATAAATATTTTATCAATATATTGCGAGATACATCAATGATAACACGAGCGTCCACCGGGGCTTTCCAGTGTGCGTAAAAGATGGCAGCACCCTGTCTTTTTCGGAGCTCGTAAAGATTTTAAAAATTATCTATATATACTGGGTGGCCGATTTTAATCCATCCAGTCGAATATCTCAAAAACCAAGCCCGGAAGAGAAAAATGTTTCAAACAAAAGTTGTGTGGCTTCAAGGGGGCCATAAGATGGTGACAATGATTTGACCTTGGAAAATCATTTGAAGGTTATGTGAAGGTCAACTTTAAAATCTTAAATGGAAACCCCCATTTTTCATTTAGTATTCTTGTAGCTGACATCGAGAGCTTTCCAAAACATTATAATAAAGTATTTTTTCATTAAGTACTTTTTGAGTTATTTTATATTTTAATCTGACATATTTTGATATAAAAAATTAAATATCTCATAAAATATTCAGTTTTCGATAATCTTACCGTAATACTTTTATGTACAGAATAATGAGACAAATCAATTAGTGCAAAAAAGAAACAAATAATTGTTTTAAAAAATACATTGTAAATAATTTTCTTAAAAACAATTTTTTTTTTTTTTTTAATACTAATTGATTTGTCTCGTTATTCTGTACATAGAAATATTACGGTAAGATTATCAAAAACTAAATATTTTACGAGATATTTAATTTTTTATATCAAAATATGTCAGATTAAAATATAAAATAAGTACTAAAAGTACTCAAAAAGTACTGAATAAAAAAATACTTTATTATAGTGTTTTGGAAAGCTCTCGAGGCAAGCTACAAGAATACTAAATAAAAAATGGGGGTTTCCATTTAAGATTTTAAAGTTGACCTTCACGTGACCTTCAAATGACTCTTCAAAGTCAAACCAATGGTACCATCTTATGGCCCCCTCGAAACCAAACAACTTTTGTCGGAAACATTTTTCTCTTCCGGGCTTGGTTTTTGAGATATTCGACTGGATGGATTAAAATGGGCCACCCAGTATATATACACACGTATCCAGCTTCAAATATGCCTAAGTATTCACCCGAATATCTTCGAAATAAAACGTACGATTATGTACATTTTTTTTTTTTCTTGCAAATTATATTTATTTGTAATTTCCATAAAATTCTCCAAATGATAGAAAATTTTTAATCAATTAATTAACGATTATTTGCTAATTCGTTTGGACGATCCCTATTTTTTTCGCAATTCCGTAAAGAGGCGAGAGAAGGACGAGTGTTATATAAAGGTTACTGGTACACGACTCGTATATAGTTATTACTTCTTTTTTTTTTCACGATGATAGAAGCGAGAAATCCGCCGTTGGCACCCGTAGTTGTAATAGCGATCGATTGCGCAATCGGTCGATCGGTATCGTTAGATCTATCGACGCGCGTGCGAAGCAAAAAAAAAGCGCGTATCACAAGGAGAAACGACATTGCGAACCTGGAAAACGGATACCCATGAGAAGCGGGATGTGAACCGGGCACGACAGGGAAAGAGACTTCGTCTCTTCGTTCTCCTTCATTACGATAAATATCGTGCATTTTGCAACTGTTGCGATTGCGCGCGCGAATGAAACGGGCACGCGGCCTTCGAGACGAGAATAACGAGTAATCGTCCGATGTGTATATTGATTTGTCTCTGAGAAAGGTGTCGCGTTAGCTTAAAAAAAACGCGTCCTCTAAAATCCCCTTGCTTGATTTACGGAACGCTTAAAATCGCCGGCGGTTACAGCTAATTAGCATTTATAGCCCTGATATTACGATCCGCTATAAAAGCACTATTCGGCTATATTAAGAGTATAAACTCCTGTAACGATTAAACGGGGGAATAATAGGATTCGGACAACAATAATAGAAGAATTAATAAATTGAATCTCTTCTTGTCGAGTATCTTCCTTTTCAAAAATTTGTAAAAGAATTTAGATTTTATTTGCAGAGAGTTTGAAGGTTTCTTCTTTCCCCCTCCCCCCCCCTCCCCCTTCCACCGCTTTTTTATAGTATTTTATTCGCGACATTTCGCTGAACGATAGGTAAAACAAAAAGTGAGAAAAAGGCGCAATAATTTATCACTCGTCGTATATCAAAAAGACTTGGTTCTCTCTAGAAATTTTTCCCTCGCATCGTAATCGCAATTAATTTCGAACTGTTCCATTAACCCGCTAATAACACTGGAGAAATTTAATGCCCGACGATAAAACCCATTGGTATACCCGTTACGACAATTTTTATTTGCAAAAAAGCCTGCGATGCGTTCATGACACGCGAATAATACTTACGGCTTATCGAAAACGCGTTATCCTTACGATTATCCTTTGCTTTCGCGAATTTTTCAATGTCCTCGTTCTACGGAGATGCATCTTACACTCGCTATACTTAATTTAATTAATCCGCTATTTTTAAATGATACTAAAACATACTCTCTTTGGCAAACGTTTTAAAAAAAAAGTTATAAAATTTTTAAAATTTCTAAAATTCTTAAAATTTTTTCAAACTAAGATCTTCACATAAAAATCCATAAATATTTCATAAAGCTTACGCAAAATGCGTAGAATTTTTATAAAAATTCAGAAAATTTATATTTCAACAACTTTCAATCTTCGGATTCTTTTCGTTAAAAAGATGAATTAAAAATATATTATTAATATTAATTATAAATATTGAACTTTTCCATCAGCGACAGGCCCTTCGATCGACATTTTTTTTTTTCGAATACGTCGGAAAAAGGCGGTTTAGGTCAAGGCGCTTTTTCGTCGAGAGACATTGTTCCTTGATGCGAATATGGCGAAAGTGTACATTTATAAATATGAAACCGGAATTTGCCCATTGATGGCCCTAGCTGTCAATGTAGTTACCGTCAAATCGCGTCATTGGCGCCATTTTCTTGTTTTGACATCTGATAAAGATTTTCAACTCACAACAATACAAGTTTCATACAACAGCATAGTTTTTAATAGCGTTGAACATGTCGAATTTTGTGGCTGGAAACTACGATTTGCGGACAGCATTGATTTTCTATTACCATTTGAAGAAAATTGCTGCAGAATCGCATCGAATGCTTGTCGAAGCTTACGGTGAGCGTGCTCTTGGTAAATCACAGTGCTTTGAGTGGTTTAAAAGATTCGAAAGTGGCGATTTTGACGTGAGAAACGAAGAACGTGGAAGACCACCGAAAAAGTTTGAAGACAGCGAATTGCAAACATTGTTGGATGAGGATGACGCTCAAACGCAACAACAACTCGATTTGAATCAAGCTTTGCGTGAAAAACGACCGGAATATCAAAAAAGGCAACGCAAAGTGATTTTGCTTCATGATAATGCACCATCGCACACAGCAAAACCGGTCAAGGAAACGATTGAGGCGTTTAGTTGGGAAATACTTTCGCATGCGGCTTTCTCACCAGACTTGGCTCCATCCGATTACTACTTATTTGCATCGATGGGACACGCACTTGCCGAGCAGCGCTTCACTTCTTACGAAAATGTACGAAAATGTCTCGATGACTGGTTTGCCTCAAAGGAGCAACAGTTTTTTTGGCGTGGCATCCACAAATTGTCAGAGAGATGGGAAAAATGTATAGCTAGCAATGGGCAATACTTGGAATAAAATATTTTTTATCATTCTCATACACAATAAACGTGTATTTTCTATACAAAAATTCCGGTTTCATATTTATATACCTGGTAATCATCGGTCTCGCATTTATCGCGATAGCGCTAAGAGTTCCATGAAATTATCGACACTGTCAAGTCAACCATTGGTCAATACCGGCAATTTTCAACTCGCCGATGCGTCGATCGTAAAGCGCCCTTTTATATTATTGGTAATTGGCAATTGACGAATATCGTTTCTCGCGCGCGATCTTAACATCCGTAATATTGGTCAGGCGAAAGCGCGAAGATCATCAAACAGACGGAGGTGGAAAAATCATGAGAAAGCGCGAGATCTTTTTTTTTTTTTTTCTTTCTATCCGATATTTCATCGAGCAATATTTTTCCGAATGCGAATTTAATTATTTCGAATTTAATTATGATGCGACATCCTCGCGAGAATGTATTATATATGTCATATAAAATATTCCGGTTGCCTGTTCTTTCCACTTTGTAAGGACTAAAAAGAACTATTGAAATGAATTATCTTTTTTTTTCCCATTCATCCGTACATACGTATTTTTACCCTGTTGTATCTATTGTTGGATTTTGTCTCGCTCGTGCGAAACTCGCCATCTCGAAACGCACGGCAATAAATCATCCTTATTATTATCCTCGCTCGGCGCGCTTTGAATACTCGGTCGCGGTTGATGCGGCGAACGGAATTGCCGGAGCGTCTCGTGCAATATTCTCGTGAGACGCGGGTTAACTCGCCGTTGTATATATCTAGACGATACGATGCGCGTTATTATTTGCGAATATTGAGAATACCTAACTTAATAGCGGCACTAAAGCGACGCATTTTCCGCGAAGGTCGACGCATGCAGCGATAACGATCGTGAGGAATGCAGCGATGGGAGATCGGCAAATCGGACGTGGATCAACTTCCTCGACTCTAGATATCGCGTCCCAAAAATAATCAAAGCAATGTCCCTTGATAAGGATATTGACGATCGAGTAGCGTCGCAAATATTCAATGAATGTTTAAACGATTAAGGTATATTATATCATTAGCCATTAATATTAAAAAATTATTAAAATATATTGAAATTATTTTCATATATTTTAATAATACTTTTATGTATATTAATTAATAGCATTTATATATACGTAAAATTTAAATTTAAAATTACAGTCGTATATTATTAATGTCATTAATAATCAAAAGAGTATCCTTAATTGTATTCTGTCTTTGTACGCTCAATACGTTTTCTTTAATTTATTCACGTAATTATAATTTATCTTCGCGAGCGTGTAATGACAAAAAAAAAAAAAAAAAAAAAAAAATCTTGGAAAAGGAAGAAAAAAAAATTATTATTTCTGGAAAATGAACGGATGTATAAATCGTCGTTTTCGATTATGCGTATATGAAATTCCAATTAAAAAGATTGAGCGAGTCGGAGGAAAAGTCTCAAACGAATTATATTGAATCGACGCGCGTATTTTATGATTTCCCGTCTCCATGCGGCTTAATTCCGCGCACGCGGAGCCGAAGGATCAAAGGAAAACGACGCGGGAGATTAGCGGCGGCTGTCACAGGACGAGGAGACGACGCGTTTACAAATGGCGATCGGCAATCTTGAATCGATTAATCGGGCGAAATAACTAATACGCGCGTGATATATAAATCGCGAGCGCCGATCGAAACGGGAGATCTAATTTGTTGGGAAACGATATGAGAGAGAATGAGAGAAAGAGATAGAGAGAGAGAGAGAGAGACGGATAAGCGTGGGAACATATATGACGGACAAAGTCCTTCCGATTGAACGTTCGTCAAGAATCTAATGCCTTATTCTCACGGTTTTATGGTATGTACATCGCAGACGCAGATATGCACATTCGCACGTCTTGCATTAAGCGTAAAAGACACGTACACTCTGTTTAATGTTTATATTAATTTAATAAAATTTTTTAATTCGATAAAAAATTATATTCATATTATTTAATTTTTATATTAATTTGAATTATTTTATATTTTTTATACATATCATATACAATAGGCGCAATATTATATACATATATACTGGGTGTCCCATTTTAAAGGACCAACTCAAATATCTCAGAAACATTGCGTTAAATCGAAAAATGTTTCAAACAAAAGTTGTGTGGCTTCAAGGGAGCCATAAGATGGTGACAATGATTTGACCTTGAAAAATCATTTGAAGGTCAACTTTGAAATTTTAAACGGAAACCCCCATTTTTTATTTAGTATTCTTGTAGCTGACATCGAGAGCTTTTCAAAACACTATAATAAAGTATTTTTTTATTCAGTACTTTTTGAGTTATTTTATATTTTAATCTGACATCTTTTGATATAAAAAATTAAATATCTCATAAAATATTCAGTTTTCAATAATCTTACTGTAATACTTTTATGTACAGAATAATGATACAAATCAATTAGTATAAAAAAATAATAGTTTTAAAAAAAATTATTTACGATGTATTTTTTTAAACAATTATTTGTGTTTTTTTTTTTTGCACTAATTGATTTGTCTCATTATTCTGTACATAAAAGTATTACGGTAAGATTATCAAAAACTAACTATTTTACGAGATATTTAATTTTTTATATCAAAAGATGTCAGATTAAAATTTAAAATAATTCAAAAAGTACTGAATAAAAAAATAGTTTATTATAGTGTTTTGAAAAGCTCTCGAGGCAAGCTACAAGAATACTAAATAAAAAATGGGGATTTCCATTTAAGATTTTAAAGTTGACCTTCACATGACCTTCAAATGATTTTCCAAGGTCAAATCATTGTCACCTTCTTATGACCCCCTTGAAGCCACACAACTTTTGTTTGAAACATTTTTCGATTTAACGCAGTGCTTCTGAGATATTTGAGTGGGTCCTTTAAAATGGGACATCCTGTATATATATTTACAAACTATATTTTATATAAAATACAAAAAAAAATTTGGAATTTATTTTTCACAAAAGTTTGACTTTCTAACGTAATTCGCATATTTTATTCTCAATTTTAGACATTTATATACATACTATTGATAGATAAAAACAATAAAACTCAGAATCAAGTACGTACGTTTCGCTTTAAATGTTTATAAATATATGATTGTAAAAATTGCGCTCTTTTACGATATTAATTTATTATTTATTAAATATATATTTTTCACTATCGTTTTATTAATGAAAGAAATAATTCTACTCACGTTTCGATGCTCTCCTCCGATCTCAGGAGTCCCTTTATCCTCGTATCATTTCAATGTTTTGTGTTGGGAGAATCACTGTAAATGTTACGAAACACTTCGCACTCGCGTCTCGCGTTACTTTTTTTGTTTCGACGCGCGGCGACGCTCGGGTTTCAGCTGTCACAATTTTCGACGCGTTTCGGAGAAACGCGGGAGAGACGCGAGAGCTTCTTTCGCGCGAATAAACCGGTGCTCCGTGCAAAGCGTCGCCACTTTTTTTTTCCAAGGCCCATTTGTCGGGGAGGCCCATCGCGATTATCGAACGGCGTATAAGCGACTTTTCCCGCACTCGGAAGTTGCCAGATCATCGGAGAAACAACGATATTATTTTTCTCCGATATTATTAAAATATATTTTCATCCCTCGATGTTTTTTTTTTATCCCTCGCCGATATTCAAGAATCGCACTACGCTTATACTACACTATATATTTTCCTCGCTCGATATTAAATTTATTCCCTTCACCGTTTCACTTATTCGCGAAGGCGGAGAAATCCGGAGATCGCGCGATTATTGAACGCGTGCTCTGATGATCGCGAACGCGACAATTGGGAGAAAGCGCGTAAAATTATTGTCACGCTCGGAGAAAAATTGTCGGCCGAATTTCGAGAAACGTGTGTTTCCGATAATTTCTACGAAATGTCAAATCCCGACGTCGGGAAGTATCGCTGAATCCCGATAGATAAAAATTTTCATGCCCGCTGTCGAATTCCGAGAATCATCGATGAAACTCAATCGCGCTCGACGCGGTTACGAGAAATATAGCTCTCGGCACGAGCGAGTTCCGAGAATCCGACCTGGCACTCGGCGAGACAAGAGCGTTTTTTCCGAACACCGTATATATTCCCGCGATATCGTCGCGTGCTTCGACAATACGATATACTTCTCTCTCTCTCTCTTCGCGGATACTTCCGATACGTTTGCGAGAATCGCTGAGAGCGATGCAGAAAATCAGACACCTACATAATGGCGGACGCGTCCGGCTCTCGTGGTCAATTTGCGATTTACAAACTTTTTATCTGTCACGTAGGAACGCGACGAATCAAAACTACCAGCGGAGATTACAAAGATATCGAGAGTCCGTGCGAGATTCGCGTGAGGAGTGTCCAGGGTACGCCATCGTGAAAACCGAACGCGAACTTTAGGCGATTCAAACCGAAGCTGATGTGACGTCACGCTTTCAACGAACTTTCGGAGGACGGGAGATTCGCGAGCGAGGGAAATTAATTTCTTGACGTTAGCGCGCGTGCGACGCGATCATATGTTACGTATTGATTTGATTATACGCACCTTTTATTACTAATTAGCGACGATTATAGACGCTAAATGCCACTTCGCTCCAACTTTTTCGCGGATCGACAAGGATAGCGGGAACGATAATCGCGAACGATTCGAAAATGCACTAGATGGCAGCAATCTGGATGCGTTCGAAAATATACTCAGGTAGAGTGGTGATTTAATCGACCAATCGGGACGAAGAAATCTTTGACTCTGATTGGTCAGTCAAGCTGCTTTACTTTTATGAACACATTTTCGAACGCAACTTGAAGCTTCTTCCGATATGGTTTCATACGTCACACGCGCCTTTTACGAATCGGTAAAGTTATCCGTTCGTGAGTAAATTACTTTATTTATCAATTGGCATTGTGTATGTGTGTGTGTGTGTGTGTGTGTGTGTGTGTGTGTGTGTGTGTGTGTGTGGTATTTAGTACGGAATTTATATTAATTAATGTTATATTTGATGAAACGAGCATTATATTTCGATTATTATATCAAACGTCACGCTATTGTCATTGTGTTAATCTTCGTGTAACTCCGTTAATTTATCTTTTCGAGACACGCGTTATAGTAAAGTCTATTATTCCAAACTGTATTTTCTACCCTCTTTCACAATTTCCTTTCACCCTTTTCCTTTCTTTTACCTCTTCTTTATTTCAAGTGTACAAAGTATATATACAGGGTGTCCCATTTTAAAGGACCCACTCAAATATCTCAGAAACACTGCGTTAAATCGAAGAATGTTTCAAACAAAAGTTGTGTGGCTTCAAGGGAGCCATAAGATGGTGACAATGATTTGACCTTGAAAAATCATTTGAAGGTCATGTGAAGGTCAACTTTAAAATCTTAAACGGAAACCCCCATTTTTTATTTAGTATTCTTGTAGCTGACATCGAGAGCTTTCCAAAACACTATAATAAAGTATTTTTTTATTAAATACTTTTTGAGTAATTTTATATTTTAATCTGACATCTTTTGATATAAAAAATTAAATATCTCGTAAAATATTTAGTTTTTGATAATCTTACCGTAATACTTCTATGTACAGAATAATGAGACAAATCAATTAGTATAAAAAAAAAATTATTTTTAAGAAAATTATTTACAATGTATTTTTTTAAACAATTATTTGTTTTTTTGGCACTAATTAATTTGTCTTGTTATTCTGTACATAGAAGTATTACGGTAAAATTATCGAAAACTGAATATTTTACAAAATTTTATTTTAAAAAATATTTTATTTTTCATATCAAAATATGTCAGATTAAAATATAAAATAACTGAAAAAGTACTTAATGAAAAAATTTTTACTTTATTATAATGTTTTGGAAAGCTCTCGAGACAAGCTACAAGAATACTAAATAATAAATGAGGGTTTCCATTTAAGATTTTAAAGTTGACCTTCACATGACTTTCAAATGATTTTCCAAGGTCAAATCATTGTCACCATCTTATGGCCCCCTTGAAGCCACACAACTTTTGTTTGAAACATTTTTCGATTTAACGCAGTGTTTCTGAGATATTTGAGTGGGTCCTTTAAAATGGGACACCCTGTATATATATAATATGGTGCGAGAGAGAAAGAAAGAAATCTATGCAAAGGATAAAACATCGTCATAGGGAGCGCAAAGTGCGATAGATGGCGCTGCCGTACTTTTCTTCTTTTTTTTTAAAGAGGCGCGATCACGTTTCTACAAATATACCGTCAACTCTTCGACGACGAATTAATCGGAATAAAATATTCCCACGATTTCCCGTAAAACACGCCTCTGTCTAATTATTTACATTTGCATGCCGATCGCGTCGACGCCGACGTAGGCGACGCTCGTCGTCGAGCGGCCACTTCGGGATACATCGAAAGTGTACCTCGCGAGAGCGAATGCGACTTCAGTGCAGTGCCGGCAGCCACATCGAAACGACGAGTTTCTCTCGCGGGACGTTTCGCGTGTGTTTATATATATATATAAATGTACGCGCGCGATATACGCGTTTCGTCGAGACGCTCGTTTATACGTAATAGCTATCCGTTCGTTCGTCGATGCGGGAAAACTCGTCTGGCGTGCGAAAAGCGACGATTTTCAGTGCCAGATAACGCGCCGGTACCGCAAGTTATCGTACGGTCGTTGAGGATATCGCGGATCGGCGTGAAGTGAGCGACGCGTGACGCGCGCGGGAGATGAGCCTTGTTATGTCGGCGCTACTGACGCCGGCGAACGACGCACGTGGGTGAGCGCGAGCGAACGGCGACCGAGCGGTGACCTTTCCGCGAGCGTGACGTAATAGCAAGGAGCGAGATACGCACTCGCGCTGTGTCCGGCTTGTCGAGACGCCCAATGACGCATTCCGCGTCGCCGATACGGATAAAGACGTCGCTATTGTTTGCGGAATTTATATAATCGAATCGTTCCGTTTTTTTCACGCGTTAACGATTCGGAACGTATCACATACACACACACACACACGACATACGTCGAGTATGTCGAGATTCCGGTTACGACGAGCTTGTCGCGTCGACGATAAGAGATCTACGTGTCCAATGCTCTTCCCTTCGCGGTGTGTATGATACTATTTTCTTACGATTATACGTATCTACGATTTGCCTCTCATTGCTTTGTCTCTCTCAGTACAATCAAAATACGCGTTTGTTTACATGGCGGACAGTAACATACGGATATATATATATAGAGTTCGTCGCGAGTGACGTAGTGATGAATCGATAATCGAGAAGAGATCCAGGGAAACTAAAGCTGAACAATAAGAAATAAACAATAAACAATGCATACTACGGCGCCGCCGAGAGCTGTCAAACAGCTCCGAAGAAACGTCGGACCTCATGCTCCTCTGAATTACAGGAATCGCTTGGTACGTCGATATTTATTCATTTATCTCTCATTCATATTCGTCACTCTCGAATGATATTAGCAGATTTGTTACTTTTTCTTATACGATTATTAAAACAATCTGAAATTCCTTGAGAATACTTGAATAAGAGCATTTTCGATGCAACACTGCGTTGCGCAAACGCAAGGGAACCGGTTCTTTTCCCTATAAGCTTTAAACACGCAATTCCCTTTCACCTTCGCAGGAGACTTATCGGCGTCATTCATGCGTGGGATAGAATATTTTTATTTTTTATTATCGCGAAACGTCTCGAGATTTGTGCGCGAATATTTCGCGCGCACGTTAAATTACGATATTCTCGTTAAAATGATATATCATTTTCTAACGTTAAAGCTTTTCTAGCATTTTTTTTTTAGAATTATATAGCACTTTTAAAGCTCCATGAAACAAGATTGTTTTCCTTCGAGACAAAAACAACAGAATTAAAGTTGTGTATTAATAATATTTATCGATTATATAAAATTAATCACTTTATGATGACATATTTATTGAGTTGGTGCAAAAGTTCGTTCTGTTCTTTTATTAGAAACACGAAACGGAACGAACTTTTGCATCAATGCAATTTTATTTTAAAATAATATGTAATTATGATATATCATAATATACAGGGTGTCCCATTTTTAAAGACCCACTCAAATATCTCAGAAACACTGCGTTAAATCGAAGAATGTTTCAAACAAAAGTTGTGTGGCTTCAAGGGGGCCACGAGATGGTGACAATTATTTGACCTTGGAAAATCATTTGAAGGTCATGTGAAGGTCAACTTTAAAATCTTAAATAGAAACCCCCATTTTTTATTTAGTATTCTTGTAGCTGACATCGAGAGCTTTCCAAAGCATTATAATAAACTATTTTTTTATTCAGTACTTTTTGAGTTATTTTATATTTTAATCTGACATCTTTTGATATAAAAAGATAAATATCTCATAAAATATTCGGTTTTCGATAATCTTACCGTAATACTTTTATGTACAGAATAATGAGACATTTGAGTGGGTCCTTTAAATTGGGACACCCTGTATATGTATGAAGACTGAGAGAGAAAAAAGTTGTTAACTTGACTAAATTCATCCAACTAATTAATATTTCTTTGTATTTATTTAATTGAAATATTTAAGTATTCAAATATCAAGGATACCTCACGCTAGATTTAGTATATGTCATATTTGACTTAAATATTTAAATATTTCAATTAAAGAAATGCATAGGAATAGTAATTAGTTGGACGAATTTAATCAAGTTAATAATTTTTTTTCTCAGCGTATGTATATATATATATATATATATATATATATATATATATATATATATTTTATATATTTTTATATATTTATATTTAAAGATTCTTTGCGTTTGGGCGATAATGGTGATGCAAATAAGGGATGGGCTTATCAAGTCTAGAGATTACATTCATGATTGACAATAAGCCGACCTGAGTCGCTCAAATGACGAATGAATGTTCGGGGAAATCCCGGGCGAGACGATCGTGATAACGCGCGCCCATTTCGTCCAAGTGTCAATTCATTTGCTTCCGCTTTTGCAGACGTTCTTTTAGCACCGTCGATTATTATACCACCATAAAGATATAGCTGTCGGATATTTTTTGCGAAAAGATTAATCCATAAATATATAATGCTTATAATATAACTTATTTAAAACTTATTTAAAAAAAATATTATATCATGAACTGATATAATAATAAAAATATTATTATCAGCTCGTATATTAAATATACACATTTCTAAAATCTAAACCTATATTTAATACATTTTATAACGTAAAATCTTCATCGATTAATACGTAATTAAACATTCTTGAATCTAAAGTTGAATTTGCATAGATTGCAAAATATTAATCGCGATTGTAATAAATGCAACCGATCAGTCACACAAGAATAAACTGGAATGAATGAAAGGAAAGAAAAAAAAAGTATCCGTATGTTATAATTGAAGTGAATTCTGAATTAGAGCTAAACACATGCGTTTGCGATATTATCAGTTCTCCTTGGAATGTTTAATACCGGCATATAGTACAAAGATCGATATGTGAACGGCATTCGTGTTTTCAAAAATAATCGACAGTGATATGTTATTGACATTGGTCAATTTGCTTTACTTGTGTGCGCGATAATGACTTGCCCACGCTAATGTCACGATATAAACATGGGAAATTTTGTGTGATGTACATAATATTAGTTTTATTTTCCATTTACAAGGATAACATTTTTCCTTATAAACTTTGTCATTTTTTATTCAAAATTTATTGATATTTTTGCCAAAGAACAATGGAGTAGGAAAATCTTACTTTTTTTTTTTTTTTTTTAAATTCAGACAGAATTTTTTGGATAAGAAACTTGAAATGTGTCTATTTATTATATGATATTTTAAATAATAATTAATAATTTTGAGATCGGAAAATACATTTATTTGCCACCGTTAATAAACATTTATTTAGCCACATTATATGAACAAACCCTCCCTCTTGAAATAAGTAAAAAAATTTTTTTCTGTCTTGAAATACCTGAATATTTTAATTATTTAAATTTCGAAATAATATTGAATTGCGATAATGTATACATATTTACATTTATCTGATATTTCAGAAATTGCTTTATAGTTTAAATCAAAATCATTTAAATTGACAGCAGCATTTCTCATAGATATTATTTTTTATTATAATAACAATGATGGTTTTTATCAATATCTTAAAAATTATTTATAAAAAAACAGCTCCGGGTGTAACAACAATATGATAAATTAGTTAATACTCTCGATTATATCGGGATATATGGGTTTATATAAACCTATTGTAATTATTGCAAGTGATATTTATCAATTCAATGTACGATATCGAAACACAAATATCGCGGATCAATTATCTTTATAAGCTCCATTCTTATCTTTCGTTCATTTCGGGTGGATATTCATGGATATATTTATCCGACGATATCCGTAAAGATAAATCGTATATACGATTGATTCGCGAGATGCAGACGCGCTTGATAACGAACCGATATCATCCACGGGCCGCAATTCATCGGCGATATACTGGGTAGCCCATTTTAATCCATCCAGTCGAATATCTCAAAAACCAAGCCCGGAAGAGAAAAATGTTTCAAACAAAAGTTGTGTGGTTTCAAGGGAGCCATAAGATGGTGACAATGATTTGACCTTGAAAAATTATTTGAAGGTCATGTGAAGGTCAACTTTAAAATCTTAAATGGAAACCCCCATTTTTTATTTAGTATTCTTGTAGCTGACATCGAGAGCTTTCCAAAACACTATAATAAAGTATTTTTTTATTAAGTACTTTTTGAGTAATTTTATATTTTAATCTGACATATTTTGATATGAAAAAATTCAATATCTCGTAAAATATTTAGTTTTCGATAATCTTATCGTAATATTTCTATGTACAGAATAACGAGACAAATCAATTAGTATAAAAAAAAAAAATTGTTTTTAAGAAAATTATTTACAATGTATTTTTTTAAACAATTATTTGTTTTTTTTTTTTGGCACTAATTAATTTGTCTCATTATTCTGTACATAAAAGTATTACGGTAAGATTATCGAAAACTAAATATTTTACGAGATATTTAATTTTTTATATCAAAATATGTCGGATTAAAATATAAATTAACTCAAAAAGTACTTAATGAAAAAATACTTTATTATAGTGTTTTGGAAAGCTCTCGATGTCAGCTACAAGAATACTAAATAAAAAATGGGGGTTTCCATTTAAGATTTTAAAGTTGACCTTTACATGACCTTCAAATGATTTTCCAAGGTCAGATCATTGTCACCATCTTATGGCCCCCTTGAAGCCACACAACTTTTGTCTGAAACATTTTTCTCTTCCGGGCTTGGTTTTTGAGATATTCGACTGGATGGATTAAAATGGGCCACCCAGTATATATATATCTCTCTCTCCGACATTATGCAGATCTGTTGGTGACTATGATTTTTTTAAAAAATCAGCAGCCGCCGGCGATGCATCATTAACGCTTGTTTAACGTTGCAAACATGCCGCCCACGCCGGATAGCGGCGTCGGCCTTGGCCGATATTTTCATCATTATTATTTTTCCGTCTCCTTTTCATGCGAAACTAATAAAGATTGCGCCCGCGGCGTCTTGAATTATTTATGAGATTCGGGATGGAAAAATTCACGATGGCTAAACACTAATGACAATGTTCCTCCGATCATTTTCCTCCTTACGAGCGTCGTATGCACGTTACTTTATGGACGGCGCGATTATTGAATAAGTTTTAGCGTCAAAGTGGCGACTTATAGCTTCTGGGTATAATAAATGATTTTATATTTATTTGTATAGACTCTAGATTTTCATAAATCTTATTTTAAGAGACCAAAATAACTAATGGCAGTCGAATATCCTCGTGTTAAAATATTAAGAGATTTTTCTTAATAAATTATTTTTTATGCGTCCTTTGAATTTTTTAATTAATATAATTGATAACTGATTGAAATTATTAACATATCAGATAAGTCACATATGAATAGTATTTAATAATAAATAAATTAATTAGTTTTTTTTTTTTTTTTTTTAAGAATGTAATAAATTCGTCATCGAATAATATTTGTATGTTTCTTATGTAATTATATATTATGTATATATAATGAGAAATGTTTAGCTTGTAATATAACTATACGGTATGTTAAAAATTCCTTTTCGTAAAAATCTCGCATAAAGGAAAAGTGAAATTATCTTGGTAGCGCTTGTAAACACCGGCTGATATAATCGTTGATAAGTAGTCTGCCGGTGCCATCGATGATAAATCGATGGAGGGGAAAAGGATTTATAATCCGACCTTTAACCCAATACGCGAGTTATGTTCTATCTTCGGCGTTAAAGACACGAAGCTTTCTGACCTTGTCGATGTTAACTATTAATGCGCAAGTCGTGTAATAAGATGACGAGATTAAGAGAGACAAGTGTTCCGAGTAAGAAATGTGTCTCATAATCGGAAGAAGAATCAAGGAGATCTCGCATATCGAGTCTCGATCTCTCGATCGCCGATACCGTCTACGAACAATGATGATCCCCCTCCATCATCGTCTACGTAATTACCCAGTTTTTATAACGCGAGGTTTAAAATTATACTAATGAGAGATGAGATTTAAAAGGTTGCACTGACGAGTATTAATGAAACGCTGATTGAATGTTGCAACGTGTGATCGGATAATCTTTTATCTAAACTTTCATTTAGCGCAGGGATATTCGTATTGTAATAAAATCAATTTTTCCCAGAGATACGATCGACGTTTGTTTTGATAATTAATATTTATTTAAGCTGTTTATACAGTTGCGAAGTATGAGGGATGGAAAATGTCAATGAAACAAATTGGTAAATTTATTTTGATAATATCTCTCTCTCTCTCTCTCTCTCTCTCTCTCTACATGTTGAATGGAATGCGAATCTATAAAGTAAATTGATTAAATTTCAAATTTTTCATGAGATTATTTTAAAAAATATTTCTAAATATTTCTTTTCTTATCATTTGAATCAACTAAATATGGTTGTACGATTAACGTATTTAATCGGTTAATATATTTAAATTTATGTGTATATACAGGGTGTCCCATTTTAATCTCCTCAGGCAAATATCTCAAAAACCAAACCCGGAAGAGAAAAATGTTTCGGACAAAAGTTGTTTGGTTTCGAGGGGGCCGTAAGATGGTGACAATGATTTGACCTTGGAAAATCATTTGAAGGTCATGTGAAGGTCAACTTTAAAATCTTAAATAGAAACCCCCATTTTTTATTTAGTATTCTTGTAGCTGACATTGAGAGCTTTCCAAAACACTATAATAAAGTATTTTTTTTATTCAGTACTTTTTGAGTTATTTTATATTTTAATCTGACATCTTTTGATATAAAAAATTAAATATCTCGTAAAATATTTAGTTTTTGATAATCTTACCGTAATACTTTTATGTACAGAATAATGAGACAAATCAATTAGTATAAAAAAAAAAATTGTTTTTAAGAAAATTATTTACAATGTATTTTTTTAAACAATTATTTGTTTTTTTTTTGCACTAATTAATTTGTCTTATTATTCTGTACATAGAAGTATTACGGTAAAATTATCGAAAACTGAATATTTTACGAAATATTTTATTTTTTATATCAAAATATGTCAGAGTAAAATATGAAATAACTCAAAAAGTACTTAATGAAAAAATACTTTATTATAGTGTTTTGAAAAGCTCTCGATGTCAGCTACAAGAATACTAAATAAAAAATGGGGGTTTCCATTTAAGATTTTAAAGTTGATCTTCACATGACCTTCAAATGATTTTCCAAGGTCAAATCATTGTCACCATCTTACGGCCCCCTCGAAACCAAACAACTTTTGTCCGAAACATTTTTCTCTTCCGGGCTTGGTTTTTGAGATATTTGCCTGAGGATATTAAAATGGGACACCCTGTATATGCTACAGAAAGTCAGGATTTTCCGTTTGTTAAATCGTGGTTTGTTATTGTACGATGATTATTAATGATGCATAAATCAGACACATCCCCGATATTACAATTATGTAACAGTGCGCAAACGAGAAGCTGAATCTCCAATTGCCATCAATATTGCAATGTAATTACAATTTACCAACATTTTCTCATGAATACAAAGATTAATCATGGTGAGAAGTTTGAGTTTCTACATATTCGATCGATGTATGCGAAATCGAGCGAGGGAAATATATACATAGCGTGAAAGAGCACTAATAGCGACAAATTGCGGAATCGATTAAAAAAAAAAAAAAAAAAAAAAAAATGATTACTTTAAATGGTTGGATTTTTTTTTTTTTTTTTTAGCGATCGCGGTGATAGTTTATGCAAATCACTCGAGGAATATTGATTCCCCTTAAGGTATTGCGATTACACCCAATGGCTGTCTGATCGATTCGCAAGAGTATCCAGCAGATAACTTAACAATAAGAGAATCGATCAACCCGCGTGCAAACATAATTATCGACGATTAAAATTAGCCACGCTTCGTCGATATGCAATCTCTTTGATAATCGAGCCCGAGTTTCGCAACCGAGCAATTTCTTTTTCTCTTCGTAAGAGCTCGCAATTGCCATTGTGTTATTTACACGCGAATAAACATTAAAAAAATTGATTAATTTTTTTTCTCGATGATTACGTGTAATTCTTTTAATTTATGATTTTTTATTTATTCCTTCAATTTTGTGTTATATATTACTATGTTGCTCCCAACTTGAAGAGGGAGGAGCTGCTCATATTACTAAATATTCTTTAAGAAAATTTGATTTAAAAATTTTGCAAATTTTTAAATTAAATATTAAAAATTAAATATTATATTAAATATTAAATTACATTGACCTCGTGAAATATATTTATCACTGATAGAAATAACATTTTGCTTAGCGATTTTTTACGCTTTAAGATATTTTTCAGATATTGATTTAAACAATGATTAACGACAATTAACGGCGACTTTCCGATACAGAATTTTGACAATTTTTCGATCCATCGTGTTTGGAGAAATATCGCGTCGACTCGCGGAGTTTTACAGGACAGACAGACACAAGTTCGAGAGAAAGGCGGATCGGTATAATGTACCGGCGAGAAGGCTCGTGCCGATCGTTGAATGAAATTTAATTGGGTCGCGCATGAATGAAATCGTGCTCGCCCGTTTCGTTTCGCTCTCGCGCGCACGTTATACGCTCGCTCGCTCGCTCGCTCCCGCGTGGGCGACCGGACGTGATTTAAAGTGATCGCAGCCGACCAGTTGTAAATCCGCGACCGGCAGTCTTTCGGATTTCATTTCCGTCGTCGGCCCACATGGCGATTCCCTTTCTCGTTTTCTTGAGAGAATGGAAAAAAATTTCAGATCAGGGAAGAGAATAGCAAGACTCGAAATTGCAATTTTGGCCACATCTTTAGCTAATGTAAATTAATAAAACGCGGGTGTGTAATTTATGATATTTATTTAAATTATAAAATTTTTAATAGAGAATTATTTCATAGAATTACACGATTTTTTTAATTGTCTTCTTCATTTGTTTATCGATCTTATTTATATTCGTTATTATGTGCAAAAAATGTTTAGAAAATTGATTGGAAAATTTAACACATCTAAAGATTATCTGTGTAAAGGGGGATTTGATTTCTCAGCCTCTACTTGATAACGACTATTCAAATGATGTTGCTGTCACGCACGCGCAAGTGCGTACTGATGATACAAATGTGCGTGACGGTGCGATTTCATCCTGTCTCTCGTTTCTTCATTCCTTTTTTTTTTTTTATGCATACGAAATTTACAAGTCGGTCGATTTAATAAATTCGATTGCAATCGTGTCTCGAAGCGAGATCCTGCTCCTGGATGATCTCGTTTCTCATCGATATACGACGCACTGACATTAATTTATTCGCGATCGATAGCGATTTCTTTCCGTCTGACATGCCGATAATGTTCGATAATTATGCCGTCACATAATCGACTTTGATTTATTATCAGGATTGATCGATGTTTCGTTGATATTTATTTCTGTCTAATGGTATCAGTGCTAACGTTTTGCTTCTTATTTATGTAAAAAAAAATGATGCTTTTTCATCGGAATAATAAAATTAATATTATACTGTAATATAAATATATATTATTAAAAATTATAATTATCAAAGAGTATAAATTATTAAAAAGCGCAAAACACTAGTTCTAAGGTATATAAATTTATATTATATAATTGTTTTCTAAAATAATTCTATAACTATTATAAAATTACACTCTTGTATGTGTAAAATTCTCATAAAATTATTAAAAAAAAAAAAAAAATTGAATTTGTTTGTAATAAAAGAGAGAAACTTTTTAACTGCTATACTGCTTTTGTCGGCAACATTTACATGAAATACAACGGCGTGAATCACGGGTTTTATTTCGAGAGTCAAAGTGTTTCTGAAATAGACGTCGTCCCACGGCGAGGAAGGACGGGGTACGTCTATTTAAAGGGTCAGACTCGGCTTTTTTTTTTCCCCTTTGTTTTATCTATCAAAATGTGTTTTTCGAACACATTCTTGAAAAATATTTCGCATTTTATTTTTAAACACTAATATTTTAAAATATATTATAAATTTTTAAAGAAAACACAATTTATACAATAACACGAAAAATATAGAAAAATAATTTGATCTAAATTATAATTTACCTAAATATATCTTAAATAGCAATTATCTTTTAGCTAGGGCGTTTATTATTTACTAAGGTACAATGTAAATTTTTTTTAGCTTCTCTCTCTCTCTCTCTCTCTCTCTTTCTCTCGGTTACGCAAAGCTTAAGGGACACGTGGGCCGCGTCGCCGGGGCCGCTTTGGACGTCACGCCGGGATTTCCGGTATATGTATACCGTGTTTCTTACCTACTGCCAGGGCACGGAATAGAAATTGCACTGCCTGTGGCCTTATCAAGAAGACGTCAGTGCATTGCGAAACAAGCGAAATCATATGACTATCTCTCTTGCGCGAATAGAAGCGAAGCAAATAAAAATAGATAGAGACGATAAGTTATAAAATTAGAATCAATAATAAGTAAATCAAGAGCACGTCTATATAATTTTAGTTATAGGATCGAGCAATACATACATTGTTGATAAATATTAGGAAATATTATTGAATATAGTCTCGTGAATTATTTTATATATTAGGTGTACAAATAAGTTTCCGCCGTTTGACAAAAGTTGGCGCCACCAGTAAGTTACGGTTAAAATTGTCAGATGTAAAACGTCCTTATCGTAAGATTGGACATTAGTCAATAACATAACCTTAAAATATTAGTGATTTTTTATCAGTATAATATATTCTTTTGTGTGCGAAAATGTCGAGTTTTGAGCCGAATAAGCGTCATTTGCGGGAACTTTTGATTTACTTCTTCAATTTGAAGAAAATCTGCAGCCGAGGCGTATCGATTGCTCGTAGAAGCATATGGTGAGGCTGTCTTAAGTGAGAGAAGTTGTCGTGAGTGGTTTCAAAAGTTTAAGAACGGTGAATTTGACATCGAAGACAAAGAACGTAGCAGAAGGCCGAAAGTGTATGAAGACGCGGAATTGGAAGCATTATTGGATCAAGATTCGTGCCAAAGGCAAGAAGAATTTGCACTTACATTGGGAGTGACTCAAAACATTAAGTTCCGTTCTTTCACAATAAATGCCCAATTTTTGATAAAAAACGGCGGAAACTTATTTGTACACCTAATATTCTATTGTATCTATACACACACACACATATAAAAATTGATAATAATAAATATAATCTGGTAAAGTTTTGATATCCAATATTATTGCATTACCTGAACAAGTTAAATATAATAAGCGCGCATGCGCGCGTATATAATAATACTTAAATGTAAAAACCAAAAGCGTTTCTTGTGACATGACAGTCGGTGGGAGGAGGAGGAGGGGGTTCTCGGAAAAATAATCAAAGAATAAAGATGCTCTTGGCATCAGTCCTGGCATTTCATCATTCCGTTTGTACGATGTCACAGGGGAAACTCGAGATTGCACTCGCTGCCAGTCAAACTCGAGCCGCGTCTCTGCTTTCGAATCTTTAATGAACAGAAAATCGAGAGTCAACAATAGCCAGACAATTGCAACCATATATTGTATATTCTTCGATATTACGTAATAAAGTATCTTAGTCGATATATTTTTCCCCGCTTAAGCATTAAATTAAATTAAACGAAGAGGCATGTTTTTATAAATTTTTTTATTGAAAAAAAAAAAATAAAAAAAAATAAAAAATATATAATTGATACAATAAATATCCCTCTTTGTCTCCTCTCGCAATGTGTTCTAAAAATACTGCGTCTACGGTATTTTTTTTCCTCACCCGCAACAACACTTCGAATAATTCCTTTTTTATCTTATAATGCGCCTTTCTCTCTCTTCCGGCTCGTTTGATCGCGTTATCCTTCCATGAAGTGGATTTGCGCGTAGCGTTAAAGACGCGAAGCCGCTCTTCAGAGGAGTGTGTGTGTGTGTGTGTGTGTGTGTGTGTGTGTGTTGTTTACGTAGTGCTCTTCACGCAGAAACGTCGTCCGCCAGAATCCAAATAATCGCGGAAAAACGGTTGCTTCTGGCGCGTTTACAAAAGCGTTTCGTCAACATCGCGGCGTCCGCGGCGTCATAAAGAGAGGATCGAGGTTAGGCTGTAAAATCTCTACAAGTTCACACAATTTATCATTTAACATTTTAGTTTACTATAAATTTTTATTAGTTCTTTGGCATCAAAATACTGATTTATCATAACCTTGCATGTAGGTATTTTTGAGACCATTTAAGGATAATCTTTCTCTCTCTCTCTCTCTCTCTCTCTCTCTCTCTCTCTCGGCATTTAAAAAATAATTGAATAAAAATATAAAGAAAGAGAGAGAAGGAAAGATATAAGATGTATATTTGAAAGAAGAGAGATGTGTGTTTAAAAAGATATTTTAGTTATAATTGTAAAGAGTGAAATAAAAAAAAAAAAAAAAAAGATATAATAAGTGAGATATAATTATCGTTGAATAAAATATCCCTAGAGATTTTATCTTCATTAACTATTGAACGGATAGAAAGATTTCTAATTTATATACACATTGAGTGGAAAAATCAAGTCGATTAATCTATAGTCACGTTTATCTCGGATTCTCGCAGCATTAGAGTTATAAATCATTCCTATGCTATCCAGGTCGCGGTTGAACACCGCGTGACTTATTAGACACCATAATTGACATAAATAATGAGATAGGATAATGGAATACGTATGATGCGATAGAGCATTGTAACAGTAGTCGTTAGATCTCGATAAACCCGTATCGTAATCGTACAATATGTACGATGAAATTAACTGTACGGGAAAACGACATGGGCATTTTCATGAAGCGTGCGAGAATATGCCCACCGATAATAATATATACTCGCTCCGTTGCCGCTCGAATATTTCGATAGTGAATTTTTATTACAATTCTTTATATCTGAAATAATACTATGGCGAAATTTTTAGAGTTTAATAAATTTTGGATTTTTTTTTTTTTTTATTAATTCAAAAACTTTTGTAAAAAAAGGTAGTTTTTTTTTTTTTTTTTTTTTTCAAATTCATTTTCATCGTTAAAAGATTTTTATCCCCTCCAAACATCTCTTCCCGAGGGATTTTTCGAAACGAATCCTTTCTCGCGAATCCGTTCGTGAAAGGCGGCACTTTTTGTAATTAATAACCGTCAGGCAGGCGCGCAAGCGTTGCCCGAATTAGACTTGCAAAGCACCGGACATGTCCGCGAGCGTACCGGTGGTACCAGCGTGTGTACAGGCGGTAACCGGCCGGCCGTCGCGCGCAAGTGTTATTAGCAAGTCAAATTTCGGAATCGAGTCTTAGGCTCGGTCTGCGGAAAAGCGTCGTACACGGTTTATTTGCGTCGTGACCGGCCTGCAAGATCGGGCTCAGGATCCATAATTCGCTACGTACGACATGGCGTAATTTCAAATACGCGACGCGAGGCACATCAATGATACTTCTTAGGACAAATTAATAAAAAGCAGAACAAGGAATCTAAGTAGCGATATACATAGGGTGTCCCATTTTAAAAGACCCATTCAAATATCTCAGAAACACTGCGTTAAATCGAACAATGTTTCAAACAAAAGTTGTGTGTCTTCAAGGGGTCACCATAAGATGGTGACAATGATTTGACCTTGGGAAATCATTTGAAGGTCATGTGAAGGTCAACTTTAAAATCTTAAATAGAAATCCCCATTTTTTATTTAGTATTCTTGTAGCTGACATCGAGAGCTTTCCAAAACATTATAATAAAGTATTTTTTTATTAAGTACTTTTTCAATTATTTTATATTTTAATCTGACATATTTTGATATAAAAAATTTAATATCTCGTAAAATATTTAGTTTTTGATAATCTTACCGTAATACTTCTATGTACAGAATAATGAGACAGATCAATTAGTATAAAAAAAAAAAAAAAAAATTGTTTTTAAGAAAATTATTTACAATGTATTTTTTTAAATAATTATTTGTTTTTTTTTTGCACTAATTAATTTGTCTTGTTATTCTGTACATAGAAGTATTACGGTAAAATTATCGAAAACTGAATATTTTACGAAATATTTTATTTTTCATATCAAAATATGTCAGATTAAAATATAAAATAACTCAAAAAGTACTTAATGAAAAAATACTTTATTACAGTGTTTTGGAAAGCTCTCCATGTCAGCTGCAAGAATATTAAATAAAAAATGGGGGTTTCCATTTAAGATTTTAAAGTTGACCTTCACATGACCTTCAAATGATTTTCCAAGGTCAAATCATTGTCACTGTCTTATGGCCCCTTCGAAACCAAACAACTTTTGTCGGAAACATTTTTCTCTTCCGGGCTTGGTTTTTGAGATATTTGCCTGAGAAGATTAAAATGGGACACCCTCTATAACAAAGGGAACGATAAAAAGATAAATGATATAGCAAATATGACAATACGCCAATTTACTCTGAAAATTTTTATTAGTTGCCTGTGTTTATTTTAATAAGAGAAACATTATAATTTATTATTATTAATTAATATTATATTTATAATACTCTTTTTCGTTACGTGATTTTTTTATTAAAAATTCCGCGTTTTTCAGCACGCTTATTATTATTCGTACGTTTTACATCGAAACGTTATCGTTATTTATTTCATTGTCGTTGCGTATTCTATCTTAGTTTCTTGGGTAAAGTGTCGCGTAATAAATACATAATAATTAAAGAGGAACCACGGGTTCTCTCCATTTCATTGTCACTGTAAGAATACGCGGTTACGTAAACTCGCGATCCGCGAGAGATGGCAATCAAATCAACTGTAACTTTGTAATAGGCTCGCTCGTCGATCTCGTAGGTTTTTTTTTTTTCCTACCATAATTACTATTGCGATAATTACAGATTACCGACACCGACCCATAGAGATCTTGATTTACGCACGCGGAATCAATCTGCGTTCACGCGTCTCCATAGTGTTAGAGACGCGTTTTCCCGACACACTCTCATTAAATCGTATTAGTTTGTTCATTTCTTACCACGCGCATTCTTAATCAATTCCAGTGTAATTTAACTGGCTTGCCGTGATTTTGTTGTCAACTCGTTGATCGGCAGCGTCACGTGTGCTAGCTATTAGCGTCTCCGATTTACATCAAAATATCGCGATGGTAAAGTGTAACAATTTAATGTAAAGAGGAAAAATATATACAGTACAACAATTATTAACATTCTTATTTGTGATTCTGTAATATTACTCCGTAATATTGTAATTACAGTGTGTCATTTAATATTATTGATGTTCGTGGTATCGAATATTGATGATTACATGACGATTCTCTTTTCAATTTTATGCTAATCTAATGTTCGATCGCGACGATATGGGATCGTCGCCGTCACACATACCACGGAATTAAACAATAACCCAGTCGTGCATTGTTTGCGTATATGATCGGACATAGTGCGCCGGATTATATGCGTAATGGATGACGTTTAAAGATGGCATACAAAGTGGTCTAATACGAGGTGCCCACTTATCGTTAGTTAAAGATCCTTGGAGGAACTACTCGCTCGTGCCAGTAAATACGACGCGATTACGGATATTACATGTGTCACTCGTTTAACAGTGACAGGCTTGACCCGTGATATAAGGACTTGTTCTCAATCTCGCTCGAATTTTTTCTTATGCGATCATTTAAAAATCATTTCGTATTACTTTGACGATTTTGAAATAATTTCAAGTTGTCTCAATGTATTTTTTTTTTTTTTTTTTTTTTTTTTTTAATTATTAAACGGTAAAAACAATTTTTTAAAGGAGAAACGTATCTAGATAAATAAAAAAATATTTAATCTTTTCAAAAATATTACGTGGACCTTGTCATTTTGTTTTTACAGCAAAATTCGGAAATTTTTTTCTTACATAACTATATCCATTCGTTTTTTAGCTGACATTCCAATGAAACGGCATTTTTCTATTTAAAAAAAAAAAAAAAAAAAAAAAAAAAAAAAAAAAAAAAAAAAAATGTCCATGAAAGGCGTATAGTATATAGGTCGTAGCGTTATAAATTCGCGTTAACGACTCGACATGTTTCCTGCTCGTTGTTTTTTTGTCGAGAATATCGTTTAAAATCAGCACGTGTCTCCTGAAAGAGGAAGATTTAACAGCGTGGCGAGACCGGAAACATTAACGTAGCCGCGGACTTCGGCTTTGTTCTGGTACGCTAACGAGCGCGGTAATTCCCAAAGCGTAACACGGCCCCGGGAACACCGGTCTAAGTCCGCTGGCCCAACCTTGACGAGGAGAGAGCCGTGTGTTATGCAATGAGCAGAGGCGCATTCGCGAAACGTGCGCGCGCCGCATCCCGTGTCTAAAAATCTACCTGTTACTGCGCGCGCTGTTATTCCTAGATTGAAATTCAAATCACCCGAACGTGCTATAACAATGACAGCGGAACGCGAGACTATTATTGCGTCAAGAGACCGAGGGAAATTATGTGCGACGCGTTTAATAACATCTGGTTTTCAATTGAGACTCTCGAAGGAAATAGGGAAAAGAGAGAGTCATGGAAATGGGAAGGGAAAGATATAGAGGAGGTAAAGATTTTCAAGTATTTAGGTTTTGTGTTCAATAGTAATGGAAATTATAAAGAACACATAAAGGATTTATATAACAAAGGAAGGTTGGCAGCCAATAAAACATGGGGTTTGGGGGAAAGGATTTGTAGAGATGATTTTACAAGAAGGTGGGGGTTATTTAGGTATCTGGTGCAGAGTGTAATGTCTTACGGAGTGGAAATATGGGGCTGGGAGGAAAAGAAGGAATTAGAAAGAGTGATTAGAGTGGTTAGATTACGTAAGATGGTTATTCAGGTTAGAATTCCGTACGCCAAGGTATTTAATGTCGAGAGAATTAGGTTTAAACAAATTAAGGATAAGGTCTTGGAGATATGAGGAAAAGATAAGAGGTATGGAAGAAGGTAGATGGGTAAAAAGGTGTTGGATGGAAAAAGAAGTAAATAGAGGGGGGGATGTGTATAGTAGGGAGAGAGAAAAATATTATAATAGAAATGGGTGGGGCATCGAAGCATTAGAAATTTTAAGAGAGGAAGGAATGGATATTAGAGAGGAGTTGAGAAATAGGGACAGGGAAGTGCAGAGACAATTAGAAGATAATAAAATTAGGGAAGCTAGATATAATAAGAAATACAAGGATTTGGAAATAAGGTTGGAAGGGCCAATGTATTTAAGGGAAGGAAATGTGGATATAGGAAATTTAGGCGACAGCGTAAGGGCTTTATTAAGGATAAGGTGCGGAAACATGGAGGATAGAAATAAATATTGGTTAGGGGAGGAAGCGTATGCCTGTGTATTTTGCGGTATAGGCGAAGATTGTATAAGTCATTATTTTAAAGATTGTGATGTAACTAAAAGTTGGTTTAAAGAAATAGGTAAGGATAAGAATGAAATAGAGGAAAATTTGTGGAACGATGTGTTAGATGATGCGAAAGGAAGGTTATTAAGGAAAATTTGGAAGGAGAAGAAGAAGGTTATAAGAAAAAATAGGAATATAAGGTAGCTATAAGGGTAGTTGTAAGGATATGTATGAGAGAATGAGAAAGATATGTGAGTTACAAGTATTGTGTAAACCAAGTCCACTTCTTGAAGTTAAATAAAGATTATTATAATTGAGACTCTCGAAACTTCCACTCGAAAATTCCAACGAAACTCCGATAATCTCGCGAACGTATTATCGAATTTTTTAATTTTTAAACTTTCTTCGCGATGTGAATTTTACAGATTCAGTTTCACCCTCAAGGAATGACTCGCTATTCGCTATCAATTTATTATATTGTACTTTTTGTTATTTTTCACAATCAGGATTGGCAAAATACCATCTTTTTGAATTTTTTTAATACAATTCATGCCAGTGATAAAAACCGGTATTTTCTGGGGGAAAAAAAAATGACAGAAACATTTCTCTTGTTAAATCAAAAATTAAGATAAAATTTAGTAACATTTATAATATCTTCCTCAAATGTTTTTGTTTCAAAAATTTCACATATTAATTTGAATTAAGAAAGATTTAATTATTATATATTAATTTCAATTTTTTTAACTATAGCGATTAGTGAGATTTTTATATTAAAACAAAGATATCTTTTTGCGTAAATTTATATTAATAATATATGTATATATTTTAGCGTTATATATTAATTATTTTTATAGTTTTTGCCAGTTTATTCTATTAGATAAAATCCGGAACGGTAAAAATCGGAATTTACTATTGTTCTTTTCATTCACTGGACTTTTTCCGGTCAATCCTATATGCTTAACTCATCTTGCCGTTTCGACTCGCATCTCTCTTACGTGGACGAAAGAGATTTATCGCGACGCGTAATAATGCATTATTCCTCGCACCGCTCTCGCTTGGCGCTCGTTCGTGTCCCGATTACGCAACGCTATTCGGCGAAGAAAGCGCATTATTCGCATAATCGGGCCGCCGTATATAGTGGGTGGCTGGAAAGTTCGTCGTGATTAAAGCTAACGTACTTTTTTTTTTACTTTGTCCTCCTCTTTTTTCGCGTACGGGTCACCCGGTGCAAGGACAGTTCGCCATCGTCGCGACACACGTCGGTGCATTGTTGCAGCAACAATGAACGATGGCCACTCCTCCTCGCCGAATGGCCATTGTACCATTGCTCTCTGCCGCTTACCTACGGTATTAATACAATACAAGCAGCCACCCACAACAACGGACGGCGTATGCCGCGGCACGCTTATAAATTACACAATTTCGCAATTTCGTCGCGCACTAAGATACGAGAGAACCAACCGCCGTTGTGCTTGAAAACGCGGCATTAAAGCGTTTGCACGTAGACGCGATTAAAAGGCTGCCGAATGAAACTTATCCACTTTATGGAGGAGGAAAAGTGAGGGCGATAAAAAGATTCTACGAAGCGGACACATTAGGCGTGTATGTGTGTACGATTCAGTCGCGAATTTTATACAAGTTGACATTTTGATTAAAACGTCAAACGGGATGTACGAGGTATCGATGATAATTTTCTAGAATTTTTTTTACGTCAAATCTGAGGTAACGCTAATTATTTATGCCCGTGAAAAATAAATTTGTGCAACGATGATCGCGTAATGTTATTATGTTGCTCAAGTATATAGCGAATATAATTGAACGATCACAATTTTCAACATATGTTTGCGCTGCTAACAGGTGTCAGGATTAAGAGTCACCGCACACGCAATTGTTCAATTATTCTTTATAATATTATAAAATAGAATAAAATATTTATTCGAAAATATTTAATGGCTAAAATTATATTAGATATACACAAAGGTATAGTTTGCATGATAAAAAGACGCAATGTTCGAAGGTGCAGTATCTAGAGCGAGGTACATACCTATCGAGTAACGACAGATTGGCTTCGGGGATAACCGAGCGTTTACGTAACCGTGTGAGAAAGAGTCGTTCGCGAGGATTAAAATCGTTGCGATTGACAAACGGGAGGATCGCAATTACGGGCGCAACATGTTTGTCTTGCAATTGGAACGCGTTCCACGAAGACGAAATTAATGCCTGCCCTCGATTTGGCCGCGTATAAACTTGCTGAAATTGCTCGCAACGCTGTCATAATTCATAGCCCGCCGCGTTAACAATCGCGCTGTTGTTGCATTATGCAATCAATCAATCTAGTGGAAAAGTTTATTAGCTCGCGAGCTCGACAAGCACGGACAATATTCGCAACATTGTTCAACATATTTTTCATCGTAAAAATATATCTCTTTGCGCGTTTTAATGCTAAAGATCATATATACCAGGTATATAAATATGAAACCGGAATTTTTGTATAGAAAATATACGTTTATTGTATGAGAATGATAAAAAATATTTTATTCCAAGTATTGCCCATTGCTAGCTATACATTTTCCCCATCTCTCTGACAATTTGTGGATGCCACGCCAAAAAAACTGTTGCACCTTTGAGGCAAACCAGTCATCGAGACATTTTCGTACATTTTCGTAAGAAGTGAAGCGCTGCTCGGCAGGTGCGTGTCCCATCGATGCAAATAAGTAGTAATCGGATGGAGCCAAGTCTGGTGAGCAAGCCGCATGCGAAAGTATTTCCCAACTAAACGCCTCAATCGTTTCCTTGACCGGTTTTGCTTTGTGCGATGGTGCATTATCATGAAGCAAAATCACTTTGTGTTGCCTTTTTTGATATTCCGGTCGTTTTTCACGCAAAGCTTGATTCAAATCGAGTTGTTGTTGCGTTTGAGCGTCATCCTCATCCAACAATGTTTGCAATTCGCTGTCTTCAAACTTTTTTTCGGTGGTTTTCCACGTTCTTCGTTTCCCACGTCAAAATCGCCACTTTTGAATCTTTTAAACCACTCAAAGCACTGTGATTTACCAAGAGCATGCTCACCGTAAGCTTCGACAAGCATTCGATGCGATTCTGCAGCAGTTTTCTTCAAATGGTAACAGAAGATCAATGCTGTCCGCAAATCGTAGTTTCCAGGCACAAAATTCTACATGTTTAACGCTATTAAAAACTATGCTGTTGTATGAAACTTGTATTGTTGTGAGTTGAAAATCTTTATCAGATGTTAAAACAAGAAAATGGCGCCAATGACGCGATTTGACGGTAACTACATTGACAGCTAGGGTCAGCTGTGGGCAAATTCCGGTTTCATATTTATATATCTGGTAGGAAATCTTTATTATCGCATATATCTAATAAATTAAGATCATCGGTCAAGAATATAACGGTCACAATCAAATATAAGCTTCTTAAATAAATTGAAAAAAGAGTATGAAAAAAATATTTGAACAAGATTTTCTTCTGTAACGTTGATCATAAAATGTTCAATCTTTTATCGGATATTATTGACTAACAATTCCGAGATTTTTCATAAAGTTCGAGGAAAATGCTTTAAAATTCTTCGAAATCGTTGAAACTTACAACTGTTTCGGATTACTTTCTCGTATTTCTCTCAACATCACGCTTTGTTATTTCGGAGAGGTCATAAAAGCGTCTGCATAAATCAACGCGATTTGTTCAAAATCAGCTAAGCACATGCCTCTTATTAGCGAGAGACGAAGATGTAGCGATTAATGATTCGAATTCTTTCACTTTCAATACGAACGAACGGTACTGTTGTTGCCCGTCGAAAATACAAAATATGTTTCGAAAGTTTTCGGAGAGCAATTATTTGATTTTTTATCTTCAGCTTTGTATATCTTTCAAATAGAATGTAAAATCGAATTATTATCAAAATCTTTAATTGATTCTCTCTAATCGAATATAATATAGTTTTTTTTTTCTTCCTATTCATATTCTCTTTAACTTAACTTCTTTCCGTCCTTCGTTTTCGATCGCTAATTACTCGAAAATTCTTGCCGTGATATTTTTATTGAAAGAAACTCGTTCGAGGTATTCTTCACAATTTATACGATAACCGGATTATTTTCAGACACGTTATATATGTTTCGCGACAAATTTTTCTCGGTCGCTTGTTAATAATTAAACGCACGTACTTTTATGCGCGCAAATATTCGGCCAACGACGACGAGGAGGCATTTACGGCGGAGGAATCTTTACGCGGGATATAAAAATCTACAATATATATACCGTTGCAACACGCACACATTAATGAGACCTGTAACAATCATTACAACTCTCCGCGAGAAAAATTACGTCGCGCGTAAATGGAATGGTGAGAGAGGGGATAGGAGGGGGAAACGAGAAACATACCATGAACGAGTGGCAATATTGTCGTTGCTAATCATCCTCTCTGACGAGAAGAATGAATTACGGTTTCTCGTAAAAGCAAATTTCCGCATTGGCAGTCCAGTTAGATCCTTACCGGTGCGGTGGCGTGATAAGATATTCTCTTACCGTGGCGACGGACGGCACCGGTTTCAAATACGTGTAAATTATACGCAACGCGTTGTGTGTGTTGCACATGCATCAGCAGCTGCGATGCCGATAAAATTGCGTCGCGATGTCATCGTAGCGTGGGATCTTCTCTAACGTACCGTCCTCCGAAAGTAATCTTTCAGTATTTTTGCGTTGCCCCTGGGTGGGGCAACACATCCCATCCAAGTTCCAATAATTTTTGACGGGTCGCCAAAGATGTGCGTGGTCTCGCGTTGTCGTGATGGAACACAACTCATTTACGATTGACGAGCTCCGGACGTTTCTGGATGACAGATTCGTTCAAACTCTCCAATTGCCGACAGTACACATCCGAATTGATTGTTCGGTTCCTTGGTAGGAGCTCAAAAAACACCACACCCTTCCAATCCCACCACACTGAGAGCATAACCTTCCTCTGATGAAGTTCTGCTTTTGAAGTCGTTTGAGGCGAATCATCACGTCGGGACCAAGACCGTTTGCGTTCCACATTGTTGTAAACAATCCACTTTTCATCACCAGTTATCATTCGTTTAAAAAAAGGATCGTTTTCTTCACGTTTCATGAGCATATCGCAGATGTTTATACGCGCCGTCAAATTAACTTCTTTGAGTTCACGAGGAATCCAAATATCGAGCTTGCTTACGTATCCCAGCTTCTTTAGGTGGACGTGAACACTTTTTTGACTGATCTTCAATGTTTCTGCAATCTCTCGTGTCGTGTAACGTGGGTTTGACTTGATCAATGCCTTTATTTTGTCGTCATCAACCTCGGTGGGCCTTCCTGACCGAAGGAGCATCTTTGAGATCAAAATCACCAGCGCGGAATTTCTTGAACCAGTTTTGGCACTAACGTTCTTGTAGAGCATCGTCACCATAAACTTTACGCAAGTTTTCACAAGCTTGACGCGCGTTCTTCCCTTTACGGAAGTAAAACAGTAAAATATGGCGAAAATGCACAGTTTGGTCTTCCATCTTCAACTTGTTGTAAAATCTTCAAAACTCAACCAAATCGCTCAATTTTTTTTTTTTTTTTAATGAAGCTTAAACCGTCAGCTGTTAAACGATATATGATAAACATATGTGTGAATGACTCTAGTACTGCCAAAACTGAACTAATGCCATCTGTTGCAAAAATACACAATGACTTTTTACTCAACCCAATATTATTCATAATTATTTTATTATGTATATAAAATAACATATATAAATTACCGCTATTTTAACATTTCTTTGACAACCACTAAGGATCTATTTTATATTTATAAAAAAATAGATTTCTTTCTCACATGGATAAAATAGTTAGCTTTACGGCGTTTATCTAGGGGATTTATATATTTGTGTATTTTTATTTATGTGTCTTATCTATGTTGGGAAATTTTTTTTTTTTTTTTAATTCTCTCACGTACATTCTCGATATAAGACAGCATGCAGTGTTATTTATTGCCGTTGGTTCTTGCCGTGGCTTTAGTCGCATTATGCGTGTCTAGCGAGCTTAGGCGTAAATATTTTTCATTGAAATGCTAATAAATTTGCCTGGCGCCACAACTCGATATATCATCACCCCGCAATTCCCACGAGAATCTTGCGAGTCTCTACCATGCAATCGAAAAATTATCTCTTTCCTTAAACGCTAATGAAGATTTCCTTGAGTATCCATAAACTTGAATATTTTAATTTACAAATGTAAGTCTTCCGAGTAAAATTTGTTAGTCTAAATTATGTCTAAATACATAGTAATTTTGATTAATTTATATAGTAATTTTTTAAATAATATTGCATGATAATATATCTAAATTTTTATTTCATATTTAAATCAATATTTGATTTTGTTGCATCGCATGCATTTATTGTGCTGATAAATAAAAAGATCGTTTAAAATTCTCTTAATTACCGACATTAACTCGCACGTCGTTAATTACTGCAGCGCAGTGTATTTTTGCGGAATTAATCGTCTATTAATCAATCCTTATTCGCGTCGTATCGTGCATCTGCTCGCGTGAGAGACACGCACAGGAAGAAAATCGTTATCTCTAGTTCGTGGCTAGCAAAATCTTGGCAATATTTTGCGTGGATTATATATTATAGATGCAACGTATCACACGACGTATGTATTTAATTGCAGACTTCATGTGCAATATGTGGTATATATGGCAAAAATATTTTTAGATACTAGTGTATATTATTAGGTGTTATTATTTAAAATTAAAGTAATACAGATGTATACTAAATAAAGTTATAAAATTAGTTTTCGTATCAATTTAATGAAAAAAATTTAATAAAATTTAAATTAGAGTTGAAATCGAAAAGTCTTCGAAATCTAAATCTTGATCATAAGTTTTATTAGTATTAAACTCGTACGAAGCATGAAAGTTTATTATATTCAGAGATATTAGAAAGATAGAAATTTTATGCAATAATAATAAAAATAATATAATGAGGGATACAGAGAAAAGAATAAATAAAATTTAGCTTATCGCACTTGGAATATTTCTTCTTCTTCTTCTCTTCTTCTTCTTCTTCTTCTTCTTCTTCTTCTTCTTCTTCTTCTTCTTCTTCTTCTTCTTCTTCTTCTTCTTCTTCTTCTTCTTTTTCTTCTTCTTCTTCTTCTTCTTCTTCTTTTTTTTTTTTTTTAAGTCTTGATTTAGAAACATCGAAGTTCTACGCAATTAGAATGTTTCAGGAGCGTGCGATGGTACGCGTTGCGCCCTGACCTTACGCTAATGAGCGCGCACGCGTTACATTGTATAATCTTTTAACAATTCGCCGCCACTCCGGTGGGTGTCAGCGATGGTATGCGGTGTCCTAAGCTCTAATGAGAATTGATGTTTCCGACCATTATTCTTAATACGCCCTTCTTCCTCGCCGAAAGGCGGAAATCGTCTTACTCATACTAATTCGTGCACGTCTCGAAGTCGATTTGGAATTATGAAGCTCGATGCTGATGTTCGCGCAAAGATTTATAAATCAATGGATGCAGCTCTTACTGTTAGGTTTAACGCGAAAATTACTTTATCGAAATTGTAGAATAGTACAGAGTATTGATGAAATAATTTATTAATCGAATAATATTTATTATACATATAATATTTCTGTATGTAAATATTATTATATGTGATTTTTCTCCTTTGACATTTAGCCACTTTTGACATTTCTATATTCTAAAATTTATGTGATAGTTTTGCTTAATTGATTAATAAATAAATAAATATTATGCGCGACAAGATCGAGATAAATAAAAGATCCTCAAAGTTTTGTAAATCACTGGAAATTGTGGTTTAAATCATCGCGTATATTTTACTGGCGTTTAATAATTCGAGGGTTAAACGAGCTCGATCTAAGATCGATCACCCATCGTAATCAAATATGCATGAAGTTATGAATGAAGGTGGCATGTGAAGATAACAAGTGACCGGACAATTTCACGAAAAAAAATTTTGTTTAATTAAATATAAATACTTTTTTCATTATTATAATGCATGTATATACAGTTATACATATAGTTATATCGATTACATTCTCTTTAATGAAAATACATATATTAAATATATTAACGGAAAATATTTGGATAACCATAAAAATGTTCGAAAATTTTAAATCTCTCTCTCTCTCTTTTTTTTTTTAAGCTAAATCTTAAAATAAATTTTTTTAAAGATAATTTTTTTATGATTTCTCCCGTGGATTTTTCTGACAAATTTACATTCGTAAGAAATATTTAGAAGAATTTACATCGCGAATAGCGATTGAACGACGAAGAACTTGATGGGGAGACAATGCGCGATTAATTTCAGTTGCCGCTACCGACATTCTTCCACGGGATTAATTATTTCCGGAGGATATTAGTGACGCGTACTTTGTCAACGCGATAATAATTGTGCGTGGATGAGATAATGGACATACGGCAATCCTGGAATCGATAACACACTATAACAAGGTCGCGTTAATTAAATAATAATCAAATTAAAGCGAGTTAAAATAAATTACCAGATTGTATAATATATTAAAATATATAATTAAAAATGTCACATAATTAAAAAAAAAAAATGAGCACTTCGATTGAACAATTTTAATAAATAATATTGAAATGTATGTCAATAATTTTGTTTAAATACTGTACAGCTGTTCTAAAAAAGAATTGTCAAAATATTACATCTGAGCGAATTTACTTTTTAAATGCATTATCAAGAGACCCGAGAGATTTATTCTCTCTCCGTTTGGTAAGAAACGCCTACTTCTTTCAAAAACCTGATTTGTATCCATCATCCCTTTGTTTCTCATGGTTTCGCTGAACCATCTCACGACGATTTAACTTACAAATTAATCAAGGAGCGATGTTTCGCTCTTTCCCAACACATGCTCATTACTCTTTCTCGTTTCTCTAGCTAGACAAATGACGGCAGTTAATTAACGACCGAGTTATGAAGTCTCTCTTCTCTTACTCGTAGTAAAAAGCGATTCTTGTAACTAGTATGTGCCCTTTGCAAATTTTTCTGTTTAATATCCGCAGGATTGTGTTAAATAATATGCGTTCAACAAAAATATTAATTTAATGATCTGTAGATTTTTTCAAAAGCCAAAATGACAGTTATAAAATATATAATATATTTCTTTATCGCTCTATTTCTTATCATAATTTATTCGATATTTCAAGAATATTTAAATGCGGTACTTTTGCTGGCTCCTATGATGGCGACTCTCGTGAGTCACATCCGCGATTATCATGCAATGCACGTTTAACACGATCTGTACTTGCTTGACGAACGAGGAAAGTTCCAGAAGTTTCGTAGATCAATACCGAGAATTCTCCCATGAAGTTGATCCGTGGTAAAGAAAGCAAACCGGATGTGCGCATGAATGAGAACGCATTGGCTAAATGGATCCGCGTTTTTACGAGGCTCTTGCGATGATGATAGCATGCGAGAAATAAATATAATATATATATGAATAATAATTCATATACAAATAACTCATTAAATTAATACATATTAACATATTGATTAATATATATTAACTATTTTTTGTTAAACAAAGATCTACTTCAAATTGAATCGGAAAACGGAGGAAAAAAAGAAAATACAGGAAACTTATGACAGTCTAATAGTGCGTAATATCCTTTGCTGATCTTGAGAGCGCGCTTAACTTGGCGCCAGTTATAATTTCCAGACATTTCGTTACGTAAGCACCGTAACTTAAGAATGCATTATTAACAGATTACCAGGATAACCTCGAAATAAATCATTTTGCGAAATCTTTACGAGAGCACGTGGGTATTTCTCCCGAGACACCTCAATATTGTAAAATCAACTCGAGAGTTGATAATTTCATTGTTTCCATTCATAAACGTTCTTTTGAATGAGAAATGATATCATGTAACGTTAATAAAATTACGCTTTACACCGGTGGAACGCGAGAGAATTTGCATTTTATGAGTAGATAAAGGATACATTTTGAAAGAAATTCATTTTGTACGATTCAATAATATTATATTTCTTGGTTTTTACATTTTTCTTTATTTAAAGAGATCACGTGTATAGCTTCTGTCAAATTTAATTAAATCTCTTCAATATTTAATTAGAATATTCTAATTTAAATCAATTTTCTAAGCAAGAGCTATTTTATATATATATATATATATATATATATATATATATATAATTTTTTTTTTTTCACTTTAATATTATTCGCATACGAGATACCAGCTGGTTATGATAGTGTCAAAGCTGTCAAAGTAATCTTGCGCGCATTTGTCGAGCGAAACCGGCCGACACCAGACTTTCCTGGCGATCTTAATGACCGATGCAAATGCGCGGTCGTTAAGCCTCGTTGGGCTCGTTTCTCGTCACTATTTACTTTTATAGCAACTGTCCGTGGCATCGTTGTCGTTGTCTTTGTCTATGAGGAGCCGACGACGTTGTCGCTCGGTGCGTGGCGACGATATCTTTCCGCCACCGCGGTCAATCGCGGCCGCGAATAGGATCTAAATAGGATCGGCACTCAATAGGATCGTAAACACGCTTCTACAAGACGCGATCGTTAGCTTGATGGACGCGTTTAGACGCATTTCTTCGCTCGCGGCTCGCTATCATTAATGCTGAAATAAAATTGACGAATGACGGCGCTCGAGGACACGCGCACTCGCAAACTTCGCCGCGGGCTAAGTTCGTTCATATAAATTTCAGTTTAATTCGATTATTTATTGATTCGACTAATTGAGTACAATTGAATTTCATAGAATATTGAAAATCTAATTTGAATAAAATAGAATTGGAATAATTAGGATAATTTTATTCAATTGAATTTAAATAAAATCAAACATACGCATAAAAAATGAAAACATTTTGTGAAAAAATAATATACAGAGTGTTCCATTTTAATCTCCTCAGGCAAATATCTCAAAAACCAAGCCCGGGAGAGAAAAATGTTTCGGACAAAAGTTGTTTGGTTTCGAGGGGGCCGTAAGATTGTGACAATGATTTGACCTTGAAAAATTATTTGAAGGTCACGTGAAGGTCAACTTTAAAATCTTAAATAGAAATCCCCATTTTTTATTTAGTACTCTTGTAGCTGACATCGAGAGCTTTCCAAAACATTATAATAAAGTATTTTTTTATTAAGTACTTTTTGAGTTATTTTATATTTTAATCTGACATATTTTGATATAAAAAATTAAATATCTCGTAAAATATTTAGTTTTTGATAATCTTACCGTAATACTTCTATGTACAGAATAATGAGACGATTCTCTCATATTTTTGACGAATGTATCTTTTTACACGATTATATTCTGTAATTTCGACTTATATTATGTAACTACTCGCTTTCCAGGCACTTTGCTTGCGCGTACACGAACTCGATTGACCCAAGAATCGTTTTCTCACAACACGACAAATTTCAGTTTACAGTTCTGATTTGTCAGCAAACCGGAATCTTGTGTGTCGGTAGCCGACAATTGAAATATGCTGTCTCGTGAAAAATCGAGTTTGCTTTTCGATCGTCGTGCACGCTTTGTACGGTGGTGTCTGTGTTTTGTTATCGGACGTTGCGAAAAGAATTGAAAATTGATGGTGCAATACTTGACGGCACGTGTGAGTGACCTCAATTGACATCGCTTAAATTGCAATATGTACGAAATACATATGATTGAAGAGAGGAAACGATGAAACGAAACGATAAATTACACTAATATTGCATATTACGAAAGTTGAATGATTGCAATAACAAGCAAAAAATTTTTTCCCCAAAAAGCACGAGATTGAAAAGAATTTTTTAAATATTTAATATATTTGTGAAGTACATCTATTTTTTCAAACTAAAATCCTTTAAATATTAAAACTTATTTGAAAGTAACTGGAACATAAAATTCTTCGATTAATTTAACTTGTGACATTTCATTCCAAGTCACATTCTCTGATTTTTTATTTGATTACGATTCGAAAATTACTATACATCGATATCGAAACAAACGGCATTCTTCAATCATACTTTATATTTTGTTGGAAAAAAAAAAAATTTTATATTATATATTAAAATGCGTTACATAAGAAGCCACTCTGTATAATATAAAATAGGACATCGTGTGACGATCATCTAAAAGATTAACAATTCCAGTCATCATATCCTCTCACGGCCGCACATCCTCGCCGCTATTTTTATGGCACTCATTATCCTCGCTATGAGCGTCGCAACTTGCGGTCGTAATTTTTCACTTAGATCTCGCCGCACTTCCGGTCGCGGCGAATGACGTCGCAACGAACGGGGGGGCGCCTGTTGGTTCCCGCGAAATTGCGGGAGCATTTCTGGAAACGGAATGAGTAGCAGGCACGTCGTCCGATCCGATCGTGCTCCTATCGTGAGTCATCGTCGCTTCGACGATGAAATCATGAGATCGCCATGTGAATCGCTCCCATATCCTTTCTACGTATCAGAGAGCAAGAATGTTTTTTTTTTTTTTTTTTTTTTTTTTTTTTTTATTAAATTTTGTTTAATTTCATAAACGCGACATGCGGGCGGAGATCTTTTTTGCTTTGCGACGTAACCAATGAAGATCGAGCGGCGTGGATCTCGCTCGTGATTCATATCGCAGGCCTCTCTGGAAGGAGAAGACTGGAGATGTGTCAAGAGTCGCCTCGCGATCTCGCCCGCGACTAATTATCGCGGCTGGACGTGAATTAAGGACGTAAACCTAAACGACGTCGCCGCCGTGGTCATAAGCTCGCGGAGCCGACGCTGACACTATCGGCGGCCCCGATCTCTCTTTCCTACGCTTCTCTCTTTTCGCCTCTCTTTACGTACGCGAGAAATACAAGTCGGTCTCTTCACCCTCGAGCGAAGCAATCTCGAGCTCGTTATCTCGCGCGCCGCTGGAACATGCGTCGTTCCTTCGACCAATTTGCATCCGCAACTGCGTCTTTGTAAAGCGTGTGAAGAAATTGAAGTCGTCATTTTTTGACATATTAATCATTATAGAAATACGTACATATTATATATGAAGAGATGATGCGTTAGATAAGCTTTCATCAATAATAAGAATTTTATTGCAATATTAATTGAAATGTCTAAAATGTAATAATATACATGTATAAAATATATAATAATATTATTACAGAATTTTTGTGTGAAGAATATGACAAAAGTGTTTTTTTTTGTTTTTTTTTGTTTTTTTTGGGTTATATATCTAAATATTACGGAATTCTGGAGTGAGAATTAATATTTAAAATATTAATTATTAATTTTCACTCAGAAATTAATTATTAAAATTAATAATAAACATAAACATAATCGCAAATAACGTCAAAGACGTAAAATTATCTTCCTATATCAAATAAATACGCTCTAGACTATGAGGTAAGAAAATATATATTAAATAAATTGAATATATTAATATACAGGGTGTCCCATTTTAAAGGACCCACTCAAATATCTCAGAAACACTGCGTTAAATCGAAAAATGTTTCAAACAAAAGTTGTGTGGCTTCAAGGGGGCCATAAGATGGTGACAATGATGTGACCTTGAAAAATCATTTGAAGGTCATGTGAAGGTCAACTTTAAAATCTTAAATAGAAACCCCCATTTTTTATTTAGTATTCTTGTAGCTGACATCGAGAGCTTTCCAAAACACTATAATAAAGTATTTTTTCATTAAGTACTTTTTGAGTTATTTTATATTTTAATCTGACATATTTTGATATAAAAAATTAAATATCTCGTAAAATATTCAGTTTTCGATAATTTTACCGTAATACTGCTATGTACAGAATAATAAGACAAATTGATTAGTGCCAAAAAAAAACAAATAATTGTTTAAAAAAATACATTGTAAATAATTTTCTTAAAAACAATTTTTTTTTTATGCTAATTGATTTGTATCATTATTCTGTACATAGAAGTATTACGGTAAGATTATCAAAAACTAAATATTTTAAATATTTAATTTTTATTTAATTTTTTATTTTAGTGTTTTAGAAAGCTCTCGATGTCAGCTACAAGAATACTAAATAAAAAATGGGGGTTTCTATTTAAGATTTTAAAGTTGACCTTCACGTGACCTTCAAATAATTTTTCAAGGTCAAATCATTGTCACCATCTTACGGCCCTCTCGAAACCAAACAACTTTTGTCGGAAACATTTTTCGATTTAACGCAGTGTTTCTGAGATATTTGAGTGGGTCCCTTAAAATGGAACACCCTGTATATTAAATATATATATTTTCTTACATCATGCGATGGACATTTTGGTCCACCTGAACGTCTCGGAAGAATCGTTTTAAAGAGATCGCTATCAACACTCGCATTATCCTTTATCTCGCACTCTTGTCTCGAGCGGCACTTCATGCCGTTGGCGAGAATATTTTTGTCCCTTCGCGAGAATTAGAATTCGCGAAATAATTTGCAGCGAAATATCATGAAGAAAGCCGGGCCCGGGGCTCTGCAACTCGAGGTGAACACCGACGAGGAATGGCGACAGTTATTGAGTCGCACAGGCCTGATCGTTGTGGATGTGTACTCTGATTGGAGCGGACCATGCGCGGCCATGGCGAGTACCCTGAGGAAGATCAAGATAGAGGTAGGTGACGCGGTGGATTACGCGATCGCGCGAAACGATGACATCGATGATTTGGCGAGGTTCCGCGGTCGAAGCGAGCCCGCATGGATGTTCCTGCAGGACGGTAAGATGGTGAATCTGATGTTCGGCGCGCACTGTCCGCGTCTGCGGAAGCTGATGATGGACGAGATAAAAAGGATTCAGCACTTGGAGAGTTCAAAGTGGCGACTGAGCGTGAGCGAACGTGCCCCCGAGGAGGAAGTTCGATGGCGGGCGCAGGAAGCCGTCAGGTGATTGAAAAGGAATCGGTATCGCAAAGTCCAGAAGCTTCCAATCTTCGATCTTGATTAATAATATATCTCGATAATCGTGAGACACAGATTAGAGATTGAACAGTGACGTTTCGCAGATAAACTTAAAACGACGACGAGGTAACTTCGTTTCGCGTATTCTAAATTTTTGTTTCAACCGATCGCGATATTTTTTTACTCGAGACGATTCCGCAATGTCGCCGCGAGATTAATAAAGCTTTCGCGGTTGCGACAAAAAAAAAAGAAAGGAACGCGAGATCGCGTGTATTCACGCAAGAATTGTCTCCGTGAAAAGGCGAGCGCTGGAGGAGAAGGAACAGGCGAGAGATGAGGCCGAAAGGTTGGAAAGATACGAGCGATTTATGTCGTACATGGCGGTCGAGCTATGCGAGAATACAGTGCTGGTACTTTATCCGTGGGTCTTCAAGGACGAGCGCGGCAGACCGCGGGACAAGTTGCAGAGTCCGCCGTATACGGAGCTCGTGCAGGATCTCTTCAGACAGTGCTTCGATGTGCAGGAGGAGCTGCGTATCCAACTGAACGAGGACACGATCGAGAGGATGTTTGTCGAGAGTGGCGTCGACATCGCAAAGGAATTGATAAAAGGTGAATTACGGTAAACGAGGCATTCGCGATAACAGCCACTAGATCTGTGACATAATAATTGTCTGTGCACTAAAATGTATTATTCTACAATATTAATCATATCTTCTACATTTGATCGCATTCTCCTCTTATGAAATATTTTCACTTTGAAATTATATGAAAAAATTCGCGCGAACGCGATCCTTCAGGACTGACAGACGGGAGATGCATGGCGATCAGGCTAAAAGGTAAACCGCCGCATCCGGATTGGCCGGTGCGTTATCCGCACGAATGTCCGGAACGCGATTCGATGAAATGCCCGATTCGTACGATCGATGACATCGAGAATTATCTCATCAGCATCATCGCAACGCAACCGCCGCCGCTTATGCAAACTGGAATCGGCGGCGGCGTGCCTCTGTCTAGACCTACGTACGACAATGTGCCTTACATTGAGAGACATGTATACGTGCACGAACCGGACCCGGAAATTCAGGGTGACATGCGGCGCGTGCATCCCGCCGTTTGGGTACCACCTCAAGTACGATAAAGTCAGAGAATATTAATTGAAAGTCAATTAAAATCAAATATAAATTTCATATAATGATAAATATATATATTGGATGATTGCATAAGTTCGTGCCCGATTTTCATAGATGGCATTAAGTTGCTGCATGGCGGAGTTCTATTGTTTTCGTGTGGTAATTGTTGCTTACACCGAATAGATGACGTTGTCTTATGTCAATTTAGCGTCAGACATTGTTCAGATAAGTCCATTTGTGCATAAGAGAAATCATTAAAAATGGAGAACGAAAGGTGCATTTGCGGCATGTAACGCTATATGAATTTCGGAAAGGCGTGAGTGTTGGGATTGCAGAAAAAAATATTCAAAGCGTTTATTTGGACCGCGATCCTGCTCTCCGAACAGTAAAAAGTGGTTTGGCAGATTTCGAAATGGTGATTTCAACATGGAGGATCAACCCCGCTCTGGACGGCCTTCTGGCATTAATGATGACATTGTGCATGCCATATACCCGTATTCATAGTCCTTCCTTATTTTAAGGACGGAGGAAGCCTCCATGAAGGATTCCTTGAATCTGCAAGGCCACCTTGCTTCATAGATGGACCTCGAGTCTCCCTTTCAGAAGGAAGGAATATTTTAGGGATTTTTAGTGACCGACTGGAGGCAGCACCGTTTTATGCTGCCTGCGACTAATTTCATATAATACATATGAAAACTTTTTCGTATTTTCAAAAAATTCCACGGGATTTTCCCAATCGCGAATGTATCTTTTCGGAATCCGCCACAGAATCCGATTCTTTGGATTTTCGTCTTCAAATCCATCGTCAGAATCATTTAAAAATTCATTGTCCATTATCCCTTTTTCCTTTATACACTTTCAGTTTGAGAGCGCGACAACAAATAACCACAAAACCACAAATGTAACGAAACTAACTTTTGGAGGTTATATTTGGTTATATCCTGCGTATCGTCTGCTAAAAAGGTCGCATCACTCCTCAAGGAAGCTCGTGACCTTCCTTGAGATAAGGGAGCCAATAAGATTCCTTGTTCGGTCAAAGAAAGTTTATGAAACGTGGAACGAGGAACAAGGAATCCTTATTCCTCAAGGACGGACTATGAATACGGGTATTAGTGGAAAGAAACCCAAGGATTACAACTGAGGATATTGCTGAGAGGCTGAACATCGATAATTCAACCGCTTTTCGTCATTTAAAAAAGCTTGGATACATTTCCAAGCTTGATACGCGGGTGCCGCATCTCCTGACTGAAAGGAATAAGCTGCAGGAAAACTGCAGGAATTGCAATGGGAAATTCTGCAGCACTCGCCGTATTCTCCAGATATTGCGCCTTCAGATTTTTATCTGTTCCGGTCTTTGCAGAATAGTTTAAATGGCAAGAATCTCAATTGCGAGGAAGCTGTCGAAAACCACCTTACAAACTTTTTTCAAGAAAAACCAAGTTTTTTCTTCAAAAATGGAATCGACAATCTTATAGATCGTTGGAAAACCATTGTAGAAAAGAATGGAGACTATATAATTGATTAATAAAAGTGTTATCTCTAAAATATAATCTATTGAAGTTTATATTTAAATCGGGCACGAACTTATGCAATCATCCAATATAATTATAAATAATTGCTTATATAAATTATAATTATTTACTGCAAAAAAAGTCACATTTTTCCAAAGAAAACATATTACTCTTATCGAAAATTAATTATTAATTGTGATTATATGGGTTACATGAGATCCTGGCTATTGCTCTCGCATAGGCTAGAAGCAAAATTCACGCCTTCAAGACTCTGTTTCCGGCTTACTTGGAGAAGGCTCATCCTTACGAGGAGCCGACACCTCCCCCGCCATTGTGCGCCTTCAAATTCGAAGCGTCGAAATTCAATGTCGTAAGAGATGCGTATAAAATGTATCGCGACGCAATCGAACACTTTGGCGCCTTCGAGTTCGATCAACCGCCTCGTGCGAGACGCCTCGCGTCCTCGCCCGAAGATTTCGAGAACAAGGTGCACCACCTTCCCTTTATTGTAATTTGACAACTCTAATCCGATAAAACACTTACTATATTAAATAATACACATAATTCCTTCTCTGCCGTAACTTAATACTACAATTTCGATAGAATTAATGGGGAATCAATTTTTTTTTTCTACCCGTATCATTTAACGATGCAATTCGTGATGGAAAATTTGCAAAAAAAGTATTTATGAAAGGTGAAGTACAAAACTGGCAGCGAGGTGTTCGTAATGATAATTCGAAGGATCAAGGAAGAAGTTTTCCTAGCCTTTGCTAGCATTGAGCCGTTCTTCGTGACAGAGGTTGACGAGGAAGCGCAAGGAATGTTAACGGAATATTTCCCCGAAGGAGCTGAGGATGTGATACTATTAGCGCTGGACGAACAGGAGGCACTTTACGAAGACGAAGAAGAAGAAGATTACGAAGAGGGGGAAGAAGAAGAGGAATTTGGAGAAAATAACGTTTAACCATTTGATCGATATAAAGGGATCTAATTATTTATTCCTATAAACAAAGAAATCTTTTTTTTTTTTTTTTAATGTTTATGTTTTTAGAAGAGAAAATACATAATAAAAATCGAAATTTTTTTTACTAATAATATTTATTAAAATGTGAAAGCAAAAATTCGTGAATGATAAGGTTAAAAAGAATTATGAAAATTTTTGCCATACGAAATGGACTCCTTATTCGACAACATTTACATTCTGCGCATGTTTTGGCAGCGATCGCCAATGTGCGATTACTCGCTGCGCTTGGCACAGCGTGTTTGCGTAAGTTTGGCGAAATACTAAACCAGCTCGTGGAAACTTATAAACGCAGCCATTCCGCTGCCAATTTTGATTTCGATTAAATCACGTCGAAATACTCGCAAAAAAATACACGAAAAAAGCAGCGAGAAAATACATTACGTTCGAAACTTTTTTTTTTTTTTTTTTAATTATAATGCGCTAAAGAATTCTAAGAATTTATATTTCATTGACTTCCATTTCAACTCAATTAAGTCTATATAATTTTAAATTTAATTTTTTTTAATTTAATATAATAATTTAATTTATATTTAATTAAATATTAATATTATTTGATTTAATTTTAATTCAATTTTATTTTAATATATATATAGTGTTAATTTTTGAATCTATAATATATCCCTTTTCATATATAATTTCTAATTTACTGCAATTTTTTATTTTTGATTTAACTCCTAGAAATTTTTAGAGATTTTCGCTTAGATACTGTTCGGAAGAAAAAAAACCCCGTAATATGCCATTATTAATTACGATAAAATCGCTCATAAATGCGCAAGAGTCGCTCTTTGCGCAAAATTTGTGCGTAATTTTGCAAATTCAATTGCACGAATAACCAATAAATTTCGTTTTGCGGCGAGATAATTTTCTTTACAATTAACCGCGCATCGGAGATCTTTGGGAAAAATTATTTTATATCGTTCTCTTCATGATTCTAATTTTCAATTAATTCTACCGATAAGTACTGTAGGATTTATTTTCTACGATTAGCATTATTAAATTTTTTGTCGCTTTTACAGTCTTTGCTAGTGGATGCGCTAAAGTGTCTTTTTTTTCCGAGAAGATAAAACGATAAAATCGCAACTGTATTTTTATTTGTAATAAAATTGCTATAACTTTACGATGAGAGCGAGAAAAAGAGGAAGATTGCTGGGATTGATCCTATCTCGCATTTTATCGCGAATGTATGATTGTTGTTTCATGTTTCGCGACATTTGCCTTATAATAATACTTACCTCACACATAATTGTAAATTTTTATATACGCTTAATACAATTATATATCTTTTTTTTATTTTAATTTATTAATTTTTTATTTTAATTTATATATGTGTGTGTGTGAATATCTTTCATTTTCATATCTCAGTGTATCTATTACAATATATTACAATTATTGTACAGTCGCTCTAAAATTCTATCTAGGCTATAAAAAGGCTTTTTTCATTATATTTAATAATTCACGGTCTTAATGATTCTTAATTGATTCCATTAATATGCAAATTTTAATGATTTGCCTAATACCTAATGATTCGTTCAAACACTATCGAGAATAAGATTTAATTAAATAAATCTCTAGTCACGAAGTAATTTTACATATTAATTCAATCTTTAATCGAATTATTTAATTAATTAAATTCATAATTAGCAAAATAATTTTGTCCTTCGTGATATATCTTTTTCTCGAATCTTCACATATCTAATGTAATTACTATGTACAAGGTATCTCAGGAGTTATGAGAAATGTCAAATGGAAACATCGCGACGTAACGCGACGGCATAAATCTTGTCAATGTCAAGCGTGCTCGACAAGTTGATCGAGAAAGAATGCGTAGAACAGTGATTCTTGTTCTTCCTTTCCCCCTCCCCCCTTTTATTCGCCGTCGTGGGACTGCCACGGTATTTGCCGCGGGCGATCAATTGCTTAAATACCGCTAATTATTGCACAAGCATTACATAAGTAAACAGCTGGATCTAGCAGGTGAGGGAGAAGAGGGTGGGAGGAAGCAACGGAGAAGGCAATAAAAAAGATGCAAATTTCCGCCACCGAGAGCAATTCACATCCATCATGCGTATTACGTGTGATTAACAATCCTCTCGTCTCCTCGTTCCTTCTCTCTCTCTCTCTCTCTCTCTCTTTATGACTATATCCTTCTTCAGTTTCATTCGAATAACACTTGAAATCTTATTTTATTTTGTTTGTAGGAAAACATTCGTGAAATAAGCGACGCTTAGTTTGAGGGGAAAAATATTTATATATATAATAATAATAATTTTATTCTTATATTTTATATGATTGCAATTTTATTTATATTAAAGTTGGCGCGCAAAACCAAGCTTATTAGAAAAAGAAAAAAGAAATATTTAATACATGAAGTTATTATAATGTAAAAACGTATTAGGTATATAAGAAGGAAATAATTATTATATTATTAATTAATATTTGATAAATAGAGAAAAGATTATATTTTACTATAACAAAGCGTACAAAATGTCGAAACAAGCCTAAATTGCAGCTGGAAAGGGCGAGGAGGATCATGATCGAGAAGTACGGCCTTGGCCTGCTTAAAGAAGAATGCTTTCTCGATGGAACATCTCTTCTTTATTTGGTAAGGAAATTATCATCGTAATTGTTCACCCGTCACCGAGTAAATAATTCATAAGATAATCATGATTGATTTGTTGACTTGAACTACGCGCCAAGTTCGAAATTCAAACAATAATCGACTTGAGGTGAAAGTACACGGATGATGAGGCGAATAGTATGGGATATTGTGCCAACAGACATAATCGTCGGCCTAATCGTTACGAATAATTTGATAATCCATATTTTCCTGCTTTTTCATTAAAGATGGTGTAAAAATTTTAATCGAGGTCACTAGCTTTGAGATATTGGGTGATTGCATAAGTTCGTGCCCGATTTAAATATAAACTTCAATAGATTATATTTTAGAGATAACACTTTTATTAATCAATTAATGGTTTTCCAACGATCTATAAGCTTGTCGATTCCATTTTTGAAGAAAGAACTTGCTTTTTCTTGAAAAAAGTTTGTAAGGTGGTTTTCGACAGCTTCCTCGCAATTGAGATTCTTGCCATTTAAACTATTCTGCGAAGACCGGAACAGATAAAAATCTGAAGGCGCAATATCTGGAGAATATGGCGGGTGCTGCAGAATTTCCCATTGCAACTCCTGCAGTTTTCCTGCAGCTTATTCCTTTCAGTCGGGAGATGCGGCACCCGCGTATCAAGCTTGGAAATGCATCCAAGCTTTTTTAAATGACGAAAAGCGGTTGAATTATCGATGTTCAGCCTCTCAGCAATATCCTCAGTTGTAATCCTTGGATTTCTTTCCACTAATACCCGTATTCATAATCCGTCCTTGAGGAATAAGGATTCCTTGTTCCTCGTTCCACGTTTCATAAACTTTCCTTGACCGAACAAGGAATCTTATTGGCTCCCTTATCTCAAGGAAGGTCATGAGCTTCCTTGAGGAGTGATGCGACCTTTTTAGCAGACAATACGCAGGATATAACCAAATATAACCTCCAAAAGTTAGTTTCGTTACATTTGTGGTTTTGTGGTTATTTGTTGTCGCGCTTTCAAACTGAAAGTGTATAAAGGAAAAAGGGATAATGGACAATGAATTTTTAAATGATTCTGACGATGGATTTGAAGACGAAAATCCAGAGAATCGGATTCTGTGGCGGATTCCGAAAAGATACATTCGCGATTGGGAAAATCCCGTGGAATTTTTTGAAGATACGAAAAAGTTTTCATATGTATTATATGAAATTAGTTGCAGGCAGCATAAAACGGTGCTGCCTCCAGTCGGTCACTAAAAATCCCTAAAATATTCCTTCTTTCTGAAAGGGAGACTCGAGGTCCATCTATGAAGCAAGGTGGCCTTGCAGATTCAAGGAATCCTTCATGGAGGTTTCCTCCGTCCTTAAAATAAGGAAGGACTATGAATACGGGTATATGGCATGCACAATGTCATCATCAATGCCAGAAGGCCGTCCAGAGCGGGGTTGATCCTCCATGTTGAAATCACCATTTCGAAATCTGCCAAATCACTTTTTGACTGTTCGGAGAGCAGGAGCGCGGTCCAAATAAACGCTTTGAATATTTTTTTCTGCAATCCCAATACTCACGCCTTTCCGAAATTCATATAGCATTACATGCCGCAAATGCACCTTCCGTTCTCCATTTTTAATGATTTCTCTTATGCACAAATGGACTTATCTGAACAATGTCTGACGCTAAATTGACATAAGACAACGTCATCTATTCGGTGTAAGCAACAATTACCACACGAAAACAATAGAACTCCGCCATGCGGTAACTTAATGCCATCTATGAAAATCGGGCACGAACTTGTGCAATCATCCAATACTTTATATAGTTTATATGCATTGGAAATTTTATTTTGTAATAATGAGATTATAAAATCCACGAGAGAGATCAAATTATATTTCACGAATTTTTAAAATTTGTGAATACTTGTGCTTTTTTAATATTGGAATAAGCGAACTAAAAGTTATTTAATATTAAAAACTTGCAATTACGAGAACTTTTCTCGAGGAAAGATACGTTTTTTTCTCTTATCCGGGAAGACACATTTGGTGACTGCGCGACACGCTCGTACACTCGAACGCATACAGGAGTATATGAATGCACGCCCAACCCGTTGGTCGCCGTGCTCCCTTTTCACTTTCCGTTTGCCGCTTATCGTTTTCTTTCCGGAACGCTCGTCGCAAATAAGAGCCGTCGTCGTCGTTCGGAATTAATGTCGTCGAGACGCCCGAACCTGACTCATCGACGCCTACTAGCTGTCGATCTTCCTGACAACAGGATCTGTCGCGTAAAATTCTCGGTTCTTGGAATACATACGGAAAATGTCTCTATTCGCTTCTTTTATTTTTAAATAAATAATAAATGAATTAAGGAAATATATAAAAGTATTATAAATAAATATAATTTACATTATAAATAATATATGAATATTCTATAAAAATTATTTAGTAAATTGATTATAGAGTGAGAATTAATTTTTATTTATTATGCACGTGTATATATTTTTGTCTCACGCTTATTTATCACATATTGTTTTTCCGGATTTTACCATCGATTACACCATCGCTGATCGCTGACCATTACAGAATTCGCTTCCGTTCCAATTTCGTTGGAATTTTGCCTTGGAAAAAGAAAACACCGATCAGTACGCTATTTCTCATATCTTTATCAGATGCAATTTGTCGAAATTATCCTTCCGAGAATCCTTTAGAAATTTTTCTATTACGATGTTTCTGAAAGAAAGATTTTCACCGATGGAAAAGTCGGTGAAAAATGATGGTCACGTTCAACTTTCTCTTTTATATATAAATGTTATCTACAAAAGAAAAAAGGTTATACATGTGACGTTCTGACACATGTGCGGTTCGAGGAATGCATCACCAAATACCAAATTTCACTTTTCAAACGAATTATACATCGTTTCCGGGAACTTGAACAGATTAAATTTCTAAAGAAAATTAAATATAGTTGTCACACGAAGCAAATAAATGAACGAAATCTCTGTTAAATAAAGAGCAATTTTCAGTTGAACCTTTCAATCGAAACATATGATAGAATATGAGTGAACGTAAACTCGTTGCATTTCGAAATTGCTTATCATCGTATACCCAGTGATTCTATATAGAATTGCTATCAATTCCAGAAAGAAGAAAAAAAAATCAATTAATTGCCATCCTTTGCGAAAATTATTTCCGAAATTACAATTCTCCGGCTAGAACGAATATTCGTACAAGGTGATACTTGCTTACTAATGCAAATCGTTTCACCATATTTTGGCATGTTCAGCGATCTCGTCGATCGTTTTATGCACACTTACGAAAGGTATTGAACACTCGTCACCCCGTATTTCCATAACATCCCCCCACTGTCACGCTCCACTGACATCGGCGTTCTCAGATCGGATCGATCCCAGTCATCGCAAGTAGCGACGATGAATCGATCTCGTTATCATTCCACGGTATCGTGGCCGATCCTACCACGATGTTGGTCCTGTCCGACTTCCAATGGTCGGCGTTCTATCCCTCCTCGGGATGTCCTGCGACACATCCCTCCGAGTTCGAAGGTCACGTTAACGATCACCGCTATCCGGCGTCCCCCTCAAGAGGGCCCCGTTCGTTTCGATCCCCTGGAGTAGGGAGGCTTTATATAGCATCGTCGCCGACGCGCTCTCCTTCAGTACTCTCGCGCGCGTCCATCTCGTAGGTGCCACGGTCTGTCGCTGCTGTTCAGTTTACCACTTGGGGATTCCTTGGTGTGAAAAAAATATTTCTTCCACGCAACTTAACGTTTTATGAAAGGAAAATCTTCCGAGAAGAATTATTTTATCGGATATGTGTTTCGTTCGATAGAAATGAAAATGACAAGCCCCGACATTCGACATTTAACAAACGTCAAAACGGGATCTTGGAGTAGTGGCGCTTGAAGAGGAAATTTATTCGGCGTGTTCTGCGTCAATCTCAGAGAAATAAATGTAAATATTTACGATTGATTTTTACCAATTCTTCACGATATCCTCGGGCTTTGGTACATTCATATTCAGCATTATTCATACTACGGTTAAGAATCTCTTCGGCGAGGAAAATTTATATAGCAGAAATTCATACGCAACAAGGTTCCGCCTGATTCGTCAAAGATCTCGCGGATTGCTGATGAATCCCTCAGCGGAGCATAATCCAAGGAAGAATTTTGAAATGGTCGCAATATTTCGAGACGAAGCGTGCGGATAAGTACGTTACACGTCGATGTTACACGAAGGACGACGAGCGACACTGACGATTGGATAAAAGAAGACTTCGGACTTGGGATCGCGAGGTGGAAGTCTAGCTAAAAGACAGCTAGCATAACAATGGTCGTCAACAAGATCAACATGTCGTCGTATTCCGCACCGTTGCGTACCTTCTTCTCGGGTCTTCAAACGAAGGTAAAAGGATCTTATTACAAGAGAAGATGTCGCATTACATTTCTATATCCATCGTATTTTATTAATCGGCTTTAATGATTCAAATTTATCTCCTCCCGTACTTTTAAATAATCGTAATTCAGGTTAACATTTCAGTTGATGTTTTAAATTATAAGAAATTTTGCATATTTCTCAAAAAATTCCGTTTTTAATAATTAAAATTCTAAAATTAATTGTTCTAATTGAAGAAAAAATCCGCTTGCTCTCTATCTCTAAAATTTCGTTTATAATAAATCCTTTTTTTTTTTTTCATGTCCTTTCAATTCGAAAGCAATCGTGTTGATATCTTACTTTTATGGGAGAAAAAAAAAACCATCGCAAATCGATCGCAGAATCTGAATAATAATTAAACTCTGGCAACATCCTATGTCTTAATCGTCAATATATGAGATCCCCATTACATGCAACGTTAAAAATATAAATCGGGTTATAAACCGATCGTCGATTCACGAGATTCGAAACTGAATCGAATTAATTAACCGTGGCTAATATTTTTTTCAAAAAGCGTACGAGTTTTTCTCTTAAAAATAACGGTGGGTGGGGGGAGGGGGGAGGGGGGCAGAATGAAGCGAAGGAAATAGCAGACACGCTGCTGCGGTATATTTTTCCCGATGATATTTTTGGCGCGTCGCTACATTTATGCTTGGCGAGCTGTGCAATCTTTTTTTGGTCGATGCCGAATTCAGCGAACAGCTGGTAGTAACTTATGTAATGGCGACAAACCACAAGTCGCTCTCTCTCTGTTTCTGATAGTTTATTAAATTCTCGTCTCTGCGAAAACGAGACTTCTTTTTTCTGCCAACGCAAACGTCACCAAGAATGACAGACACGTCGTTTTATTTATTGCGAAATTAAAACGTCAATTATATATTTTTCATGTTGATGCAAAACAATTTTTTCCTCTTCGATATACATGCTAATGCGCAAAACAAATCTTACGTGATACGAAACTAGTATCCTTATACGATTCTCATAAAAGTCTAAAATACTGTATAATAAGTGACCTTTATTAAGAATGTCTCCTTGGTGGAAAAGATTTGCAGGATTTTCAATATCAGTTGTGATTAAATTAACTTAGCCAGTTACATAATTGAGAAATAAAGTTTGATAAAAAAAAAAAATGATCTTCTCTATTAAACATTTATTTTCTCAATATTTCTTTTTAGCATCGTCTATTAATCAAACATTTTTTGATATTTTAGCATTTGATATTTATTGAAAGTTTTATTTGCATTTTATTCATGTATTCCGATATGTTTATTATCAATGTATTATGTATAAATATTTTACTATTCATAATTTATCGAATATTCAGTTCACAAAACGTATCAATTAATCGATTCACATATTTTCTACTACATATCAATTTGTCGATGCTGTTTGCCTTGACTTCCCCATTTATTAAAGATGTTTCATATCTCTAGCTATAAATTCGTATTAATATTACTGAATTAATTGCACGCTGAGGAAACAGTGGAAATTCACATATATACTAAGAGAATTACGAGATGCATCTTCAAGTGTGCAATATAATTTTCTCGCGGACCGTAGTAATTTCGCGTTGTATTTAGGTCTCGTTATATTTAGAGTGATTTTCTTGTAGTAGAAAAGCATTTGTCTCATCTCGTCTGGCTTCATTAGTGTCTTTTTCATGCTCTACTATTTTTTTTTTATTTCGTTTTATCGTAATATGTTGTTAATAACAATTTTACATTGTTATTATTGAAATGACGATGAGGCATTGAAGAAATTTATAATAATATTATAAATATATATTAATATATATATATATATATATATTATATATTATATATATGATATTTTTATTATAGAGAATATATACAACACAAGAATATATGTACATTTTAATATAAAAAATAATTGATAATAATAACGCGATTTTTTCATAATTACAAATTCTTAGCAATTAGATATTTTTTTAAATCTTTTATTATATCACATAGAAAGAAAAAGTTTCTTTTAATTTAAAGATTCAGCATCCGCGAATAAGAGACCATAGAGCCCTTCTTTCGGATTACTTTATATACAGAAGAATAGTTTCTCTTATAATATACATATATAATTTTTGGTAAAAGGAATTTAAAAATATGATTAAAAATTCCGTTTACAATTGGTTGAAAAGACACGACTAGGAATTTTTTTGACAGGCAATTAGAAGGCGACATGGCACACGTGAAGTCGCATTGTTTGAATTGAATAATAGGATAGCTCGTGGCACGAGCGGCGATCGTTCTCATTAAGCGAATGCCCCATGGCCGTTGGGATGACATTAATATCAATGTATGCATGAGAGGAAGAGAGAGGATACTGTGAGGTGCCCGCGGCGGCGTTTCGCTCCTCCACGCACGCGAAGCCGAGACCTCGGAATTAGGAAAGCCGCCGTCGCGGCTCGTGTCCGAAATAGCCCGAAGGAAGCCGAGAATTTTTGTAGGCCGTGGCCGCTTCCTCCCGAGACTTACATTAATCACCCTTTTTCAGCCTGTCATACTAGTTCCCCCCTCAGTCATTCATAATTTAAGTCCCGAAGGCGATAGTACAAATCCTCTCTACGCGCCTGTATTTATTTTCAAACTTATTTCTTCTTCTCTTTCGCTTCTGTTAAAAAAAAAAAAAAAAAAAAAATGTCTGAAGTGATATTTTTATGTTAAACACATATATAAAATTCATAAAATGTAAAAGACCCATGTAAATAAAAAATATTTACGCAATCTAAAATTATATATAATTTAATTTCAAATTTTACGTTTTTTTTTTTTTTTAATTTATGCACAATTCAAAATTTTATATAATTTATAAGGTTCGTCTAATTTAAAAATTACAAGATATATTTATGTATAGAATAAAAAGTCCATACGTTAATAAACAACTCAAATGGTGTAAATTTAAAAAAGTTGTCTGATTAAAAAAGAAAAAATATTAAGATTTATTATGTAATACTTTGAATTTCATTTTGCACAATGTACACAACTTTCCGAATAGCACGTCATTCAAATAATTGCATACATTTTTTTTTTTTTTTTTCCTTTACACAATAAAATGCGTATAAATTCAAATTCTGCTCCCGATTTCATTCATTCGATTTCGTCGGATTAATCGATGAATCCGCGACCGGTCGACTTTTTCTTATCGAGTCTCGAGAAAGAACAGAGCATTCTCTCGAGGACGCGCGAAGGAGCACCGTAAAAGCGACTCCGGTATAAGAGAGGCATAAAAGATTCATTTTGCTGAAGAGGTGACCCCGCCGACCCCGGCATCCGCTCTCCGTAGGCGGCACTCTCGGATCTTTTCTCTTTGCACTCTCTCTCTCTCTCTCTCTCTCTCTCTCTCTCTTTCATTCTCTGATTCTCTTCGTTCTCTGTCTTTGTCCAAAAGCGCTAACTACAGTCGCGCATGTGTGAAAATTTTTAATACTATTAAAGTATTGGGAAGAATATGGAATATCGAATTATTATGAAATTAAATTAAATTGCATTAAGTTAATTTTTATCTTGTTTTAATTACTTATTATAAAATTACCCTGTACGTGAAATTTTAGTTATTATTTTTTTTTACATTTTAAAGCTAAATTATTGCTGATTATCGATCAATTTTTGTGATGTAAAATTTCTTCTGTATAAAATTAAAAGTCGCGCAAATATAATTTTTCCTTTTTATTCTATAAAAAGAGTTGATAATGTCGAATCATTAGAAAATTGTTACATGCTTTGCATTTGGCGCCTTAAAATTTTCTTTTAATTAACGATTCTATCTTTATGCGAGTGCCCGCCCCTTTCTTCATTCTGTATTCTCGAAGTGAGATGATGTGTAAAAGAAGGAATTGACGGGGGGGTGGAGGGGGGGGGGTTAGTAAATCTCGTTAAGACAGTTCAAAATAGTTGGTCATTAAGTACAATATAACTCGCGCTTAATTGTCGAGAGTTGGGAGACGAAGTGCTGGTTTTTCTTTTTTTTTTTTTTTCCTCCCGTACATAACGGTATTTTCGAAGAAAACTTTTTATATATTTTTGAACCATCTTTCCCTGATCATAATCTTCGTTTTAATAGGAATTTAGAATTGTTTTTCAATCAATTTGTTTTGCAAAATACAAGTCGATTATTTATCAACCTATACCTATATTTCTCTCTTTATAGATTATTGTAGTTACGGTGAGTGATAATTTTTTTTTTTTTTTACCTTATTTATGATTTATTTATCATGCAAGGTAAAAAATTAAAGATCATTAATATGATGAATTTACAGTATGATTAGTACAGAATGTATTCGAAAAGTTTAGAAATTATTTAGGAAGAAGACTATTTAAGCCTATATAATTTTCTTTCTATTGATTCTTATGATTACATAATATAATTTAATGTATATACAATATAGATATTGTGATAAAAATTGCAAATGCAGAAATTAATTGTTGAATGAACAACTGCAATTATAAGTTTCTAAATGATTTCGATACAAGTACGACGGAAATATCATATTACAGACACAGTCGCTCTTTAATTACTTTATTTGTCATCGGAAAGGATGTACCAATAATACATTGAAATCACTTCCGGGAATCTAATCGGTTCTTATAAGATCAATAAGCTTTCGCGTATCGAAGCCGGATACGCTTAATTTATGGCTTTAGTATGAAATAATAATCGACGAGACGAGTAAGAGATTGATATTTGTAACATAGCGATCATCCGCATAAACTTATGATTATTGTTGCTTGAAAGCTAAATTAGAGGAATAATGTAATAGAAATTTTTTATGTCACAAATATACTAAACCGCAACTTCTTCAAATACCCTAAATAATCTGATGAATTTGGAGAAAACGAAAATAGTATTAGAAAGCTGAAATCTTTTCAAATTATATGGAGGCTAGCAAGAATGATTAGCAGACCGTAGATAGTGTTTTAAGATTAGTATATATTTTTTTTTTTTTTTCCTTATGATCTTCATCGATATTTATGTAAACGGTTGCGTTGGTAATATTTTAAAATTATCCAATCGTTGGCATTTAATTCGATCTTCATAAATATGATGGAGATAATTATCTTGCATAAAATCTATAATTAATACGAAATTATTAAAAAAAAAAATAAATAAATAAATATCTATATTCTTTTTTTAACGATCATTTTGGCGTAATTTTAGAATCAGTTTAAAAAAAGTCACTTTGCATCGCTGGAGAAATCAATATCTTTTAAATCGGTTATTAATTTCGTTAGAAAAACGAGCTTGCCTCATTTGTACGTGTATACGTTTACATGACTGTTCGCATATATCGGATAAGTATCGTCTCGTGATACGATGTAAATCTGGCTGGCTAACCAGAACTGGTCGGTCGTTGCGGCATCGAATATCACATTCGCGACATGTAGCTTATGTTAGCTATCGAATCGTATTTCTGTTGTCGCAGAAATATCACGCAAATCGTATGAAACGCGACACGTGCGCGTCTCTAGCTCCGATGAGAAAATGTCATACCTGAATCATCGGTATCGGGAAAAAGAACTCTTTAGTTTTTTTTTTTTTTTTTTTAAATTCGTAAAACCTCGTGCCAACTTCACAGACACTTAAACTTACGATTATATCAGATTACATGTGTTGATTACATCGAGATTACATTAAAGTATTAAAGGGCGTCCCGTTAGCGTTGCAGTTGACGACCGGATCATTTAACGTTAGGGCGAGAATTGCACGTGTAATAACGCAATGCGGCCGATTTGCCGCGGCAATTTCGAAGGAGAATTTCTGAAGGAATTTAGGCGTCATCGTTTCGCCGACATTTATTTTTGGATGAATAATATCGATGCATGTGCTAAAACCGCCGCGAGATTTTAGAGCGGCTTCTCAAGGACGTCTTTTGTCACATTTTATATTTTTTTTCTACGATTAAGTTTCCTACGTTCAGAATTTTTTTTTTTTTGGGGGGGGGAAGAAAAATGATTTATGTGATGTATTTTTTTCATCGATGAAAATATAGTGAAAATTTACTATACTATGTTTAAGATTTATGAAAATAAGACTTGATAAATTTCGATCAAATTATATATATAAGGAAAATTAATTCAAAAATAATTAATGTAAAATTATATTAATATTATAAATTAAAAAAACAGATATTTTTATAAGAGAGAAAATTGGAGATAGGAATAATGATAAAAATTTTTTCATACATCAGTTTAGGTACAGCATTTTTTCATTATTTTATTAAAAATCAAGTTTGATAATAGCGTTTAAGTGAGTGTTTTAATTGCGTATTTAATTGCTTTAATTGTAGATTGCAAAAAATTTATTACACGCTATGTCGAATTTCTTGCTCGTCGAGTTTATATTATATCTGTAATAATCACCGATGTTAAATGAATGACAGTAAAATATATAAGTCGGATGAAAAAAAGCAATTGACTTGTGTCCTTGTGGAGACGAAGGAATCATTTAGCGGCGCGCATCCATCTCGCACTTTGTAAGGACGATCCTGCAAGCGCTTTGCATAGTAAATTATCATTCTGACATGCTGGCATAACTCGTTTCGTATAAACTTTTTTCCCGATATGTTAATCAATCTTTATCGTTTCCATAAACCAACAATATTTCGTTATTTAATGATTTCTTCAATTATTTAATGATATCTTGATAATAATAGAAAATACAAAAATTATTGTTGTAACAAATCAAATTATACCTTACGCTGTTTTGAAAAGGAATGCAATAATTCATTCTATTTACATATACATATATTGTATCATTTTTATTGGCCGAAGTTGAAGAAAATAATACGAAAATTCGTACTTCAAGGAAAGATATCTTTATTTTTTAATTTCTTTTTGTAATAGGATTAATTTAAATTTCTTGTTTTAATTTTCAAATAAAAGTTTCTGCTATTTTTCTTAATTTATCATATAAGAATCTTATTATTTTATTATTGCGATGGTAGAAATCATAATTTTCTTATCTTCACAATATCGATCGTAATCTTAAAATACCGTTATTTAACGGTAAACGGATATTAGGTGATGCTGTGCGAATCACGTCGACGAGTTTCTATTTATCAGATATCTCGTTGCATGTGCGGCAGCGAATTCCTGACGTAACCGGGGGCGCGAGATCGTGCGCGGTCGTTTACGTCGTGGACATTTTACAGGATCTCATTTCTCAATGATCTCTTCCCCTCGTCCTCCTCTTGCACCTCTTTTGCTCTTTCGCTACGCATTTTTATCGACGCACCTCGAGACTCGCAGGTTGATAATCCGCCTCGAGTGGCGCCGTCGCTGATTAACGACGCCCACGCATTTTTCTCGTCTTCGTCTCTTTGTTCTCATCGTCCCGCTTCTTCTCTGCTATCCAGTAAATATGCACGAGCTGTTTGGCAAATGACGATACAACCGTTATTCGGGCGCGTTTCTTATTCACAATTAAAGAAACAAGCGAAATAACGAGCGCGCCATCTCGCTAAAATATAAATATTTTTTTAAGTATAATCGATAATCACTCTTCTTCTTCTTCTTCTTCTTCTTCTTCTTCTTCTTCTTCTTCTTCTTCTTCTTCTTCTTCTTCTTCTTCTTCTTCTTCTTCTTCTTCTTCTTCTTCTTCTTTCTTCTTCTTCTTTCTTCTTCTTCTTTCTTCTTCTTCTTCTTCTTCTTCTTCTTCTTCTTCTTCTTCTTCTTATTGTGCTCTATCTGGGATTTGGATAGAGAATCGCGATACAAAGAGAGATAGTGAACATAAAATTTTAAATATATTAAAAGATATAAATTTACATATGCATACAAATATGCGTGATAAAAAATTCAAATGTTTTATATTTTTTTTAATATAATTTTTCTGAAATACGTGTAAAATGTATAGATAATTATAATACGATATTTATTACTTTTATATTAAAAATTTGTCTTATTTTATCAATATGTTATTAGTTTTAAACAGGTATAATTCATGTGTATGTACGTATATCAGATATATTCTTTCTGCCGAGTTGATTTTATCGTAAATAAATTTCGATTCGCTGATCTATCGCTTTAATTTAGTGTACAGGAGAAAAAAAACTAGAGAAAAAGTGCTTTCCATATCGCCGATATATTATTATAATCCGTTTAATTTCTGGTCGTCGCGTGATGTCGACAGTGGGCACGCATGGTGGGCGTACAATGTCTCGGGGGCTCTCGCGATTAAAAGGGATCCGATGTATCTCGTCTCGCCTATTCATATTGTAATTCGTCGTGCGACGAATAAAAAAAGTATCGTTCTTTTCCCTCTGTTTCAGGTGAGTGCTCCTTTAATTTCCATCCGAATCGTCGGTAGACTGGATCTCCGCTTTTTTTTTTTTTTTTTTTTTTTTTTTTTTTTTTTTTGCCGGAGAGTCCTTTGTGCCGCGACGAATCCTGTCGTCTGGGTTTGTACAAATGCGTATATATATATATATTTATTTTTTTTATTTTTTTGCGATCGCCTGCTCGCCGATTCGCGCCGATTATGGTCCGATTTTTCGCGTCGGCGCGAATGACTTTCTAAAGGACCTCTTCGAGCCAGATAATCTCCGGAAGGCCCGTGAGTAATTTCCCCCTCTCCCCCCCACCAAAAAAAAAAGAATTTATAGAGATTTGCCGATTGTGAAGTTTGCAGGAAACGTGTGAGAAGTTCCAGTTTTATGTAACAATAGTAATCGGAGCGTAACACGTTACAATTGATATACTTAATACGGTATTGTGTTTTTATATATGATTATAGGAAAAGATTTTTCTATAATCATGGATATTCAGTTGTGTTGTGTATTTATTATATGCGAATGTCAATGGATCATAGCTCGCCAAGTTGTCTGGTGGTCATCGTAACGGTGTAGCGATCCGTAATTACTGTCATGTACGTACAATGTAACGACACGCAAGGCAAGACGGGTGTGTATTCCTCTTTCGCAAAGTTGTCGCGATGAGTCATCGCGAGGATGCATCCGCACCATCCCTTTCGCGAAGTGTACACTCGATGAGTACATCTCCCAATGTCAACGTAAATTTTTCAAATATCTTTTTCTACATTTACAGAATCAAAAAATATTTTCCGATTATTTTCCTAAGATACTCATAATTTCGAGTTTAAATTTATTCGTAATTAAAAGATAATTTTGCATTTCAGAAAGCTGTGCTCTGGAGAAAGTAATGTTTCAATTACATTATATATATATATACAGGGTGTCCCATTTTAATCTCCTCAGGCAAATATCTCAAAAACCAAGCCCGGAAGAGAAAAATATTTCAGACAAAAGTTGTTTGGTTTCGAGGGAGCTATAAGATGGTGACAATGATTTGACCTTGGAAAATCATTTGAAGGTCATGTGAAGGTCAACTTTAAAATCTTAAACGGAAATCCCCATTTTTTATTTAGTATTCTTGTAGCTGACATCGAGAGCTTTCCAAAACGCTATAATAAAGTATCTTTTTATTAAGTACTTTTTGAGTTATTTTATATTTTAATCTGACATATTTTGATATAAAAAATTAAATATCTCGTAAAATATTTAGTTTTTGATAATCTTACCGTAATACTTCTATGTACAGAATAATGAGACAAATCAATTAGTATAAAAAAAAAGATTGTTTTTAAGAAAATTATTTACGATGTATTTTTTTAAACAATTATTTGTTTTTTTTTTGGCACTAATTAATTTGTCTCATTATTCTGTACATAAAAGTATTACGGTAAGATTATCGAAAACTGAATATTTTACGAGATATTTAATTTTTTATATCAAAATATGTCAGATTAAAATATAAAAGAACTCAAAAAGTACTCAATAAAAAAATACTTTATTATAGCGTTTTCGAAAGCTCTCGATGTCAGCTGCAAGAATACTAAATAAAAAATGGGGGTTTCCATTTAAGATTTTAAAGTTGACCTTCACATGACCTTCAAATGATTTTCCAAGGTCAAATCATTGTCACCGTCTTATGGCCCCCTCGAAACCAAACAACTTTTGTCCGAAACATTTTTCTCTTCCGGGCTTGGTTTTTGAGATATTTGCCTGAGGAGATTAAAATGGGACACCCTATATATATATTGTAGAAAATTAAGATACATAAAAATAAAGTAAATATATAAAATAATAACGCAATATTTGTAACATAAATATAAATATTCACAAAGAGCAGCAACGAGCCTAGTATGGATTGTCGATAGAACATGCGAATAGATACGCACAGATACGCAATAACGCAATAGTCCCTGTGTCTACTGATTTAGAGGTGGGAGATTGAAGGGAGGGGATCCGAGACTTTCCTCTCGCTGTCTCTCTTTTACAGGGCTTAACCGTGCTCGCGCGGCTGGAATTCCTTCGTGACTCATCGGCATTCGCCGTCGAGGTTGCCCTGGCCCCCGACTAACTGGGAACCCGCGTACCCCGCGTCTCGTGTCGTCCCGTTCCCTGAGTTTCCATGCACGATGTCGCGTCTCACGAATGACGTGAGTTATCGCGACCGAATATCTCTTTCGTTTTTCGCGAAAGTTCCTTTTGGAAATCGCAATGCATCGAAATCGATCACGGTAGCAACTGCCTTCTCGCACGCGACGTAAAAGGCGATCTTCATTATCGTCTTATCGCTATTTAATCTCTTTGACGGACATTACGCGCTTAGCGAGTAATACAGGTTTTTTTTTTTTTTTAAATATAAATTTTGCAGAATTTCTCTGAAGAGTTATTAATACAGTTGTTATTAGTCAAAAATAAAAAGATAATCATTATCTATTCTCATCTTGAAAAAAAATGTATTCAGAATATTTTCAGAATGTACATTTTTGTGGAGAATATTTTTTCGGAAATACTTTTAAAATATATAATTTTTATGATATTTTTAATTAACAGTTAATAGAGATTTATCTAAAATAGAGAAAATTAAATTTTTATCTTCCATGAGAATGTTAGGATATTTTTTGTGAATATTCTTGAAATAATATTTTGATTATTTTTATATTTATTTTCACACACACAGAATATTTTCAAGATACTTTTGAAATACGTACATATCTCAAATATCTGCAAAATAATCTCCAGAGAGTGCATCTATCTTTTCTCACTAATTGCGAATACGACCGGCGAGTACGTTCCCCTTTCCTCTGCAAGCTTACGACCGAGGTGATTGACCTTTTCCCCGAGTTTGAAGAAGAAGGATGTCAAATGACCGCGTGCATTGCGTGTTCTTGATAACGCACAATACGATATAGACGCGCGCTTCTCTCGGTAATCGTAACTGGCGACCTTGAACTTCCTGCTCGAATGATTCACGAGTCTTTTCATTCATCCTTTCATTCATTCAAGTCTGCCCCGATCGTCCCGAACAGTTTAACGCGGGATGTACATTAAAATATGTAGCTTGTTTGTATTCATTTTCGATGAATACCAATCTTTAGAAATCAATGTAAAGATCTCGCTGCGCGATTCTCTTGTGAAAGATCTATCTTACATTTATTTAGAGAATTTGAAAAAAGATTTGCTCCAAAGCTTTCTAAAGAATTATTTCGAAGAAATTGCAGAGGATTTAGAGGGAATTGATAAACGATGTTACTGAATTCTAGTGGTCTAAGCGTCTGCACGAATCGATCTTTTTTATAATTATGATAAATTTCTTTCTATTATTTAGTTAGCGATCGTCTTTCACAGACTTTTAAATTAAATTTAGGATTTAATTAAGAAATCAAGTTGCATGATTAATTGTAGGAACGATTTGCATATTTATAATAAATTTTAAATAAACATTAATAAATTTTTGAAAGAGCTCCACATCATATTTACATATTCAGAAAAATACTATAAATCTCTGCGATTCATATTAACGTATGCAAGCGCGCATATAGAGATTATTTCGATTGGACGTGATCTCTGCGATTGGTTCACCGATAAATACATAATTAACGAATGATTTCGTCGCAGCCATGACATAATGCGTATTTTCAGCATATTTGCATAGTCGCGATTGCGAAGAGTTTTTCGCATGACAGATAATGAAGAGAGAGAGAGAGAGAGAGAGAGGGAGAAACGAGACATCTATCTAGATGAATCATTCGTCTCTCGTCTTGGCGCTGCCTCTTCGAGTATGCAAAGATATCTCGGAGGTACGCGCGTCGTGTGACTCATCGATCTGACAACTCGTACCATCACCTGCAGGCAAGTACGAGTCTGCAAACTTGTATACTAGATCTACTTATTCGAAAAAAAAAATCAGTATATGCGAGAGAGAGAGAGAGAGAACATATTTCATGAAATCGCAATGATTTAATCCATGTTTATAGCAACTTGAAAATATTTTTAATTTTTGATATACTCCTCTATAATTTTCATTTACATTTACTTGCTCTGGGATTTTAGCTTAAAAATAATAAAATGAGCAATAACAGATAAACACGCATTGATGCATTATCGCGCAGAAACGCAAGAGCGGTAACGATAGTAATTAAGTTGCTCGATGTGCTACGAGATAATTAATAAGAAATGTCTAATGACTCATTCATAGTTTCTCTCGAGGCCCGCGCCTCGCAACTCGCCCGCTTCACGCGAGGACTGATCATCTTTTTCCCGCGAAGGAGCCACGATCCCTGCCGTAAATAGCGACACGAATAAGAGCATTATTCTCCTTCTTACGCTCGCGCGTCTGCCTTATCGTCGCCTCGCAGAAAATCACGTACACAAGTACCCTTTCGATAAGAAACTGTGAATCATAGCAAGCCCCGAGATAGAGTTACGCGTGCGACCGGTTATTATGAGACTCGTTATGTATCATTACGTCGTGTTACTTGCATTATACACACATAAACTTGATTATATCTGATTGATGTCCAGAAATATCCAGAAATAAGAGAGAAGACAAAAAGATCATTATAATATATTATTTACGTTACTCGTATGACTCGAATGACCGTTGCGTCGTTATTTTCGCGATGCATCGAGTTCATCGAGCGCTCAAGTTCGGTTGCAGAGCGCGTGTTGACTGACCGGTTGATTCAAGTGCATCTCGATTTAGACACAGCACGTCGAGGAGCAACGAGTGCAACCGCGAGGAAATTAAGTCTGCGCTTTTAAGTCTGCACAGAACACACGCGTCAATTAAATTAAATTTCTGCGAGAGATCTCGCGAATATGTCCGAAGCGGGGTTCAACGCGCCGATTCTTTTTTTTCCTTTTTTCTTCTTTTTTCTTCTTTTTCTTCTTTTTCTTCTTTTTTCTTCTTTTTTCTTCTTTTTTCTTCTTTTTTCTTCTTTTTTCTTCTTTTTTCTTCTTTTTTCTTCTTTTTTCTTCATTTTTCTTTTTTCTTTTTCTTCTTTCTTCTTCTTTTTTTTTCCAAATGCGCTGTTACAAAAATCGAGAACTGCAAATAATAACAAGTAAATAACTGCAAAATAACTATATCAATAATTTTTATACAATATTATTTTATATATTATATATAAATAATTATATAATTTTATTCCATTGATTCTTTATTGTGGATTTATTTTAATTACTATTTATATTTTTTACGAATTATTTATTATACACCGTTCATTCTCTTCTTCTATATTATAACTGCGATATGAAAAGCAATATTGCGCGACCGTATTAATTTGCGAGAGGGAGAAGATAGAGAAAATATATTCTCAAGAGTACGATATAATCGTACCGGAGGAGATAGGAAGGGAATCTACGTCAGCTGATGCGATGCATCGGTGATAATTATCCGAGAATGAAAATTCTCGGGGCGGTAAATGCCTCGTGCGCGGCAACGGAAAAAAGAATAACAGGTATATCTCCTTGAATTTCCTAGAGTTATGTCCGGCATCCTAATAGAGCAGGTCTACCTGTGTCTGCTTGCTGCGTGATCTTTAGATTGGCGGGAAAGAAAGGTTCGACGCACCGGATGCTATGCGAACTATTTAGACCAATCGATTCGAAGAAGCGGCTGTATACTCGAATATCTCTTTTATCTTTTTCTCGAGTTCTTTTAATATTCAGCTCGTTCCATTGATGCGGATATTTATGTCATTTTTTAGCTCCATAAGCAAAATCAATTTGATCGGTTGCTTATCGGTTGTCAACTTATAATTAATTTTATTATCGATATTTGATAATCAAGGCAACGAATTTATTTATTTACAAGAAAGCTTGCAAATTTATAACATATTATATATTTATTATATATACATACGTACATATACATATTTTAGTCCGTAAATTTGAATAAATGTCGTTGGGTAAACGGCGATTTACTTACGACTTCCTAGAGATTGCTCTTCAACAAGAATCATGACATTTTTGACTTTCAAAAGTGAGTCATTCAAATCAGTTGCGATGGTTGATATGGCAAATATGACACATTCGTTCTTCTCAAGTCTAAGTTCAAGGTTTTGATTTTTTTTCAATTGCCAATGTACGTTGCCAACAAGCTGGAATTTACTCTCTCTCTCTCTCTCTCTCTTTTTCTTACATACACACAGGATATAATTTTTCATAAAGATTTATGCAAATAATAATAAAAATTAATACACGTATTTTATGGATTTAATGTTTATTTTTTTATTATATTATTTTATTACAATACGTCTTACATAGCAAGATTTATTAGATTTCGCATATTGTGATAATTTTTTGCTTGATTGAATTAATTAACAATAAAGATATAAATAAAAATATAAATATATATTTGATTTCTGTGTGTGAGAGAGAGAGAGAGAGATGAACGTTTAATATATTATATTTTAAATATCTTGGAAACAATCTCTCTTTATGAAATTTCTTTATTAAAAGAAGTAATAAATAATTTTGGCAGATTTTTCATTTTAGACATTTTAGATGGACACGAACATGTTTTGCTGAAGATACGAAACGTTTAAAAAATATTTAAAAATTGAATTTTTTTATGAAAAATTTCCGAATCTATGATTTAAACGCGAGGATGATCGAAGTTGCATCATCGATGATGCATCTCACATTGTGACAATCTTGTTTTTATTCGTTTAATTCAGCGGCACGCGGTAGTACAATCTCACTTTCTTACATCATGCATCAATTGTATGAATGGAATAGTGGCTGCTCGCGACTGCGCGTAGCAGTTAACTTTGGTTAATAAGAGGAAACGATCTGTGCGTATTGTGCGTCGATATCGATGCTTTATATAGCGCGCGTTCATTACGTGTCACTATCGATTCGATGGATTCTATCGATTACGTCGACAACCATAAATGAGCGAAGGAATAACACGTTTTAAAAGATCCGCGATTCCAAGTATCCGAGAATAAAACATGATTAACGAGACCGCCGGTCGTGTTTATTGGCAATGCCATATCGGGAATTGGGCGAAAATCGCATTTGAATTCTCGATATACTTACGAAATTATTATCTATTGGAAATTGTAAAATGCGATTTGTGTAAGTATCAGAAAAAATATATAGCAACAGAAAAGTGAATCGATGTGATAATGAAGCATGAAAAAATAAATTAAAAGTGCGAAGATCTCATGAATATAAATGTAAAAATAATAAGCTAATATAAAATTGAAGAAACTATACATTTGAATTTTCTTATGAAAAATTGTGAAGTAAAATTTTTATGAAAAATTATATAAAAATATGAGTTACTGAGAAAAAAAAGATCGAGTCAAAAAATGCTTTTGTTGATTACAAGAATTTTATTATGATTTTAATCTCTCTCTCTCTCTCTCTCTCTCTTTCTTGTTAATATCGCATATAAATATCCTCTAAATAAAAGGAGGCTCTTTATCGCATCGCGAATTTGAGAGGCGTTGCCCGTTCGAGAAACTTCTTCGACGAAACGATCATACATTTGCCCGTATTTACACACCGAATACCTTTACCGAGAACATCGTTATTCTCTTCCTCTCTTCCACTCTTCAGCTACACATATGATGAATCATTCGCGCACGTACGATTCTCAGAACACACGCTGCCTATTACGTATACCGCTATTACGACGGTTCCGCCCCCCCCCTCCCATTCAGAATGGCAGATTCGGGCAAATTTACAATCCGTCAAAATGCAAATACAATACAATTGAACGATTAGCTGCGATAGTAGTACGGTCGCGATTACATCATCGTCGAAAGAATGGATCAACGATTACTCGTCAAATAATTCTGAGTAGTTGATAAGAATAGAGAAACATTGAAAATCGGTTTTATAATTAATATTAAACTTAGCTTGCTTCTCATAATTAATATTAAAATTAAATAAATAAAAGAGAGGAAAAAAAAACTATACGAGAAAATTAAATAAATTTATTTATCTTATTAAATTCGTATTTATAACCGTACTTATAATTAACTTAAGATAGTGGGCTTGGATATTTCGTAATTTTGCTTTTATTAATTTTCTTTATTCAACTTCGTGGAAAAAAAAAATAGAAGAAATAAAGAATGTCCAGGTATTTCTTTCTCGAATCCGCCACTGCCTTCTCACCTCAGGTGAGACACCTCGCCCTCTTACCGCGATTATCTCTTCCTCCTCCTCCTCTAGTGGAGACCAGCTGATCTCCGATCGCCATCATTGTCGTCGCAACGACAGCGGTATCTTCCTCGTCGTCGTAAGATCCGTTAGTAGACGCGCCGACCCCGTTGACAACGGATGGTGTGAATCATCGTCTCGATGATACGATATCAAGAGATCGCGCCACTAAATCGTCAGTGCGCACGTGAATTCCGAGCAGTGAACAACAGCTAGCTCCATGAAACTATTTTTTTTTTTTTAATGCGTTATCGCGAAAAATTTTGTTTAAGTCTAAAATATTTATATTACATAATCTATTGGATAATCTGTTTGTATGCATTATTTACGTGATTAGAGTATAATTTGATAAAATTTATCGAGACTGTAATGTCGATCGCGAGAATCGCGATTCTCTCGTGACAATTATAAATTTAGCTTCTTCGAAGCACTTGAAAAAACGTTCGCTATTCGCATCGTTGAAATTTCTTCTTCGCGCATAAACAAGCCGTCGTATTTAGACAGTTGTTTCGCGATGAATTATATACTGTACCAAAAATCCAAATATCGAACACGTCGATCTATAACGATAGCTTCGCGAATATCATTTTGAATTTTCAAGTTGAAAATTCGCTTCAATTGCGAAGGGATTAGTTCTCTATAATATTTCTATTTAAAACATTTTATTCATTTTTCTATATCTTTTTAATAATGAGGCCCGTCTTCTTTTCAAAAATTTAGAAATCATTTTCGTTCTTCCATTTTTGGGGAATGTTATTCCCACTGAATTAATCATACGTTTTATATTTGATAGCTAAACACCGGAACTCATTCGTGATAACGATCTTATCTGCGATTACGCGCGATCTTTTCCCGTATATTGATAAAACGTCGCCGACATCATCTCTCAGGACCTTAATAGAGCAGATTCCCGCGTGCTTAAATCTCATCCAATAGATATTCCGAGAAATTAGAGGGATCGAATATCGGGTTAGATCGATAATATATAGAATGCTTTATCGTCATTCGCTCCGATCACCGACAAATTACGGCGTGTTGAGATATCTTTTTATGAAGAATCCATTCTATGTGTCTAGATATCTTACGTATCGTGGGAAACTTGTCCCGTCGCATTTTCTTATGTCAATGCTGATATTTATAAATCGCAATTAGAACGATTTGTCGATTAATTAAATGTCTAAAAATCAATTAAAATTAAAAACAGAGAAATCGAGACAATTATTTGATATCTTTGCTACGTTTAAGATTTATAATATTCTTTATTTCTTTCACACGCGCATAATTTATTTTTCATGTCTTTTTTTTTTTTTTTTTACTTTTTATTATCACTGATGAGGAAAGAATGTTAAATAAATTTTGATAAGATATATTCTTTCGTATCTATATAAACAAATTCTTTCATCCAGGCTCTCCACATGAGTTAACGTCAATAAACACGAGCTGTGTAAGAGCGTGAAAGTGCATCGCAAATTACTCCGAGTGTTTAAATTGAAAATACCATTATAACCGATTCATGAATGAGCGTCGATAGAGGATTAAACATGCTGCACAAGCATGGGAGCAAGTCGCACGGCGCCGTGTATAAAGGCAGGGGCGCTTTTTTAAAATCAGTAAGTTATAACAGAATTACTTGCATACGTTTTGTATTTTTCTTACTCGCTATTTTTTTCCCCGATCTTTTCGAAAATGAAAATTATCAAGCTATCGACAAATGCGTTTTTAAATAATTTCTTTTCATTTAATCTGTTGGAATTTTTCTTCTCCTTTCGTATAAAAAGCGGCCTAAGAGACCTAACCTAAATGCAGTTGACGATGCAATCACGACGTCGTATCTCCGCGTCACGATCCGTTACAAGCGAGAGAGACGCTATGTGACATCATCGTGCTAAAACGACGGACGATGTCACACGGCCGTGACGTATCGAGCTCTCTACGTCACTCTTCAAGGGGGAGTTTGATCCCCCGATCGATGACAAGCGGTCGACACGTGCGCGCGCACGTGTACTCGCGTGCGAATGCCCGCGACGAGACCGGGGATCGGGTCCTCTTCGCGCGCATGATGACTAATCGCTGTTGATTGCGCGATAATCGTCGATTTTCCTCGCGATCGAACTTGCGACTTGAACCTCTTTTATGTCTTGCTGCATCTGAAACTAAACGGATGCGTGTTAGCCGTAACTTTAGGAAAAACTATCAACACGAGCAGGCTTTTTACTCAAGAATGTGTGTCGCAATTTACGAATCACCGATGGAAATAAAAGTGCCGTCACTTTTTTTATAGGTAAATCTTATAAACAATTATACATTTAAAAAAATCATATATTACGTCATTTTTACAAACGTATATATTGTTAAAAATGAATGCAGGAAGTTCTTCAATAAATAAACTGAGATGATTCATCACAAATATATATTCGTAACGTAATTTGATCGTTGATGAAAAACATTCGTTACACAAACTAATGATAATGAGTATCATTAGTACCATCTTTTTTTTTACATTGCATTAAAATTAGATACAGCAATTATTTTTTCTGTTTGACTTTATGAAAATATATATAAAAAATATTAAATATCGTATGATTTATATTGTTTTATATTACTAGAAAATTATACAAATTAATTAAATAAAGAAGAATAATGAAAATTCAAAATCTTTATTATTTAAAATAAAATAAAAATAAAGAAAAATGCTCTGTATAAAAAGATATTGCTTTCTAAAAATAATAGTAATACTCTCAGAAAGATGCGATAAATATATATGTATTATAATTGACGATGGTCTTTTTCAAAGTTTGGAAATATTTTTGCATATTGTTTCATAATCAGGATTTTACAACCCATTCTTAAAACACATTCGCGAATTCTTCGAAGCATTTTGAATTCGGCATCCTTTACGACAGCGTCGCGACGCGAGAGAAACGCCTTGCGAAATCTTTCAAACATGTTAAGCGCCACTTCTCGGTAACGAATCGTTTCGGCATCATTTTTGGCTTCCATTTCCACTTTTCTCGGAACAATTCGCAAACTTTTCACAAGTATCCACCTTTGCGAATCTTCCTCTAGTCTTTCTCTAATAAGTTAATCGCTTGATAAATCGATTTTCGAAATGTTTCAAAAATTTTTTATTTATTTTTTTTTTTTTTTTTTTTTTTTTGTCTTGAAAGAAAAGTTTCGATAATCCAAAAAGTCAAAATTTTAAAAGTAAAAACTTATATTTTTCTCAATTTTTATCTACTTATCTACATACATTCATAATAATTTATATTATTTTATTTAAATTTATAAGATTTTATAAGATAATTCTTACTTATTTCGTGCGATAATATTATTATTTATATCCTTTATGCATTTTTATGGCCTTTAAATATTGCGTAAGCGCCGATGATAGCGATAATAATATCATACATCTCGCAAGCAGCGTTATCAGGTATGATTAATTTGGGCTCGCGAGTGTGTTTCATGAGACGGAAATACCAGGTGTATATAACAAGTATGTCAACTAATTTTATCTACGACGAGCATGTTTTATTTGTTAAAATTTTATTATCGATAACTTGAATTTACTCGAGAAATATATTCGCGCTTCGTCTTTCGCACGATTTTATCACCGATGTTTCGGCGAAATATTAAGTAATTAGTCATTCCATTGCCTGACTCATTGGACTATTCGAAAAGATTTTTTGCTTATTCGTGTCAATCTCATATCGTCTCTTCACATCTGATCGCATTTCTTCAAATGTTTATTGAGAAAGAGAGAGAAACACATTTATTCTTAGTAAAAGATATAAAAAAAAAAAAAGACGTGACATAAGACTTTTGCGAGAAATTAATTTTTAAGTACCATAAATATACTTGAGATTTTATATCAGAAAAAGATAAGGGATAATTACAAAATCTTTATTTTTGGATAATTTTTAGAGATGATTGAATCAATCTGGAGATAATTTTTTTCTAACATATTTTATACACGCGTACATTATTTATTTGATTTTTGCTCGATCGAATCTTTGTTTATTTTTTATTTTTAGATGCGACTGAGAAGAAAATCATCTAATTTTATATCTGATTTTTATATTTTAATTAGTTTTAATTTTTTAAAAGAGACAGGAAATGGAAATAATACCTTAGAGACACAATGATAAATAATAAATAGAAGTAACTTTTATTGATAGCAACAAAATAATAGATTGACAGATGACAAGATAACAAAATGATTAATATAAATAATACAATAAATTTTTAATTTGCGATTATATAATTGTATGCAATTTTTTAAATATACTTATTGAATAAGGTTAAATAAATCAACGATATTAAATAAATTTTTTTTTATTTGCTTTGAAATTAAAAACTCGGAATTCTTGTTTTCAAAGCAATTAAACGCGTTCGGAAGTTCCTATCGTGGTATAATCGTACCAGCTGGCTCCTTTATGCCGTGCATAACCGGTAGTACGTGTGCATGGAAACACGTTTCTTTTTGCGTCTCGACGTTTGGCACACAAGGCATCTTTGTTTAAGGAATTACAAGTGCAATGTATTGTACATAGATCGGGGAATTTTATTAGTAACGCCAAACAATGAGTAATATTTTGACGACGATTACAGTTGGAAAGACTCAGATCAAGGAATAAAAATTCAACATAATTTTTGCGTACGAAAAGGAGAATGTCGTTGCTTTTTCTTTGGAGAATTTTTAAAAAAAAATTTCCAAAAAAATATAATACTATTAATACTCCATAATTGATACTATCATATAATTCTCTTTCTCTCTTCTCTCTACTAAAATATATTAACTTAACTTTAATCTCTATATTATTTGGAAAATTTTATTATTGAAATTGTAAAAATAGAATTTCTACTAATTATAATCATTGCACTTTCAGTATCAGTTATGTTTCGCTAAATTTTTTGTCGATTAACTTGTTTTATATTTTATATCTTTCACACACATATACATATTTATATTTTTGATAAATTATAAAAATTTTATTATTCTCTTATACATTGAAAAAAATTAAGGCGATATTTTTTGTCTGAGATATGACTTTTTGCGATTTATTTTTATGTTCTTTGGATATTTGTGAATTATTTTAGCATTTATTTAAACTATGATTCGCGGAGGGATTATAGAAGATTGTGAACGCGATTCAATACGCCATGATGACAACGTCATGTCTACCTACAATACTCTTCCTGCAATAGTAAAAAAAAAAAAAAAAAAAAAAAGGATTATGTTTTAACGATGAAAAGATAATCTTTATTTACAATCAAAAGAAAGAAAGGGAGCAACAGAATAAAGGAGAAATCTTTTCTTTGAAATTTGGATTTTCCATTCAAGCAAAATTTTATGTCTGATTAATTTTGTTAATCTCTTTCATATAATCTCGGGTGTATTGTTATATTCGTGTAAATATTTGATAATAAAATCCGATTTTCTTATCTAACGTCAATTTTTCATAACTCGCTCAGTTTCTTTTCGAATATCGCTTGCTCGACAGCTTTTCGGCTATAATGAGAGAATTGATCTCGAGCAAGAACGTGAGCAACGCCGTGGTTAAGCGACGTGTCCTAAATTGTTATTGCCGCTGGGCACAGGAAAAGGCCACTCGCAAACGCTATTTACGGCCACCGTAAATCAAACGGCGCCGAAGAGCGCGCGTGCGGCTACCGCAACGCGACGCGACTAAAGGCGCGAAATATATATCGAGCATAGTTCGTTCGACCTATCGAGGCACTCCTAATTGCCGATCCCCGAGATCCCAATCCCCGAATCCCCCTCGATCGGAAATTGGAGATGGAATGTTGAATTTACGTTACGTAAATAAATTCATGGACTTGTGTTGATTAAAAATATTAACAAAAAATTATATAGATTATTAATTAAAATATCGGCGAAGTTATAATATTAATGAATATATTCGCAAAAATGTTGACGGAGCTTTTATGCCGATGCGTGATGATGGAGTTTCCGTTGTGCGAGCCGCGCAGTACACCCGGTATATTTTCGCCGAAATTCCACGGCTACGAGTTTCCTCACGCATCTCGCCGGACCGCATTCTCTCGCTCTTTGTGTCTCTCTTTTCCCGCAGACGGAATGCCAGGCTTCTTTCTTCGCGGCCGATGCTTTGCGGTCGATGTTGATTTATGACGGTTGAGTTAAGCGATTTCCGCGCAAGGATACCCTGACAAAGTGGCTCCGGGTGAGATTATCCGTATCTCCCGAAGAGAGAGAGAGAGAGAAACAGAACGAGACGGAAATAAGAAAGTGTATGCGGTTTTTTGTGTGCTCGCTGTAGCTTGCTCGTCGAATGCATTATCTGAAAAGTTTGTCTGAAACGATTTATCCGAGACGGTGAAACGGCGAGTCTCATCATTAATGTCATATTCGCGTAAACCTTTTCTCTTTTTCATCTTGCTTTATCTCGTATCGTTATGAAAAATGTGAGAATTGTATGTATAAAAATCAATTTGAATTTTTGAATTATGCAAAATTCCCCGAAACTTAAATTAAATTTTTCCTGGAAAAATTCTGGGAAATCTCGAAAGTAAAGATTTTGAAAAAAAATCCGGGTAACCACGATGAGTACGTTAGACGAAAGTTTGTTAAGAAAATTTATCGCATACATGCTTTCGAGATATCTTCGGAGGATCTGACCTGAGAATTTCTCATGATCGGTTTGTGCTCTTCCTCGAAATGGAGATTAGAAAAATCCGACATTATTTACAACATAAATCGGTTAAAGATTATCACATATTGGTTATCCCGTTCCCTTCTTTTATCGGTGTATGCTAAAGAATTATTTCCATTTCTTTCAAACAATATAATTTCTTTTTGTCTCTTTTTTTTTTTTATTTGTTGAATGCCAAGTAAATTTTATCCAGCTCTACAGAATCCTAATCAAAAATTATATAATGAATAATAATACGATGAATGTGAACGATACATAATTTGTGAAGTTATTCAAGTGCTGCACGTTTCGCATTTATGATAAATGAAAGACGGTGTGGAAAAGTGAATGAAAAGCGGCGAGTTCCTCGATGATTCTTCCCTTTGAATTGCTCCCTCGTAAACTTTCTACCGCAAATGGCTCGCTGCAAAGCGCTTCAACAGATGCACTGTCAGCTACAGAGATAGGGAAAGAGACGAGTTTCTTACATAACATCGCAGCGACAACGCTGGCAAAAAGCATCGTCTCTTTTGCCACGGTCGTTCTGGGAAACGCGAGCATTTATCGTTGTCCCACTTATGTGCTGCGTGCTGATTCTCGTGTTAATCGAGATCGAAAAATCTATTGTTTTTATAAAACATAAGCTTCCCGGAATTGATTAACATTAATTAGAACGTTTCTTCAATTCTCTCGATCTTATTATATTTCTTCATTTTAATTTTCTTCAAATGCACACGTGATGTTTTATTGATTTCTCACACTTATGATAGATCAGCCTCCGAATCTATCATTATCTTTTATACACATAAACATGTCTAATAAAAAAGAAAATTTCATTTTATTTTAATTTATCTATCATTTTATCTACCATTTTATCTATTATATTTATCTATTTTTTTTACAGAAAGAATTACTCTTCATTTGAATCAAAATTCCATTTTAACTCTCTATTTAACCTCGTTTCAATTTAATCGGCTAATTTTATCGTTCGGTTTATCTAATCAACAGTCTATCAAATCTCTCTCCAATATTGTTATTCAACTCCGAGTCTTGTTATGATTACGAGTGGTGAAAAAGAGACGAGATAGCAGAGTCTGCCAAACTCGCGTGTCAAGCTACCATTTAAATCTCCACGTTTCTCTCGTGTCATTCTAATTCGCCGGCGCTCACGTGCGCGCGCGGCTCGCGATGACAGCGTCGCGCGCGCGCGTCACGTGACGCGGGTCACGTGACTCGCGTGTCACGCACGGTAGCGTCCGTCGCCGTTCGTTCTTCGGTTCAGTGCGAGCGCGACCGGCGCGCGCGATGTACGTTTATTGCGGGGTTGTGTTGTCGCTCCTCGCGCCAGCGGTCGTCGCCGGTACGCGACGTACTATCCGTTCGCGCGACCTCGGCTCTTTCGTCGCCGATCCGCCGTAACAACGACGTGCCGCAGTCCGTTTCTCCTCGGAGTAGTCTCCTCTCCTCATCTCGATCGTCGTCGATCGTCGTCGCCTAGGGCTACGTGGCGAACGGACGCCAGCGAGCGTCAGCTGGGTACGCATTTTTATCTGTCCTCGATTTTTCACTGATCGTCGCGTCGCAGGAAAATCAGAGAGATTCGAGGAGGAAATCGAAAAAAGAAGTTCTCTCTGATATTCTCGAATTCAAATTACGAATTACTTTAAGAATGTTTGAAGGAAATTGTCGATTCCGACAGGATTCCTTGATCCAGGGATCCTGGAACGACTAGGGACAGCCGCATGCTGTCGAAGACGGACGGGTCGTTTTCCTTTCTCTCTCACTCGACAGTACACCGTATCACCTATCCTTGTTGTCTGGGAACGGCACATTAAGCGGTCGCTCGCGTACAAAGATACACGGCATGCAACTTCCGGTTTCCGCGTAAGCTCAGGAACTAACCTGACCTGAGACACTTCATTAAACCTGTCAAAGTTTTAATTTACTCCGCATTTTTTCAGTTTATTAATTTATTAATTCTTTCATTAATTTAAACTTGTTAAATATGTGATTTCTTTAAAAAGAAAGAGAGAGAGAGAGAAGAAAATAAAAGATTTTTGTGGATTCGATTGATATGTGTTTCGATGATGTTTATAGCAGAAATATTTTAACTCGCTTGATCGGGAGGATTCAAGATCCTTGACTCAAAGATATACTACCTGCTTTTGGAATATGTATTCTCTGATATTTGAACATTCATGCTTGATTCTTTCTAATCTCTCAGCATTGAGTGTTTATATAGTTGTCTCTCTTCCTTCTATTTAATAAATACAATTTAAAAAGGTTTGATTACTAAATAATATTTGATATACTATATATACGCAATAGTTAAATATATTTGTAATTATATTCATGTGGCAAAAGTAACACGGTAATATAGCGCGATAAATAATATTTTAGAAGCTATAAAGATTTAAGCCGATCCTGCGTCGATCAATATTATTGAATAGGCTTTGTTTTTCTTCCAATGAAAAGAGAATCGCGACGCGATATTAAATATTGCTCGAAAGAGACGCCGGATATATTGCGCCTCTTTACACACGCGTATTGCACGCGCTCGCGCCTATGCAAATCCCGCGGAATTATCGAAAGAGTGCAAGCATGGAATGTAATGTATCGCCCATCCACGCACGTCTCGCGATAGTTGCATTTCGACATCCCGATTATACGGGGTGTCCAATTTTAAAGAACCCACTCAAATATCTCAGAAACACTGCGTTAAATCGAAAAATGTTTCAAACAAAAGTTGTGTGGCTTCAAGGGGGCCATAAGACGGTGACAATGATTTCACCTTGGAAAATCATTTGAAGGTCATGTGAAGGTCAACTTTAAAATCTTGAATAGAAACCCCCATTTTTTATTTAGTATTCTTGTAGCTTATCTCGAGAGCTTTCCGAAACGCTATAATAAAGTATTTTTTCATTAAGTACTTTTTGAGTTATTTTATATTTTAATCTGACATATTTTGATATAAAAAATAAAATATTTCCTAAAATATTCAGTTTTCGATCATTTTACCGTAATACTTCTATGTGCAGAATAATGAGACAGATCAATTAGTATATAAAAAAAAAATTGTTTTTAAGAAAATTATTTACAATGTATTTTTTTAAACAATTATTTGTTTTTTTTTTTGGCACTAATTAATTTGTCTTATTATTCTGTGTATAAAAGTATTACGGTAAGATTATCAAAAACTAAATATTTTACGAGATATTTAATTTTTTATATCAAAATATGTCAGATTAAAATATAAAATAACTCAAAAAGTACTTAATGAAAAAATACTTTATTCTAATGTTTTGGAAAGCTCTCGAGATAAGCTACAAGAATACTAAATAAAAAATAGGGGTTTCCATTCAAGATTTTAAAGTTGATCATAAATGATTAAAATGGCGATTATTGAGTAATAATTGAAATTAATGAAAATGTTGAATTTAGGATAATAATATCGTTAATTATGTATATCTGCAAATCGCGTAATACTTGGACGCCCGAGAAAAAATGGTATAATATGATCAGATATAAATATATATAATTAGTTATGAAAATATGATAATACGTGTAACTTTATATGATCATATAAAATTACATATGTTATCAGATCTTTTCATAACTAATTATGTATATTTACAACTGATTATATTACTTTTTTCCCGGGTGAAGTTTATTCTCTTCGAATTATCAAGTATTATAGGAATATTAAAACACTTGTAGTATTAGTGTTTTGATGTGATTGTGTTATTTACGTCGTAAAATTTTACTTATGTAATGCGTAACTGCGTGTAAATGATGTAACAACAGAGCGCAAATATTTCGCGAAAAAATTTTGTTTTCATGTTTCCGGACGGGATAATCTTGAAATCGATATCTTTTTTTATCGATCTCCTTCAATTTATAGAGAATATTCTAAGATTATATAGACATTTAACTCTGATCGAACGAAGAAGAAAAATAAAAAAGTATAATAGTTTAGTTAATATATGACATATACTAGTTTTATACATATATTTACATTTATATTTTATTTTCTTATATATTAATTATTCACAGAGGAACTTACTGATGAGAGATCCTTCTAGAATCGCGTCCCGAGACATGTATTTACGTACAAGCTATTACACAATTATCGGACGAGTTTAATCGAACATCCATTATGTCGACCTCGAGCGGCCTCGAGCATATCCGATAGCGCCATTTCCACCACCGAGTTTGGTATCCCGCTGATACAGAGACTAGGAATCACGCTACACGCGACACTAGAAAGCTTGATCGCCTTAGGATAATATCGGTATTCGGAGGGATCCGGGTTTGATCGCACGGTTCCTCGAACATTTTGTTAATGAATGTGTGGGAGCTTGCTTTGCTAAAATATTTTGCTCGTTTAAACAAATGCATAGTTTCGTACTTGCAACGCGTGGTTACGTAGTTCCGATCAATGCGATCAGCCTTTCGCCTCGAGTCTTGCCAAAGTCGCGTTGCCAATCCTTCCTCAGGATTTATTATTAGACCTGCATCGAGACGAGACGCAGCTTCAGTTTCATTAGCGCGCAATTAAAACGCACGTGCACATGTTTGTTTATATATATATAGGGTATCGCATTTTAATCTCCTCAGGCAAATATCTCAAAAAGCAAGCCCGGAAGAGAAAAATGTTTCGGACAAAAGTTGTTTGGTTTCGAGGGGGCCATAAGATGGTACCATTGGTTTGACCTTGGAAAATCATTTGAAGATCATGTGAAGGTCAACTTTAAAATCTTAAACGGAAACCCCCATTTTTTATTTAGTATTCTTGTAGCTGACATCGAGAGCTTTCCAAAACACTAGAATAAAGTATTTTTTCATTAAGTACTTTTTGAGTTATTTTATATTTTAATTTGACATATTTTGATATAAAAAATAAAATATTTCGTAAAATATTCAGTTTTCGATAATTTTACCGTAATACTTCTATGTACAGAATAATGAGACAAATCAATTAGTATAAAAAAAAAAATTGTTTTTAAGAAAATTATTTACAATGTATTTTTTTTTTAAACAATTATTTGTTGTTTCATTAACGATGCCGATACGCCTGTATTGCAGATGTCGGAGTTTCCAGTGGACGGAAGCGAGAACGGGGACATGCATACCGTCATGGAGAACTTCCAAAAGAAGAACAATCTGGTGACCGGCAGGACGCACCACGTCACCCATCATCCGCAGGTCACCACCACGTCGTCGCAGGTGATCATTTCGAGACGCTGGCTGTCGCGATTCTTTAGAAAAAAGAAAAGATACCGTCACTCGCTTGCATATCTCCGCAAGAATCGTCTACGTTTCGGGTATTTTCTGCTAATTGACGTGCGCGAGAGATATGATTTTTATCAAATTGGTTTTGAAAATTCATTGCGACGGTCTTTCTTTTTATAAATAAGAAAAATTTATGACAGGAGATAGAGAGAGAGAGAGAGAGAAAAAGTTACAGACATATGTTTTGATCGTATATTTCAAAATGAATCTAAATCGTAAATCACTCTTACACTTTCGTATATATTTCTTTTATCAAGTCCAATCATACGCATTAGCTATTAAATTATATTAAGTTATTAATTCGAAAGGAAAAAAAAAAAATGAATGGAATTTTTGAACGCGCGTTTTTTTTTGGGGGGGGGGGAATTGGATATAAATTGAAGATCTAAACTCGCATTCTTCTACACACTTTGCACATCTCTGTGCAAATTTAGCAGAAACGAGTCACGTCGTGCTGCAATATTTATATTTGCCCTCGCTGTTTCGGGGAGATGTGATCGTTGGCTTTGTCGCGACTGTTTCTTCTAATTCAACGAACGAGGATTACGCGGTGTTTGATCTCCGCGTTAGCTGGAACTCGCTGTCAAAGCGTCGCGCCATCTTTTTTCGACGCCCACACCTGAGACGAATTTCCTGAAAGTGTACAAGGAATTATTTCGAATTATTCATCGATTATGAATTGTATCGCGACAATTTGCTAAAAAGCGTCTAAAATAATAATCGCCGTCATCGTTCGTTCAAGTTAGCCGATTCGCCTAACTGACAACGCTTTCCGTTCTTGTCGGTTATTTAAATTATTGTTTTATTTCCCAAGTTGGAAAATTCTCAGACAAAATTTAATATTATTATACGTCATTATTAATAAATAATTACTAAACAATTAATATTCGATACCAATCGACAAATTATTCAATTTAAATCTTGCTTCAGAAAAATCGCAAAAACAGCGCTATTTTCTGCTAAATATTGTATGTAAATATAAAATCTCGCGAATTGAATCCGGCAATTGTTTGTGCGAAACTTCGAGACACGTGTCACTTCAATATTGCGGTTCAACGTCGAGAAATGGCTCCGTTTTACGAGCGTAATCATTTGTCGGTCCATCATCGTGTAACTAGAATATGGCCGCCCACGTGCATTTTTTTTTTTCCCATTAGAAATTAATTCCGCTCAATCTCCCGGTGGATCCAACCTTGATGTCGCGTTTCAAGGTCCTTTCTCTTGATGCTTTCTCACTTTCGAGAAAACATTGCCTCTTTCTAAATTTACCGAGCCCTTTTCGTCTCCAGTTTCGCCTTAGCCGAGTTATCTCGCGCCTCGTAATGACTACTGGCCGACCGCCAACAGTCATTGCTCTCGTATTACTCTCATATGCACAAATACCGTTTACATTTCTCCTTTTGAACCTTTCTCAAAGAATTGTTTCTTCGACATATTATCTCAATTTCAACGGAATAATTTAACTTCGTAATGCAAAACATTTGTATAAAGGTTTATTAACTTGTCGAACGGAATTGAAAATAAAATATTATACGGAAGAGTTTTTTGAAGTGAGTTTATACAGTGACTTTATAATATACTTAAAAATATATATTTTTTTTTTTTTAGAATTTTTAAGCTAGTAAATTTTATTTAAAATATGACAGAAAAATTGCGAAGTTTATCACACATACGTATATCTAATAATAGTTTATGATTATTTTTATTGCTAATTATATTAAATAATTATTGCTTTAAATAATAATTAAGAATTTTCTCTCACATTAAAAATATATAAAAAGGTTTGATATATCATATTTTGATATTAATATTACTTTTAATATTATATCTAATATTATATATTTAATATTATGAAATATATTTATTTTTTAAATTTAGATTAAAAAGATTTATTTTACTATCATTAATATAGAAAATAAAAAGAAAAGATAGCTACTATGAAAGAGCCAATCTGCATATGAAACATATACATATATGTAATATATTTCTTATTATTTGAATATTATATATGAGAGAAAAAGAGATATGAATATTATGATTATATTTATTATTTTTATATTAGATTGATCGAAAAATTCAAAATTTTAGTAAATAAATTGCACATTATTATAAATTCAAAATGAAAGAAGAGAAAAGTAAAAGAGATATTGAGATAAAAGATGATGAAAAAGAGGGGCGATACGAATGAGTCATCTTGCGATCTTAAATAGAACGAAAACGTCTTTCGACTCGACAGATGCTGACGACAAACCAGAGCCAGCGCCAAAGTAGCAGCACTAGCACTACTAGCAGTAGCAGCAGCAGAGTGGCCAAGTCCTCGCAGAGGATCCTCACCTCGTCCTCGTCGAGTGAGATGAAGGCGAGCTCCATGAAGAGCGATCTGACGGAACTCAAGCGCGGCATCTCGGAGATGAAGAACATCTCGACCAATTTTTCGCAACGGCTGCGCAGCAGTATGGAGAATCTCGTGGACAGGTTGGTTCATCCTCAAGCCGATCGACAATCCTCGAAATTTTGGATCTAACTTTGTATTGTAGATTAGAGTGACTTGCAAAAAAAAAAAAAATTGTCGAGAAGAAATTTAATTTTTCGAAATATTGTTCGATAGAAATATATGTGTTAGTGTTGACTATTTTGCAAAAATGATACGTCATTTTGTATATTTTTCTCATATAAGAAATTGATATTTTTAGAACATTTCCGAGTTTGCCAGTACGTGACGAATCTACTATTCATCGTCATGATATGTTTTTAACTATTTCTCACACACGTAGCCCCCGCGTAGCTTTTTCAAAATTTGTCTGCTATTTAAATACAATTGTACATACTATTATATATATATATATTTTTTTTTTTTAAATTGAATACCTTAAATATAATGGATTATTTTTCGACTTTTGCTTTTACAATACTTAGTTCTTTTAAAATAATATTTTGTTTCTCAAATATTAAATAGAATAAGACTTTTATTATATAAAATCAAGGAAAAAAGTAACGTGTTTAAATATTCGATTGCTAAAAAATTCGTCGATCTAATTTGTAGTAAATAAAAATTCAAAGGGTTTAACTGTCGGTAATAATTCGAGAAATAGTTGACTTCATTTTCCATTAAAATATCAAAGATTCTTCGCCTTCTCTCTAGTTACTAGAAAGTTTAGTGATTCATTTTCTTCGATGTCTAAAGATTCAGACACGTTTAAGTTTCATAACTAAAACTTTCGCAACTGAAAGCTCTGAAACGGTGAATATTTGTATACGTAATATTCTGATTTGCGTGTTATTTTCGAGACGGTCGGATTATTTTTAACGCCTCGCTCACGTGTCATTTTAAATACTTTGAAATGTGAGATAACCTTTCGTTGCGATTATATCACGTAGCGAAAGATATGGTAAATAAAGAACATTGTATACACAAATTTACTAATCTGCATAAAAATAGTCTAAAAATGTTTCGTCTGCTCACTGTGTATTCTACCAATCAATAGCAATATATATTAGATTTGAGTACACACATCAGTGTTCTCGGCAAACTGTGATACATTATCAATGATACACAAACGAAGAAGTGATGCTTTTATACTTGAAAATCGAGAATTGTAAAATATTAAAATTACTTTAGATGAGAATTGTATTATTTATAATATTAATTCTTTAATATTAGAAAAAATAAATTTCTCTTATCGTTTCAATTTGAAATAATATGAACATTAGTTTCATGTGCAAAATGCTTAATTTTTCTATGTACAATATAATATATTGTCTTAATTTCTTTTTTTTTTTAGCACATTTAAAAAAGCAAATTCCTCACTTATGAATTTACTTTTCAATTGATTTTATTTTGCTCAATTTTTATTTCAAGTGTATGTTTCAATCTTGCAATTATTTTCTGTCTGAATATCGAATAAAAATATATCATAAGCTAATAAAGAATTCAATATTACGGATCCTACGGATGTTTATTTTTCAGAGATGGCAATGGATCGGAAGAGACCAATCTCACAGAACCGTTAGTGACTTTTCCGGATCCGGACACCCCGCCACCTGTTAGTGACGCTGTCACATTGACGGGCGGTTCTCCGTCCCAATTGAGTTCCCTGAATTCCCTGAACAATCTTCATCATGGCATGAACCCGCCGATCAATATACCTAATATGGCAAATCTACCTACCGGCCAGGAAACTATGAAGTACGAACAGAAAAAGGTGACCAGCGCTTCTAAAACGAAGGTGAGCGTTGTCTTTTTGGTCTCATATTCTTTGATTATATCTTTGCTATCTAAAAAATTATCAGAGGTGTCCTATATTTATTATTTACAATTAAACTTTATATCCGTTATTAATTGAAAAATAATTATTAAATAAATAATAGTTGAATATATTGGGTGATGCATAAGTTCGTGCCCGATTTAAATATAAACTTCCATAGAGTATATTTTAGAGATAACACTTTTATTAATCAATTATATAGTCTCCATTCCTTTCTACAATGGTTTTCCAACGATCTATAAGCTTGTCGATTCCATTTTTGAAGAAAGAACTTGGTTTTTCTTGAAAAAAGTTTGTAAGGTGGTTTTCGACAGCTTCCTCGGAATTGAGATTCTTGCCATTTGAACTATTCTGCAAAGACCGGAACAGATAAAAATCTGAAGGCGCAATATCTGGAGAATACGGCGGGTGCTGCAGAATTTCCCATTGCAACTCCTGCAGTTTTCCTGCAGCTTATTCCTTTCAGTCGGGAGATGCGGCACCCGCGTATCAAGCTTGGAAATGTATCCAAGCTTTTTTAAATGACGAAAAGCGGTTGAATTATCGATGTTCAGCCTCTCAGCAATATCCTCAGTTGTAATCCTTGGGTTTCTTTCCACTAAGGCATGCACAATGTCATCATCGATGCCAAAAGGCCGTCCAGAGCGGGGTTGATCCTCCATGTTGAAATCACCATTTCGAAATCTGTCAAACCACTTTTTGACTGTTCGGAGAGCAGGAGCGCGGTCCAAATAAACGCTTTGAATATTTTTTCGTGCAATCCCAACATTCACGCCTTTCCGAAATTCATATAGCATTACATGCCGCAAATGCACCTTTCGTTCTCCATTTTTAATGATTTCTCTTATGCACAAATGGACTTATCTGAACAATGTCTGACGCTAAATTGACATAAGACAACGTCATCTATTCGGTGTAGGCAACAATTACCACACGAAAACAATAGAACTCCGCCATGCAGCAACTTAATGCCATCTATGAAAATCGAACTTATGCAATCATCCAATAATAGTGAAACTATATGGAAAAAATTGTTACTTTGGCTATAAACGCTACGATGCTTATATTAATCAAAAATGACCTTGACAATAAGATTTGAGAGATTTCATCTAGATTTTAATTAGATATTTGATTAAAAAATAACTGAGTCTCGTAATATTAAAACACAAGAATTAATCTCGCGCACGCTAGTCAGTACGTGGACTCGTCGAGCTATTCGTGTTCCCTGAAAATACATATTTGAAATAAGAATTTGCGCGGATGATTCAGCTCGGATTTGTCGAGCGAAGCACGCATTCGATAGACATTACAAACATGGACGATAACGTTTAGAGCGGATGTTTAATGGCCGAGGTGCGGCTTCCTCCAGGTAGTCTAGGTCAAGGACCACAAGGTCCGTCTCTAGAAGTGTCCGTGCTTTGACTTGCGCATGAAGCGTCTCAGACGTGATCAATTTGCCAGGTTTTACTCTTCCCACGCGCTTAATCGTCAATCTGTTTTCACTAGGTCGTCACGGATGGATTTAGCGCTGAAAAGGCGACGGCGAACAGTGCCGAGATGAGAGCCCTGCAAGCTGGTGACGTCTCGTACAAGGAGCAGAGCGCCGCGACGGCGGCGAGAGCGCGCGTCGAGCTCGACGGCGTCTCGGCGGAGAAAAGCGTCGCTGCCGCGAGGGTGAGAGCGATTTATTCTTGAATAAATAAAAATAAGAAGTATCAGATTGAACGATCATTGCGAGAAATCGACGCTTTTCCTACAGAATTGCATTTATATGTGAAATAAAAGACAAAGAGCGAATACGTGCGAAAGATATTACAATAAAATAGATAAATAAAATAGACAAATAAAATAAATTGGATAAATAGGAAAAAAAGTACGGACCGATATAAACATTAAAATAAAAATATTTCCCAATAAGTCGGAGGAGAGTCAGAAATGCATACGATTAAAATTCTGTCTGCTCTTATTATCTTTGGTCTGGCGTTGAAATAGATACAAATACGATCGGAATCATTCAGAGAGTTGTTTGTGTATTTTAATGCCTCTTAAAGTTAAAAAGATTCATAAAGAGTGGATGGAGCGCGTTTGTATACAATAATGCGGTGGCCCGAATGAAAAATCGTAGGTGGGACACAAAGGAGACTCTTTCAAGGTTTTCTGGGCGTCAGTCGCTCTCTCTCTCTCTCTCTCTCTCTCTCTCTGTCTCTCTGAGCCTGACCTTTCTCGTTTAAGCGACAAAAGGACCGAGAGGAAGACTCCGTGGGTGCGGCCGGAATAATTTGGCACGGAAACCTTAGCGCGGATAAGGCGCTGTGTTGCGCGGGGGTCGTTGACACGCGCGCGCGTTCCGTTTTCCTCAACAACATGCATGCATGTGTTGTCACGTTGTACACGATGAAATGCGAAGCTGGGCACTGCGCATAGCGCGAATATAAGTTCTTTCGATTTTTCTTCCCATGATTTGCGAAAGAGGCAATATTGATTTTTTTACGGATGTTTTTTTTTTTTTTTTATCTGAATTTATAAAAATGTATTTATATGTAAAATTTAATTAAAATTTTTCAGTTAAATATTACGTTTAATGTTAAAATGCGACGAAATTAAAATTGATAAAAATCAAAATATGAAATTTAATCGATTTAATCGAAATCTTAATATACTTTCTCCGTTGAGACGGAGTGAATCTGTATACATTTCTAATATTGCGTGGACTTTTTGATAATAATATCTTATTCGATATTTTTGAGATGGGAAAGAGTTTCAATTAAACATTTCAATTTACGCTTTTGGTATTGAAAATATAAAGAATTTGCAAGTTAAAAAGAAACATTATATCATCTCGTGAATAATTCAATATATTCGATCGATTACGTAGCCTTGAATGCAGTGATAAGAAAATGAAGACAACATAACAATTACATAAGCTAGGTTGTCTAAAGTGCAGAAATTTTATATTTCTTTTAAGTAACGTGTTAATCACCGATCCGCTTTTTTTTTTTTTTGCGTGCGCGTACGTACGTGTATCTGATAGCAACCGCAATCCTCGACCTTGACTATCGGCCAAGGCGATAATTTCGCAAAAAGTGCCGCGTGATAGAAGCGGACATCGTGACAGGCGATCAGTTCGCGGATACTCTCATGTAATCGTGAGACGCCGTGTCGTTCGGCACGAGGAATCAATTTGGCTTGAGTTCAAAAATGCGCATGCTGCTGACTCAAACGCCACGTAGTAGCCGACCTAGCTGAATTCGCCTAAATATAGATTACGACACGCCGCCCAGGCGTAAATAATCGCGAAACGCAAGCTCCGTCAAGTCCGCGATCCGGGTCACCCGGTAGAATCGAGCCGTCGCGAACATACGCAAGTTCGATACGATTCTTCATCCTGTTATCTATTTTTTTCTCTCTATGAGTAAAAAGTAGAATATGAAGGAGTCACATATTTATGAGAAGAGATATAATAATTCCTATCGAATTATTAATTTTATATACAGGGTGTCCCATTTTAATCTCCTCAAGCAAATATCTCAAAAACCAAGCCCGGAAGAGAAAACTGTTTCGGACAAAAGTTGTTTGGTTTCAAGGGGGCCATAAGATGGTGACAATGATTTGACCTTGGAAAATCATTTGAAGGTCATGTGAAGGTCAACTTTAAAATCTTAAATGGAAACCCCCATTTTTTATTTAGTATTCTTGTAGCTGACATCGAGAGCTTTCCAAAACGCTATAATAAAGTATTTTTTCATTAAGTAGTTTTTGATTTATTTTATATTTTAATCTGACATATTTTGATATAAAAAATTAAATATCTCGTAAAATATTTAGTTTTTGATAATCTTATCGTAATACTTCTATGTACAGAATAATGAGACAAATCAATAAAAAAAAAAAATTGTTTTTAAGAAAATTATTTACAATGTATTTTTTTAAACAATTTTTTTTTTTTGCACTAATTAATTTGTCTTATTATTCTGTACATAGAAGTATTACGGTAAAATTATCGAAAACTGAATATTTTACGAAATATTTTATTTTTTATATCAAAATATGTCAGATTAAAATATAAAATAACTCAAAAAGTACTTAATAAAAAAATACTTTATTCTAGTGTTTTGGAAAGCTCTCGATGTCAGCTACAAGAATACTAAATAAAAAATGGGGGTTTCCATTTAAGATTTTAAAGTTGACCTTCACATGACCTCCAAATGATTTTCCAAGGTCAAACCAATGCTACCATCTTATGGCCCCCTCGAAACCAAACAACTTTTGTCCGAAACATTTTTCTCTTCCGGGCTTGGTTTTTGAGATATTTGCCTGAGAAGATTAAAATGGAACACCCTGTATAAAATACACATGATCTCTAATATAAATAATTATTTTATAAAATTTATTTACAATTAGATAAAAATATATAACGATATTTTTATAAAATATAATATGCTTTAGAGAGATTTCAAGTCGTCATAATTTTAATAATACAACGAAATATTCAGATTTCTATAATCACGTATCTTTACCACATCATTTTCCATTTTAACGACGTACGAAAAATAATTGAGTCTCCAAATCAAATATTTCCCATTATTTGAATTTTGATTTCTACATTCTATTGTAATGACAAAATATTAACCTTTTTTTCTAATAACATTTAATCTTTCGAAATATCGAATTTTGCAATATATTTCATACAATACAGTCACAAGCAAAAGAAAAATAATTAATTTTATAAACATGTGCGTTGATAGCGCTTTCGCGTGAGTCGCGTAGGTAGATTCAACTGGCAACGAAAAAGCTCGATTAGCTCGGAAGGAAGATAAATCATCGTCTTTCCTGGAAATGACGAGAAGAGGTGCGTGCGTGCGTGCTCGTCTCGAAAACCGCGAACGATTGCGTGCCATTTCGTCCGTGGGTGTGTTCGGTCCATTTTAATTTATTTATTTATTTATTTTTTTTTTTCTTTCTTCTTTTACGATCGTGCTATCCGCGTTATATCCTTGACCCCACGTGTCGGCCTTGCGACATTCGATACACGAACTTGTTCTCAACGCGCGATGCAATTTTGACGTAAATTATTTTTTTCCTTCAATCCGAAAATACGCGAAATCTCCAGCCAATGATAGCGCACAGCTGAATGTGCCTCGATGAGCGTCGAAATGATTTATCGATATCGATTGTACGCGCGTAACGAATTAAAATAGGATACTCTATATACACATCTGATAAATGAACATTCTATTGTACTTTGTCTCTGTACTATTCGCGACTTGGAAGTTTTTCCGAGAGATGTCGCTAGATTTAACTCAAAGACCGCTTTCGATACTGTCTCATTGTTAGAATATTGTTCGAATAGATCTATATCTTTCATTGAATTACAAAATATCGTCTGTTGCAATTAATAGCTATAACATTTTCTTCCTATTTACTATTATCTTTCGAATAGTCTACGACTTGCAGAATAATTTATTTAATACAGAAAGAAATCTAATTTAGATTTTTACAAAAATATATGTTTCTTTTTCTTCGCATTTATATCTGTAACATATATCGATAATTTTATTAATATTTATTTTGTAATTTTTTGTAAAATTTACATGCAGTTTTTCTTTTGTCGCAAAAATTTCAAGTTATTTTAAAATAACATACTGTTTTTTTTTTTTATTCGTTATAAATTATGCAATTATTATTCTAATAATTAAAAGAAAATGTCTTTAATATTGAAGATCATTAAAATATTAAAAATTGTTTTTTTTTTAATTACTGGAAAATATATTTTTTTTTTTCCCCGATTAAAAAAGAACCTAGAAAGAAAAATCATTCAGATCAGAGTCTATCGGAGAAATATTAAATAATATTTTTTCTCTAGCATAAAGAATTCTAACTTATTGCTAAGGCTAATTCAAGTAGCGCCTACTTTCTTCTACTTTCCTGCTTTGCTGCTTTTGCAAAGACATCACCCTCGTTTCCATGGCAAACGGGCGGGTAGTCACGGATATGGCCGAGTGCGAAAGTAAACCGCAGCGGGTCGATAATTCGCAACCCCAGCGGAGGAGCAGTTTGTTCGCGACGCTGTTCCTTGACGGTCCCTTCCGGCAATCGTTGAACGGGGTCGATTCGTCGGTTGCATGTCGACCTTGCATGGGACAACAATTGTCGAGGCTGGCGCGGGGCCTCTTCCCGGGCCCGAAGTCCCGCAGCGACGCGATGGTCCCGCTTTCTCGTACCCGAATCCTGGCTAACACCTCGCAAGTGGTACGACAATTTTAGCTAGTAGATCAAACTTCGTTTCTTTAGTCGAATTTGCAAAACTACAGCGGACAATTTCGTATATTATTCTTGTTATTATAATTTCTTCTTTTATAATTGTGAAATTACGAGACAATTTTCGTTTCACCGATCAAGGGGATACAAAAGAATCCCTATTATCGTTTTCGCATTATCGATCTTCACTTTTTAATTGAAACGATACTCTTAAGCAAATAGTCATCCCTCCTCTTCCCCTGAAACACGATAAGTGATTGTTAAGATCGCGCCTTTTGTTAATGACACCTGGGTTGTCGTTTGATTTGTTGTTCATTCAACGCCGCGAATGCGACGCGGTGATGACACCGTTCACATTTCGGTGAGAAGTTGGAAGACGTGCCAGACGATGATGACGATGACGACGATTGCGAATACCACTAGGTGTCACCGATATTTTCACCAACCGGAAATAGAGCAAGTATTCTCGGTAGTTTAAATTACCCGACCGCGACGTCGCGATTTCAAGGACACGAGCGAAGGTTACCGTGAATTTTCCCCGAGGAAGAGCCGTTATCAGATCGACCGATGAGGATCATGGTGATAAGATCTCGATGAAAATTCGATAAACGCTCTGCGAAATCTTGGTGGTAACTGCCGCAAGATTACAATTTATGAGCAGTTCCTTTTCTCTTCGCGACAATTCGCTCTCTGATATCGAGCTTTATGAGGCTGCGAAGATAATTCGGAATAACAAAGTCATCTCTTTATAACTTCTTCATTAACGTGGAGTCATTGTCTTTTTAATTAATCGAAACATTAATAATGATTTTTATATTATTTCTATACGTGGCTATATTATAATCCTGCACAATATAATTTATTAATAAATAATATTGATTTTTTATAAATCAATAAATATTTTGACGAACATATGTGAATTATTTTCTATGATAAAAAATATTCATTTCGAGTAATGCGGTCAATCTTCAATTAAAAAAAAAAAAAAAAAAAAAAAATTCCATGTTAAAAGAGTGATGTAAATTTCAATTAAAATATGAGCGCACCGTGGCCGATAAATCGTGGATTATTGCATCGGAAACAATTCGTATACGATCGCGAGCGGTGAGTGTGAGAAAATTTTGATTCGTATACTTTTTGTTTTATGCGATAATCTCATCGATAAATTACTGAATCGGAACGAATCGATAGAACTCTTCTCAGCTTGAAGCTGATCTGACATTCTGAGAAACGTTCTACGAAACAACGTTTGTATGACGTAAATGCCTTTGGAAATATCCGGCGATAATATTCCGGTCATATTCGAAAAGCCGTATGTTTAGAATTGAAAATTTGTTTACGCCGAGAATTTTCGAAATATCACACGCGACCGCCTAAGAATAAAACAAATGAATACTCGTCATCACCTTCGTAAACGAAAAGTCGAAAAGTCGGCGAGAAAACTTTTCGCATACGCATGATTAAATTATTATAAAAGACACACGTGACGAATTGTTACGTGATATATTTTATTGAAGAGATTAAATATATATAAAAAAATAGATAAATAAATAAATCTCATATTTTTCGATATTAGAAAGTGTAAATGCAACCTAATCCCAGTCGCTTCGAGGACGACTTTAGTATTCGAATTACCGAGAATGTTTAAATTTAATGGAATGTAAGAATCGTAACCGTTATATTAATTATTCTCAGAACGAAATGATGAATGTGCATTTCGAGCATCGAATGAGACGGACAATACTTTCGCGACGATATAACACTTTTTCCTCCTTCGGCAATAAATTTATTTGCGACATTATCGCGATACGTCATGAATCGCGGAGCAAAGTGGAATATAATATTGGATTGGAGTAGCAAATCGAACTTGATAAGTCGCACAATTGGCTGCCGTGACGACACGCTCGAATTATATTTAGAGAAATACGTCAAGAGAGAGTGAAAGAGAGGAGGAGAGAAATCGACATTCGAGACGAACGAGATCGACGTATTTTCCACAATGCGGATCATTGTGTCGCCAAGTATCGCGAAGAAAAGTACTATTGTGTCGTCGTCCGTCTTATTTGTTTAGAAACGCGACGATAGCGATAAGAAAGGTACGCCGCGCGCGATCATATCGTATCATCGCGACACCGTATATGTATTGGATGATTGCATAAGTTCGTGCCCGATTTTCATAGATGGCATTAAGTTGCCGCATGGCGGAGTTCTATTGTTTTCGTGTGGTAATTGTCGCTTACACCGAATAGATGACGTTGTTTTATGTCAATTTAGCGTCAGACATTGTTCAGATAAGTCCATTTGTGCATAAGAGAAATCATTAAAAATGGAGAACGAAAAGGTGCATTCGCGGCATGGTAACGCTATATGAATTTCGGAAAGGCGTGAGTGTTGGGATTGCACAAAAAAATATTCAAAGCGTTTATTTGGACCGCGCTCCTGCTCTCCGAACAGTCGAAAAGTGGTTTGGCAGATTTCGAAATGGTGATTTCAACATGGAGGATCAACCCCGCTCTGGACGGTCTTCTGGCATCGATGATGACATTGTGCATGCCTTAGTGGAAAGAAATCCAAGGATTACAACTGAGGATATTAGCTGAGAGGCTGAACATTGATAATTCAACCGCTTTTCGTCATTTAAAAAAGCTTGAATACATTTCCAAGCTTGATACGCGGGTGCCGCATCTCCCGACTGAAAGGAATAAGCTGCAGGAAAACTGCAGGAGTTGCAATGGGAAATTCTGCAGCACCCGCCGTATTCTCCAGATATTGCGCCTTCAGATTTTTATCTGTTCCGGTCTTTGCAGAATAGTTTAAATGGCAAGAATCTCAATTGCGAGGAAGCTGTCGAAAACCACCTTACAAACTTTTTTCAAGAAAAACCAAGTTCTTTCTTCAAAAATGGAATCGACAAGCTTATAGATGGTTGGAAAAGCATTGTAGAAAAGAATGGAGACTATATAATTGATTAATAAAAGTGTTATCTCTAAAATATAATCTATTGAAGTTTATATTTAAATCGGGCACGAACTTATGCAATCACCGAATATATCATCGGGTATTTAAATGCTACTCAATATAATCGGCATTTATCTATATCAGGAATTTATTAGTTACCATTAAGCATCATAAGTATTTGGATCAAAATATTTTCTTTCTTCTCCGATATGTGAAAAAACATCGATAATGATAAGAACGAGATGTGATGTATTTCTGTATATATTTTTATGGACTGATTTAATATATTTAATATTAATATTTAATATTATTTTACATTTCATCCATATTATTTTCTATTTTTGATTTTATCAGATATGAATTTTCATATACATATAATAGAAATTAATCAATTGCAATTAAAAACATTATATTAATATTGTTAAACATCATGATAATATTGTTTGATTTTCAAATTAAGCGTGATAAAAAATAGAAAATCTATAGGATAAATAAAACATTGAAACGATATTTTTAACAGTTATTTCTTTTTTTGTAATATACATTATATGCACATATGTGTGTTATAATTAACTTTCTTCGCTCTTGTCATATCTCGATGCCTCGTGTTATTCAGTCTCGCAGTGATAACTATAGGACGAAGGATTTAAATGACAGAAATGCATATCTCATTATGCGTTATTGCGCGCAAAGTGCGTGTCGTGGTTGCGTGTCGGATCGCCGAAAAAAAATCACACCGTCTCGAGTACAGTGCAACAGTTGTACTCTCTCGATATGAGATATTATCATCTATCTACTGCAAATTAACGAGTGCGTTATAAGTGGACCTTCGATAATACCCGCTAATTCCTTGCAACGCGCGGAATGTTATATAGGGTGTTGCTTTATTTTTATATGTATAGGATAACGCCGGATTTTAAGACGCGATTTTTTTTCTGTGGGAAAATAAAAATTAAAAAAAAATATATATATTAAAATAAAACTAAGGAGTAAATAATTTGGAATTCAAAAATATAGAGTAAATATATCGATCGGCGTATACTTCTTATTTTTCAGGAACAGAGAAGCTTGAAAGCTGGCGATCTGTCGCATCAGGAGAGCAACAACATGGCAGCGTCTACGATGAAGCTCCAGAGCGATTCGTTCACTTCTGAAAAGGTAAAAGATTTTGTCACTTCATCATAACATTTTTACATAAAGTAATTACCAATTAACATCCATATATATATATATCTTTACGATCATCAATAAATTATATAGAAAATGTAAAACAATAATATAAAATAATAATAAAAAATTTATTTAGAACTTAAAAAAATTAAATAATAACTTAAAAAATTCTTTGATAGATATGTGAAATGAAATGTTCCTTAAATAATAAATAAGATAATACACGTCGTTTCAATATGATTGATGATTTTAAATCATTTGTAATATTTCGAAGATACTGTTTAAGGTTTATAAAATCGCAAACCACATAAGTTGGTATTTCGCAATTATTGTATTAACTTTATAACTATTGAATAGGATTTTACATACATGAAACTTCTTTTTCGCGATTGATCATTGAACATTACAACAACGTACGATGCGTTGTTTTGCAAATGCGAGGAGAAACGCGAGGCGCAGTTTTCTCGATTTACATTCGCACTTCTGGCGAACCACCAAACGCTAAAGCATCACACGGGTAATAGTGAATCGTCATCCTTAATGACGATAGAGAATACGATCGGCGGCTGCGCCGCGTTTTGGCACACGGAATCGCGTCGGCGTTTAATGCATTTCTGCATCCGCGATACAACGCGGACGGTGACTTAAACGCCGGCGAGCTCGCAGTCGAGCTTCAGTGGAAAAGTGAATTCGCACAGTGATTCGACAGCGACCGCGAGAGAGAAGCGTATCCGACATTTCGCACATTTCGACGCATTCGTTCAAGAAAACGCAATGATGCTAAGGAAGTGCAGCCTCGACTCGCGAATGGTAAACAAACGCCATATTGTGAGATTCGTGAAAAATAGTTTTTATGAGATTTTTATTATTATTTATTAATTAGTTGCCTGCAAATTCCTGTGTATTAATATTTCGCGATCATTATACAATACATATGTGTTAGAATATTTCGAATACTTTAATTGAAAAATTTAAAAGAATATATTTTTAAATAGAGCAATCACTATTGTAAGTTTATAGAAGAGATTATGTAATGTAATTTAGATATTATTGCTAAATATTAAAACACTCGCTTGTGGACAAATATTTATTAGAAATATTGTATTTTAATTGCTGATCTTTAATTATTTAAATTATTGGCAAAAATATTTATTAGAGATATTATTCGAAATACATTATACAATCATAAAATATTTGTAAAATATTATAAGCTCTTTAATTTACTTGAGAATTTGTAATGAAAAATCGTAAACTTTTGGTTTAATTTTTTAGACCGTGGACCCGATAAAACAATACACAACTTATATACCGCTGCAGAATGTCATTTTTACTGCATTAAACTTCAATTACCAAACAATTAGCGGAGGAAAGTTTATATTGAAAAAAAATAGAGTGCTAAGAGTGTTAAGTCATGAGGAAATAGAATACGTAATGCGTATCAATAACACGAATATTATGATTATAAGAAGAAATAAAAAAAAAAAAAATCTTGCCAATTACAAAGAATTATTTAGGATTGAAAATAAATAGAAAAGGTGCATATTACTTGTTAAGTAAAGATTTTTAAATGGACATTCAATTACAAATTTTATCATATATTCTTACAGCGTCATTCAATAAAAGATATTAATAAAACTAATTCCTAAATGCTTGCCCAGTCTGATAACATTAAGGAATAACAATCTTATTGATATCCTTAATAACATACTTTGTTCCTCATCACTATTCTATGCTCCTAAATATCCTAATAATCCCTGAAAATCATCTAGAAGAACATTGTAAAACACATCTAAAGTACACATCCCTCCTAATATTGTATTTACCAAACTCAACAACATCCTAATCAACGAATGATATTTTTGATTTAGAAAGCGATGGCGGCGCAGCAGCAACGACAGACAGTCACATCGACCGGCATCTTCAATCACGAGAAGCACATGGCGTCAAGCTCGCAGTCAAGCATCACGATCGCGTCCAAGTCGGGTGTGAGCGCATCCAAGTCGATGATCAACGCGGCGAGTGCGGTTAATCAGCTGATGAACGGTATGCGACCGCCGACGGCCGAGGATGAGCTATTATCCCTGCCGTTGGACGATCTCGACCTACTGTGTTCTAAGTCGAATCCGCAGGATGTGGACTGCGCGATCGCCAAGTACTGTAGCCTGCTCGACAGCTTCGTTGAACGACTGAAGGCGAGCGCTGACGGCAGCAAAAGCAGCAGCGCCGGCAGTGGCAGCAAGGCACCGCAGTTGTTGAATAGGGTGAACGAGATCATTCGGAAAGCTTGGGCGGTGCCGACGCATGGCCACGAATTGGGCTACACTCTATGCAATACCTTGAGAACACGCGGTGGTCTCGACCTCCTAATGTCGAATTGCGTTGCGAACGATCACGAGCTGCAATTCTCGTCGGCGAGGCTACTGGAGCAGTGCCTGACTACGGAGAATCGCGCCCACGTAGTAGAGAACGGCCTGGAGAAGGTGGTAAACGTAGCATGCGTGTGCACGAAGAACGCCAATTCGGTAGATCACGCGCGCGTTGGCACTGGGATCCTCGAGCATCTGTTCAAGCATAGCGAAGGCACGTGCAGCGACGTGATCCGGCTAGGCGGTCTGGACGCGGTGCTGTTCGAATGCCGGAAGAACGATGTGGAGACATTGCGTCATTGTGCGGGAGCGCTCGCGAATCTGTCACTGTACGGCGGCGCCGAGAATCAGGAGGCGATGATCAAGCGTAAAGTGCCAATGTGGCTGTTTCCACTCGCTTTCCACAATGACGACAACATCAAGTACTATGCCTGCCTTGCGATCGCTGTATTAGTCGCCAACAAGGAGATCGAGGCGGCCGTGCTCAAGTCCGGCACCCTCGACCTCGTCGAGCCGTTTGTCACGTCACACAACCCCTACGAGTTTGCCAAATCGAATCTGGCGCACGCCCACGGCCAAAGTAAGAACTGGCTGGAGAGGCTCGTGCCGGTCTTGAGTTCGAAGCGGGAAGAGGCCCGCAATCTGGCGGCTTTCCACTTCTGCATGGAGGCGGGTATCAAGAAACAGCAGGGCAACACCGAGATATTCCGGACAATCGGCGCGATCGAGCCACTGAAGAAAGTCGCCAGTTGTCCTAACGCGATTGCGTCCAAGTACGCGGCTCAGGCGTTAAGATTGATCGGCGAGGAAATTCCGCATAAACTCAGCCAACAAGTACCTTTGTGGTCCACTGAGGATGTCCGCGAGTGGGTGAAACAGATCGGCTTTGCTGAGGTTGCCCCGAACTTTGTGGAGAGCCGGGTGGACGGCGATCTGTTATTGCAATTGACGGAAGAGAATCTACGAGAGGACATTGGTCTGACGAACGGTATCATGCGCCGGAGATTCGCTCGAGAGCTACAGAATCTGAAGAAGATGGCCGACTACAGCAGCCGGGACACCGGTAATCTAAATAGCTTTCTGCAATCGATCGGCCAAGAATTCTCCATTTATACGTACAGCATGTTGAACGCCGGCGTGGACAAGGATTCGATACGCAATCTCTCGGAGGATCAGTTGCTGAACGAGTGCGGTATCGCCAACAGCATTCACCGAATCAGGATACTCGACGCTATCAAGAATATGCAGCACAATCAATTCAGCTCGTGCGAATACGAATCGCCGGATAAGTCGCTCGACGTGTTTGTCAGTTATCGCAGATCAAATGGCTCGCAGCTGGCGAGTCTATTAAAGGTGCACTTGCAGTTGCGCGGCTTCTCAGTGTTCATCGATGTCGAAAGGCTAGAGGCTGGCAAGTTTGACAACAATCTGTTGCAGAGCATCAGGCAGGCTAAACACTTCCTCCTTGTGCTCACACCCTCGGCTTTGGAGAGGTGTATACAGGACACAGAGTGCAAGGACTGGGTTCACAGGGTGAGTCCTGATACTTGTTATCTTGTTTATTCCTTTTTTCTGCATTTATAAAAGACTGAAGAAATTTTCTAATCTTCATTTGTATTAAATCTTAATGAAAATATTATATTATTATTTTTTATTTGCTCGTTTTATTAGGCTAAAAGTCATATACATAAAAAAATAAAATAATTAATAAATAAAACAATTTTTTCTTCTATAAATCTACACTTTTTAAAGAATTTATAAAAAATAAGAAAGAAAGATATATTATCTTCCAAAAAACATTTTTAAGGAAAATCTATCTAAAAAGATATTAAATTAAATATTATTTTGAAATATTATATGTTAAATTTTATAATGTTCGGTTATTTTTCAGGAAATCGTTGCCGCATTGCAATCACAATGTAACATAATCCCTATCATTGATAACTTCCAATGGCCGGAACCTGAGGAACTTCCCGAGGACATGCGGACGGTCTGCCACTTTAACGGTGTTCGCTGGATTCACGACTATCAAGACGCCTGCGTAGACAAATTAGAAAGGTAAAGTAAGACCAGTCTTTTATCTAATCTTAAAACTTCCTTGTATCTATAATTAAAAGGACATAGCTTGAAACAAGAAGAAAAAAGACAACTCAATTTTCTAAATTCTGAAACGATAGTTGAACTTTTAGGGATGAAAAATAATTTTGTTCTAGTATATAACATATAGTTATTTAATATTTTTCTATCAATATATAATTTTTTTACATAATGCAATTATACCTTAAAATGTACAGTATATAATTATCAAAATAATTTTTCGGTTTTTGTTTCTTACAACGTGAAGGTTTATGCGAGGTGAAATACCTATGAGGTCTGAGGTCTTGTCCGCCGGAATTCCGCGCAGCATGGCGCCCAAGGACGTGACCCAGCCGAGCACACCGGGTAGCACGAACATACGACAGCCGCCTAACTATCAGCGAATGCACAGCAACGAGAGCAGGGGCAGCGACAAAGATTCCACAGGCGGGCGAGACTGACTAGATGGCCCGCCTACAGCCATACCGAGCAGGTAGTTATCCCTGATAATTTATCGTAGCTCTAATATATCGGGTTTAATGAGCGAATCGATTCATCAAAACGTCCAGAAGAAAATCTAAAATATTTTAGATTCCATTAGACTATAGCAGAACTAAGCCCTGACTTGAGCATTAATAGAGTCAGGCTGAACTACGAATTAAAAATTCATCAATAATTAATTTGCATTATTAAAAGTAATTGAAAGTAAGTTTAATAATAATTTAATTATATTGCAAATAACTTTTAATATTTTAAATTAATAAGTATGTAAGATAATATATAATTTAGTAAGAAACCAAAGTTTAAATATCTGGAATCAATTTAATTATAATAGATAAAAAGAAATCTTTAATAATTTGAATTATTGGATTTTTACTGGGCGTTAACGATCAATTTACGATTTGAGGCGAGCTCTACTAACGCAACGCTAATTTCTTTTTTTACGCAGCCAAGATTGCGAATCGCTCTATGACAATCACGACTAGGTCAGTTAGCGATACAAATTTTTTATTGATGTTTAAATGGTGTCAACCCGTCACCATCCCGTTGTTTTGCCAAACCTTTGCATTAAAATATTCCTCTCTTTAGTGCATTTTCAATCTTAATTGTACCCTATTACACGTACATGTATGTGCTTGTTGTAAATGTATAGTTTAAGATGGAGATTAGGTGAAATCTTGTCTAATTGAGTGTTGAATATGTTTACATAGTCTATGTGTGGAATAAATATATATAATCTTTTTCTTTCGGGTTAATAAAGACAACAAAGAAAAAACCTATAAAAATAATTAAATTTAAATAATCTTGAATTCTTAATGTAAAATCATATAATAGATTCCTTGACGATATTAAAATTTATTGAAATAAAAAGATTTTCCAAAGGATATATATAATAATAAATATAAAAATTTAAATTTTCTACACATAGACACCGTTATGTATATGTCCATTATTGGGGTCCAAGCGGTACAATTGCATGATGTAATTGTATCAAATAAGTCTTTGATGTTCGGTATAAGAAAATTAGGAAACAAATTCAAAATATTAAGTTTTTAGGGAAAGACATAAATATTAATTTTTTACATGATTTAATATATCATAGATTTTAACAAAGTAATAAAGATTTTTAATACGTAATTTAAACTTTAAAATTTAGTTATAATGCGATGAATTTTATTCTAATTAAAAATACATAATATATATGTAGGTATAAAGTTCCTTTTATACTTAACATCGAAGGAATTCAAAAAATATATATAAATAGATAAAATAAAACACACGGGAAATGCAAGTTTACGAGTTTTGTTTTTGCATTCTAGGCTTAAAAAATCGTCGAGTCCGTCCCGTTGGTTGATGGGTCTGCCACCCACATCACCACGCTTCAAGTTCATGCACGCGCATTCGGGGAATGCCAGCGGCAGTCCGGCAGTACCTCGCAGACCGCCACGACAGCCTCCTTCGCCATCGACACGTTCGCGTTCTTTGGAACTGCTAGACCAGCAGGAACAGGAGCGGAAGATGTCGGTCTCCTCCGCGATCGTTCAAAGACCACCGCTTCCCAGACCAAGACCACGGTCACGCAGTCTGGACGATCTTCTGGATGAAGACGTGAAAAGCGGCGCGGAGGAGTCCTGCGAAGAGGAAAACAAAACACAGCGTGAGAAAAATCGTTCGCTGATAAATCCGGAGGAGAATAAAACCAACCCTGCTTCAAAAGAGAACCAAAAGAAGCCTAATACCGAAGGTATCGAGTCCAAGAATGAACCAAGACCGGTTCCCCGGATGAAATCGAAAATACCCGACGCTGTCGAATTCCAATCCGAGTTGGAGGATGCGCGAACGTCCTCGAACAAGGATGAAAATGACAAAGAAATTTTGTCAACGCGTCCTTCGAAGCCGAGTCGATATTCTAGTTCGGAAGAACAATCATCAATAAGTTCCAGCAAGCACTCTGGAAATCAAGAGAAGGTAGATCAGGTAGAAGAACAGAGGATCAGGGAAACGGCACAAGAGAGGCTGACGACGCGAAGTAATGACGAGAAAGATGATTACAACGATGACAAATCGACGATATTACTGAAAGCATCGAGAAGCTGTGGTGCGGGACTGGATTCTGACGGAAGCATCTCGTCAAGTGAATACGGCGGGCCTAGGGCTCGTGCGAAAGGCCCGGGCTCGCTATTGTCATTGCCAGCAGGCGCGGAACCTAAGCGCAAGCGAAACTTCATGGACAAGTGCGTGAACAAGGTGCGGTCGTTTATGAAGAAGTGAAGCGAAGAAAAACTTCTTGTTATTTAATTCCGTGGATCGAACCGTAAGTTGAAAATCGAACGCGAGGCACTATGGAAAATGTCTGGAGGATAAAAAAATATAAGTGTCTTTGATCATCCAAAAATCACACGCAAATTTTAGACATCTAAAAAAAAACATTAAAAAGTTTTCAGAAAGTCTCGTTGGTAGTTTCAGGACTTTTAAAAAAAATTTAGATATCCAAAAAGTATTTATATATAAAAAGAAACGTGAAAAGAAGTTTTAGCTTCTTAAAAAGTATTTTAGATTTCTAGAATCATACACTAAATCTTAGATTTAGTTTAAAAAATTAAAAGGCGCATTTAAAAACTTTATTTAAAGGAAGTGTAATCGAGGATATTATTTAAATATCTTTTAAACGTTGTTTGGGAGTCTTCGGTGTCTTTCAAGTCATTGTTTGCGAAAATTTTCAGCGGTCGCTATCGGCGATTTCTGAATTTCGCAGCACTGAATAACTTCGCGTATTTACTCTCGTAATGCGAAGATATATTCTGAATTTCGTGCGGAGTTCGTGATCCGCATCGTGTACAATGACAGGCAGCATGAAAGTATATAGCGAAATGTTGTGCCTAAACATGCGACAAGTGTCTTCGTAGAAGTCCCAAGATTCGGGATACGTATGTTTACGCGAATTTAGCCTGCTTTTCCAGGTGCCCTTTTGTATTGTATTTTTCTCTCGTTGAATTGTATTGTATACATTATACATATACACTACATTGTATATGTTAGAAACGAATGAACGCATCGAGAACGTTTAGCTAAGGCGGCTAGGTCGTTATTTGTAATACTATTTTTCTAGACACTTCTTTTTTTTTTTTTTTTAGAGAACTCCGCGTTTAAAGACGCGTATGACTCGCATGGTCACGAATGGGGGGAGGGGGTTGTTTTTGTCGCAGCTAATACTAGAAACATGTTATACATAAGCGTACGGTGTGTTCGGTAGTAGTGTTCGTGATCAAGCGACATTCCTTCTTGAAAGCGAAGATCTTTGTGAGAAGTCAAAACAGAAAGGAATTTTTTCCTTATTAATATTTAATCGAATGTATGCCGCGTTGGTTTTTTTCTTTTCTTTGTGCAGCTCTTAGAATATTTTCGAATTTAAATATCTTGGTAGCTATACTTCGAATTAAGATTCCATTAAAATAGAACTCATCTAAAATTGGTTAAAGAAAAAAGCTTTACTTGTCAATTTATACGATTCCTATTTTCCTATTCTAAAATCTCTATGTTTTCAATTGACCATGAATTATTCGCATCTCAATATCATCGCCAGGAAAAAAATGGTATATCAATTTGTGGTAAGATACGTTGCGCGCAATAAACACGCTCATTACCGAACATCCGATACACAATCGTAATCGTCCCTCGAATCGCGCGATATTTTATTATTTAACACTGTTTTTATCGTACCAATTGCTGATACTCGGCTCTCGTCGAAAGTCGACATGGCAACGCTTCGATATTCGTAGTTTAAGAGATCCGCCTCATTAATTAGATCGTAAAACTGTATATTTTACCAAAGTTTCATAAAGTTACGAGTTTTATCGAGATGTTTGAATGTTTCTCAAAAATAAATTTTATTTAGCGAAACAACATCGCTTCTTCCCAGCTCCCTTTTTTTTTGGGTGCTTCAAGGAAATATTGCATGAGAAAATCGTTCATGGAGAATTGCATTTTTTATTCATTTTTTTCCTTTTTTGCCAAAAATATCGAACATTTGTTTTTTATTAACATAATAACAAGCATCCATTATGATCCTATTTTTCGTAATATTTCTCATTAATCGATATGATAATTCTTAAGCATTCATCATTCATGTTTTCAAGTCTCCAATTAATATTTTCTACATTTCATAATCAAAATATCATTCAAATCAAACATAACGTAAAACTAAATTTTCATCTGTTAATATATCGTCAAAACTTTAAAAAGTTTTATATAGTTAGTATGTAAGTCTTTTTTGTCATTATTCAAATTTGATTTAATGTCATGAAAACTCTTCTATCGTTCATTCTAAGCATTAAAAAAAAAAATATTACAGAAAATACTTTTTATCTAAAGAAATATATAAAAATATCACTTCAATTATATATATAAATGAGATTCTTATCTATTGATGATATCCGCGCGACCTCTCAGTCTGCGCATTAAAATCATATCGTGTCGCATGAGAGTAACTCGTTTAGCGTGCAACGCCAACAGCATTGCGTCTTCGAAGAATTGTACCATGTACATCTCTGTTGCCTCTTGTAAGGCTTCGAGGGCAGAAGCTTGTATCCTGTAAATTAATTCTAATCACATCGATCTCTAATCTACCAGATATTGTATATAGGATCCCCTTGAACACACACACACACACACATATATATATATATATATATATATATATATATATATATATATATATATATATTAGTCTCTGTAAATTCTATCTTTTTTTTATATGAAAGTTTAATAATATAAAATATATTCTATAAAAAAAACTACATATATATTGAGATATAGTATTTTATACTATACAACATATATTATTACACCATAATCGAGTTTATATAGAAGGATAGAGCATATATTCTACGAAAACATCTTATTTACAAAAAGTACGTGTTCATATATATTATATATATTATAATTTATTATATATTTTATATGAATATGAAATATTCAATGCATATACATGTAAAAGATTAAAAATGTTCTTAATTAATAACACAATTACATTCTTAAAAAAAAAAAAGAAAAAATTAAAAGAATAAAAAAAAGAAAGAGATAAACTTAAGGGAATCATAGTTTGCAAAGAATTAATAATGATTATATAAAAAAATCAAAAAATAATTACTTGTTGATTTCCTGCCTAGGGAATAAATCAATCATAATTTCTCTGATTAATCGGGAAAAAGGTCGTTTAGGTATGAGAAAGTGTGTAGTCCTCCTTAGATGCTTAATCTCTTGCAGTACTCGGCTTTTTCTTTTGTGTTTGTTCACTATTACGTTTGTCTAAACAATAACAAACAAACATTACATACGATAACAATTTAATATAATGTTAAATATGATTTAACACATTTTGATATGTATATACAAATGTATGTATATATCATTTATTTTAAAAAATGCCGCTTACTCTGTTTCTTTCTACAGAATCAGGTGTGGCGAATGATCTGAAATATAAATATATTTCATAAACTATCAATCAAGATTAGGTGTAAAATAATAGAAATCAATACTAATTAATAAACAATGGCTGTATTAATGAATAATAAATTAAATTATTAGATTTTTGCTAGACAATACAAAAAAAAAAAAAGAAAAAAGAAGGCTATGACACATATTATAAGCAATAGAGTAACAACACCTTTATGTTTATGTTGATTATTAAAAATAATCTCTAAGAGATTAAAACTAATATCACTAAAGAAGAATAAAGAGAGTTCTGAACATTAAACAAAAACCATAATAATTAAGACAAACAATTTCTTCACAAACATATTAAAAACATTAAGGGATATTAACCTTGGTACCGATTTTCGTCGAACCATTATGCGATCTCTCTCGTGATAATTTTTAAATCAGAAACTTCCGTCAGAGAGAAGAATTAGAGTCGCTACACTGCCGTTTTTTTTCATAACACGCTTTTCTTAGGACATACACTAGCGTCACGTACATCCATTTTACGCCGCCTGAAACTAGATGGCCACAACCACTTTCGGAGCTATGATAAAACAGCCGATTGATTCATGGCCGTGCTACATCCACTTTTCCATATTGTCGATTCCGTTAGTAGTGGTATTACCATAGAGACATAATAGGTCTGTTCTTTACCGCTGAACTGGCTGCGCCATTTCAGAGCCCATCTTTCTCCTTCCAATGGAGAGAGAAAAAGATAAACTCTGAACCGGTGCAGCCAGTTCAGCTGCAAAGAACAGACCCAATACATCTAGACCAAGTGTTGAGGAGTGGGGGTAAAGATGCACGTAGAAAAGGTACGTATGCGTGTGTGTGTATGTTATGTATGCCAGCGTGTAAAGGACACACTCTCTCTGTTTTGTGCCCCTTGCGTTTTCTCTTGCTCGCATGTAACACGGTGAAAGAGAGCGCTAAATCCCATCTTTGATAATATCTCGTCGATGACACAACGAATTGGCGCCAATTTTATGCGAGCATAACCTTACATCTTACGTAAATAATAAAATACCATGAAATAGTTGAATTAACGTAGAGGGAAAAACACATGAATAGTACATGACTCAGAATATCACTAGCGATAATACTAGACGTGAAGTGTTAGTGAAATTTATACCTCGTATTCATAGTCCGTCCTTGAGGAATAAGGATTCCTTGTTCCTTGTTCCACGTTTCATGAACTTTCCTTGACCGAACAAGGAATCTTATTGGCTCCCTTATCTCAAGGAAGGTCACGAGCTTCCTTGAGGAGTGGATGCGACCTTTTTAGCAGACGATACGCAGAATATAACCAAATATAACCTCCAAAAGTTAGTTTCGTTACATTTATGGTTTTGTGGTTATTTGTTGTCGCGCTCTCAAACTGAAAGTGTATAAAGGAAAAAGGGATAATGGACAATGAATTTTTAAATGATTCTGACGATGGATTTGAAGACGAAAATCCAGAGAATCGGATTCTGTTGCGGATTCCGAAAAGATACATTCGCGATTGGGAAAATCCCGTGGAATTTTTTGAAGATACGAAAAAGTTTTCATATGTATTATATGAAATTAGTCGCAGGCAGCATAAAACGGTGCTGCCTCCAGTCGGTCGCTAAAAATCCCTAAAATATTCCTTCCTTCTGAAAGGAAGACTCGAGGTCCATCTATGAAGCAAGGTGGCCTTGCAGATTCAAGGAATCCTTCATGGAGGCTTCCTCCGTCCTTAAAATAAGGAAGGACTATGAATACGGGGTATTATTGATGTTGAAAGAGGCGGAGGAATGTAAAATTCATGTGACTTTAATAAGGATTTATTATAATAGCGATAGAGTGTAATAATAGTAATTCTAATAATAATAATAATAATAATAATAAAGGAATTTTTGGAAAATCGGGGGTATAGAATATTTTGAATCTGATCCAATCGAGAGATATTTTTATCACACGCGTCATATGTTGGCATGCCTGATTACAACGGTAGTTGCGGCAGTTGTCATTTTTTTTCTGTGCGAGTCTCTTAGTTAAACGGAATTTTAGGCCTCGCGTGCGTAAAACGCAATATTTTTGCGATCGTGCGAGTGAAATGTGAAATTATTGCATTATTGCGAATCATCCCGAATAATATCTTGTTCAGGTGAGATCGCATTTCCCTTCATTCCCTTTTCGTTTGTGGCTGCGAATCCGCATATCGTTCTTTCGAGGTTAACCTTCTCTCGTCAAATGTAGCTTTTTCTTCGCTCTTTTAAAACTAATCTTCGCACGAAATTATTTGCATAACTTGCGTGTTATCATCGTGAACGATAACATCAACGAAACACGCATCCAGTCGACGGTGTCACGTGAGTATTGGCGTGTAATCGCAAATACTCGTGATTACCCGCGCAAATTTTTTCCTTTCCTAAGAGAAAATACGAGAACTGACGAGGATGCATTTTTCGATGACGTTACAAAGTTTAGATTAATTGTTAATTTTGAGGATTTAATTTTTAATGTCTCGTTTTGTATTTTTGCCGCGTGTTATTTTAATTCGATTTTATTCACATACGATTTGATGATACCATTGTTGTTTATTTCAGTTTAAAATATTTCATATTTTCTAATTGATATTTGTATATATTTTAATAGCAGATATCATTGCATTTTATTGCCTATTCGTTGAGATTGACACTATTATTGCAGCTCATCTATTCCTTTTACTTTTCCTTTCCTTCTTTATATTATATTGTACAATCAAATATTACTTAATATATTTAGAACTTATTTGGAATTATATTTCAATATATTTTTTATATAAAATTTAACTCTTTTTATATATATTTTGTATAAAATATATATATATTTTTTTTACATTAGTTATTTTTTTTTTTTAATTTATTTTTTCTCTATAACTTCCTTCATGTTTTCTACCTATTTTATTATTTTCTTTTATACTAACAGTGTATAATATTATTGTTGCAGTGTAGTGCAGTGATTACACAAAGTATGTCAAAATCAGAGTCATCGGAGGCAAAGCCGTCGGAGGTGGAGCCGTTAGAGATGGAACCATCAGAGGCAAAGCTATCAGAAGTAGAGCTGTCAGCGGCAGAGTTACCAGAGGTAAAGCTATCAGAGACAAAGTCGTCAGAACCAAAGCCATCAGGAATAAGGCCACCGTCGAAGATTGAAAGACTTTGCTCCTCTAGGCCACGTAGACCAGATATTCCGCCACCTTCCCCAGTGAAATCAGTGACTACTAAGATCAGTGAGTCTTTGACAAAACTGTGTGCCGTTTTATATCGCATGCCTGTTATAATTTTATTTGGTAGTAGCATCTTGTTTGATGTATATATTATCTATTTTTACGCGTGAACTGGATGTAAGATATATAAATATTTGATGGAAATCAACGCAAGATATAGACATCTAATTGCATTATAGGTCAGATAAAAAATAAGTCAGGTATTAAGAGAGACATTAATAAATATTATATACGTTTTTTATAATATCTCATTTATTATATGCATAATGTATAATAGTAGTCTTAGAAGTTACGCTTCTCTCGAATCTGTCTCTAATTTTTAGGATACGTTGTGTCTTTTTAATGCAAGAAATCTTGCTAAGCATTGTTTTCCCTAATTTTTTTATCACACAAAATTTAATCGCGCTTTATTTCATATATATCGCGAAAATTAATAAATAAATGATAATAGTGAATTCAAGTATGCTGTAATTCGTGTTTATGTAAAGTGGAGAGTTCCGAAGGGAGGATACCACGTGTTATACAATGTGTATTCCATGCACGAACATTAATTCGTCGCAGCGTGTACGAGAACGCTACGCACGCCCACGGGTCGCTCGTGAACGTGCGTGAACGGGCGTTTTACTTACGTGCGTACGAGTGTCTTCGCACAAGTTGCTCGTGCGAGGTGCGAGTCGTTCCCCGACTGTTCGCGACAACGCATCCCTCGCGTAAGAGAAACTGGTAAATATCATTAATAAAAAGTTATCAAGAATCATACAATTAACGAATTGTGCGCGCAAACTTATCATGAGTAGTGAAAGTGCTCATTTTATTATTTTACTAAAAAAAAAAAAAAAAATTAATATATTTTCATAATTTTATTTATTTTTAATACAATATTTTTATCTCAGCTTCACGCAGTTTTCATTAAAAATTGTGGTGAGTCAAATTAGTCGTTTGAACGGAAAAACGTTCCGAAGCAAATTGTTTAGTAATTAATTCATTTAATAATAATAATTATTATTTTTTAATATTTTAAAATAATTAGATTTATATGTTGAATATATTGTATCTATTAATGATTATATGATATTGCTCTCTATTATTTAATTTTTAATTTAATTATATATGCGTATGTATATAATTCTTTGTTTTTTTGTTTTTTTCTACGTTTTATCCGTATAAATACCGACTAATTTGATTCATCATACTTAATCGGGAGAATAATCCGTATTTTTAAACAATAATTTGTTCCTTGAAAAGTGAAAGTAACTCGAGCGACTAATAATGGCAAAATATTATTAATATATTTATATAAATGACTCGAGAATTGAAAATACATATAAATCTCTCAGAAATAATGATTTTAATATAATAGATATATTTTTTTAAAGATGCTTTACATAATTAATGACTATTTAATGTTGTTATCACATGCCAAATAAAATAACGTATTTATGATCTATTTACAATTTTTGATAATGATTATAATAATTAATAATTTTGCCGAGGAAAATTATTGTTGCAATATGTTGCTTCTATTAACCTTTAAGAAATAATCTTTTCTTCGTACACGATTGACCAATTTTTTTTTTTTTTTTTTTTTCAGTTTAAAAATCTGAATTTTTCTTACTTTCTTCATTATTATATTTTTTCTTCTTTTCTTCATGAAAAATCTGAATTTTGCTTATTTTCTTACAATCAATTATAACTATCATTTCTTCTCTTATTTCGCGGATTTTTCTTCTTCAATTCTCATTTTAGATGCGCAAAGTGCAAGCAAGCATGTTTTACATTACTTTATGTTTTCATTGTGATCTCGGTGCATGTTCGCGATGGCGCATAACGAGCAAAGTGCATTTTCGCGTCCGTCTCTGTTGCATCCAGGGCACGTATCTTGCCTTATTGGTGCAACTCCGTTGCATTGCCTTCCCTGCACAATCGTGCCGCGTCGGCTGACGCATTGCGATTATGCAAGCCACCGGTATTTATTTCGCGATTTCATTCCGTTTCATCTTTCCTCCCTCATCTCTTCTTTTCGATTTCTTTCGTTCCTTCTGCTTTTTTTCTCACTTTGTGCCCCTTGCGAGAGATCGATCGATCGTTTCAAATTTCGCAACATGATCAAAGTTTCAAGGCCTATATATGCTCTTCGACTCTCGTATTATATATATTTTCCTATAGGATATATTTATATATAAGGAAAAATTATATATAATTATTGAAATTTTATATGAAATTAAAAGAGAAATATATATCGAATGTTTTTATTGGAAAAAAAAAAAAAAAATTGTATACAATAACTTTAATTTAGCAGATTAAGCTCCAGAAGTGTAAGTAAATAAATTTGATTTTTTTTATAATTTAAATAAATTTGAATTAAATTATCAACTATATAATTTTATTTTAACGGTGATAGTGTATCTAAAATAATTTTGATGAGATAATCTATAGAAAATATTAAAATTTTTTGATTTAAAATTAACCAAACATGTGTAATAGAAATCTATTGGAACAAAATACGGAGAATAATACGTTAATAAGTTAATTGAATAAATCTTTATTTGAGACTAATGAATATAATCTAAAAACGTCATCATTAAAATACATATTGTTAGATTTTGCGATATTCTGTAAATTATACACAGCTTATTTCAATATATTATTTCTCATGGATTTTCTCTTCACTCGCGTTCGATATAGAAGTTAATTTTACTTTTTCACGAGAATTTGTTGATTAAAATGGCAATGGGAAGGTCGAAATTTCGGCGTTTCGCAATGACGTAATCATCATCGACGATGGTGTTTTGCCGTAACTGCGACACCGTCGGCTAAATATGGAGAGATAAATTTTATGAGCGTGCGAGACGATGCCGATGGGTTATACTCATTTCGGATCGCTTTGCCCATCTATTTATACAAGGTGTTCAAGATATTAAAGTCGGTTTTAAAATCTTCCATTCGAATTCTGCGATCTGACAAAAGTCCGCAGTGAATATTAAACTTGTTAAACACACGCGTGATCTATTAAAGTAGTAGTAATGTAATACAACGAGCTTATGTTTCGCATCTCTTTATTCTCGCGATTTTTAACATTATAAATTATTTTAAGAATCATCTTAAAAATATTTCGCATCTGAAAGCTAATTTAGAAAAGACATTGGAAAAAAATCTAGAATTATAATATTTTTTATTGATTTAAGATTATTTTCCCAAGTTAATAAATAAATATATCATTAATTAACCAATTCGATGATATTCGAATCGGACTGTTCATAATGGGACATTTTATATATTTCGATAGAATCTTAAAATTTTATTAAAAATTAAAAAAAAATATATTTTTCTATTTGAATGTTAAAATTTCGATATAAATGTATATAATATAATTATAGAATATTCGTTACAAATATTATAACAAGGAGTTGTGAGTATTTTTACAATATTTTAAGCAAAAATAAAATTAACTTGATATTAGAATTTGCATAAATTTTTTTCTTAAGATATACATTATTTTTTTATTGAACAATTATATGTATTTAATTAATTTCATAGGAATTACAATTCAATTGCGACGATGCGATTGAATAGCGACCGATATTTAATAGTATATCAGATGATAATATAAGATACGTAAAAGATTAAAGAGTGTAAAGGTAATTCATCATGCGATGCGCATAATAATTCACGGAGACTTGCGAACGAATGATGGCGCCGCGGTTTTGCATCAGATCTCATTGATACATTTAATCGCAGTTAACACGCTCGAATTAAAAAATACAGTGTATCCTGTCATTGAATGATCGCGAGCGATCGTGCAACGCACGTCACGTATGACGCTAATCATAGATTGTCGTCGCGCAATGTTTCGCATAAATTTACGCAGCAAAAAAAATTGTACGGAAATAAACGAGTCCTGTGAGTTTTAATGAGAAGCACATGTTTCTTAACGAAAATATAGAATAAATTTTTCCTTGGCTCGAAATTTAATCGAGAAGATCAAGATTCGTCTCGTATAATCTTTCACTTTTTTCAATATTATATATTTATATATATATATATATATATATATATATATAATAATTTATATTTAATATTATACAATATTAACATTTTAATAATTAAAACTGAAAAAGCAACAAGTTGCTTCTCCTCATTTATCGATGTTAAGATCGAACGTTTCACAGAATGTCTCGTTTAAACACATTTTTAATGTCGATAAGTACCGTCGATCGGCTCGCTCACGTTATTAAAAGCAACGTACGCATAAAAAGGCGCATTTAATGTAGATTGAAATGCGTGATAAAGACGCCGGGGATTTATGCATAATAATGCTTCTCTGCCGCTGCGGCGAAGATATCTCGCCGCGTAATCGCGATTTCATCTCGTCGAACAGAGATCTCGACCCACGCTATCGACCTTACTACGACAAGGCACGCGCCCACGTGCGCCGCTTTTCCATAAATAATTAATCAAGTATCGTGCGAGAATCGCCGCGATTATACCCGGACATCAATATATATCGGTGATTCCTTTTGCGGAGTTTCTTTCGCGGCGCGAGCCGCGAAAACATTGACAAGGTGAACGATGGAGCTTTGTGATGCCGACGCGTAATCACATAGGTTGCGATATCTTACCTTATGTTTCTATAAAGAAATCGGGAAACTCGGTGGAAACCTAGACTTCGATCGGATGTATACAAATACGAGAGAAAATCCACGATAAATTTATATTGGGTGATTGCATAAGTTCATGCCCGATATAAACTTCAATAGATTATATTTTAGAGATAACACTTTTATTAATCAATTATATAGTCTTCATTCTTTTCTACAATGGTTTCCCAACGATCTATAAGCTTGTCGATTCCATTTTTGAAGAAAGAACTTGGTTTTTCTTGAAAAAAGTTTGTAAGGTGGTTTTCGACAGCTTCCTCGCAATTGAGATTCTTGCCATTTAAACTATTCTGCGAAGACCGGAACAGATAAAAATCTGAAGGCGCAATATCTGGAGAATACGGCGGGTGCTGCAGAATTTCCCATTGCGACTCCTGCGGTTTTCCTGCAGCTTATTCCTTTCAGTCGGGAGATGCGGCACCCGCGTATCAAGCTTGGAAACGTATCCAAGCTTTTTTAAATGACGAAAAGCGGTTGAATTATCGATGTTCAGCCTCTCAACAATATCCTCAGTTGTAATCCTTGGGTTTCTTTCCACTAAGGCATGCACAATATCATCATCGATGCCAGAAGGCCGTCCAGAGCGGGGTTGATCCTCCATGTTGAAATCACCATTTCGAAATCTGCCAAACCACTTTTTGACTGTTCGGAGAGCAGGAGCGCGGTCCAAATAAACGCTTTGAATATTTTTTTGTGCAATCCCAACCCTCACGCCTTTCCGAAATTCATATAGCATTACATGCCGCAAATGCACCTTTCGTTCTCCATTTTTAACGATTTCTCTTATGCACAAATGGACTTAACTGAACAATGTCTGACGCTAAATTGACATAAGACAACGTCATCTATTCGGTGTAAGCAACAATTACCACACGAAAACAATAGAACTCCGCCATGCGGCAACTTAATGCCATCTATGAAAATCGGGCACGAACTTATGCAATCATCCAATAGAAATAAATGATCACTAAAATTAGAAAATCAATAATTTAGAATTAAAATTATAAATATTGAATTATTAAATATTATATTGGAAATTTATAAAATTATTAATTATATAAATTTAAAATTAAATATATACTTTTTTGATGAATAATTAAAAAAATAAAAAACAAAAAGAACGAAATTTCTTACGAGAGTTTATCATGAAGACAAGAAAGCACGCGTTTTCCTTCTTGTTGGTTGATTGAAATAATGAGATGCGATGAGCGTCATCTAAAAATATCTCGAACGATTGCATATTGCGCTAGAAATCGCCAGATCTTATCGGCGTCATTTGCACACACCCTGACTCATCATTAACAATTCGTTTACGTAACTCTCTGTCTTGAGCCGATTGTGATTGACTTCCGATGGCGATTATCGCAATGGCAATTACAAAACCAAGCCCTGATCTATTTCACGCCGAGCCATCTTCCGTTGTATCTCTTCACTTCATAATTATTAGCAATTAACTTAGCTATAATCGACTTTACACTGCGATTTAGCTGGCGATATCACATATCCCCAAATTTATTATCGACATTACGCAAATTAGCCTTGAGAAAATAACAAGCTTATGTAAATATTGCGTATGTATTATATTTAATATTTAATATTAACATTTAATAATCACATTATTTTGTATTAATTTGTAATTAATCAATATCAATCTTTGCAATATTTTGATTATTATTGAAAATTTTAATTTCGCATAGATAAACGTTATTTTGCTAATATAATAAATTTAGATTAAATTATAGCGCGCGATATTCTCTCTCTTGCATATACGAATTATCATTAACACGAAAATTAATATTAATTAAAATTGATTGGGAGAAATTTTAATCAAGCAGTTTAATTATGCACTCTCGATTATATGGCAAAGTAAAAAGTTCTTTCGCGCGAAAGAATACATCGCTCTTTATTTTCCTTGTTTTCCTATGATTTGCGTTATTTTGCATGACAACGGCAGAGCAGATGGAGCCTCTTTGGGAATCCCGCGGCCGTCAAATAGACGAGGCCAGCTTGCGAAGGGGATCAGGTAAGCGGCACTCAAGTTTTTCTGTCTTCTCGAAGATCGTAATGCATTTATAAAATTCCTGCATACCGCGAGAAAGGTGACAATGATTTCGAAATTGCTTGATGCCTAGTCTCGCAAGACGTTCGTTAAAATTTATGTTGCACAACCGAATTTTATAGCGAGGATCAACATCATTCCGCTTTTGCAACAATGCTGAATATATTGATGAAACTTCGAATATAGCTAGAAATTTATAAACGATGTGTAAGAAGTAGTACGTGTGACGGTGTTATTTGTATTGCATAATGTGTTTTTGCTTTTGCGCTATATCGTGTATATCTATATATAATGCACATATTATATATAATATTACATATGCGTGAGGAATGGTTTTAGTAATTTAATAAATGTAGTATTATTTTAATATAAAGTTGAAAATATTTGCAAACTCTTAGAATCAGTAAATATTTTTTATGAATCTTTGGCAAAATTGGAAAATATGATTTCTTCAATTCAGCAAAGATTTATGAAGAAGTTTATATATAACAATTATTTATAGCATCTGTTTTTTTTAATATTGTTTATTTTTAATTATAAAATTAAAACTAAAATTTTGTTAAATTAAAATATTGAAATTTCTTAGAGAGAATCTATTAAAAATCAAGTAAGTTATGAGAACGTTCTAAATTTATGATAATATCACAAAGCATTTATCATTAAAATCATGATTTATTTCTAATTTTTTTTTGCGGGGAAACAAACGTTAGATTATATTTTTAAATTAATCGGATTGTAATATCGTCGCATTTCAAAAAGAATCGTCTTTATTCCCGCGCAGATACCAGCGTCGTTCTGACCGAGGACACAGAAAGCTTTATGATCGGTGATCGAGTATGGGTCGGCGGCACAAAACCTGGCAGAATTGCCTACATCGGGGAGACCAAGTTCGCACCTGGGGACTGGGCAGGAGTCGTCCTGGACGAGCCCATCGGTAAGGACCACCCTAACGATCCTAGCCGATCGTACGAATCGTAAAACTCAGAAGCAAATCTTGAAGAGTTCCAGCGAATATGAGAAATTCGGAATTATTAAGAATTTTCTTCCATGTCGTCCTGACTAATCAAGATCCAACACAAACTACACCATACTCCTTTTTTATCCCGAAAGAATTTCCATTTATCGCGAATAAAGGTCGGAATATTCTTGATACAAGGGTAGACAGAGATAGAAAAATTAATTGAGAGAAAAGATTAGCAGCAAAGCTCACAGAAGACTTAAATTGCAGGGAAGAACGACGGTTCGGTGGCGGGTAGCCAGTACTTCCAGTGCGAACCAAAAAAGGGGATCTTTTCGAGGCTCACCAGGCTGACCAGGGCGCCACTAGGCGGTTATCAGATGAGCGCGACGTCGACGCCGACATCGCCGCCCGAAAGTATCAGGGGCAGCTATCTCGGCAAATCCATGTCGCCGTCATTGAGTAAGGATCGCTACAAGAGACACTCGCCACGTCCGTAGATCTCTAACTAGCGTTGCACGATACACATCATCCACGAATTTTATTTAATTTCTCGACTTTAACTCTTTCACCCTCTCTTCTTCCCACTATGGTATACTCTTAGAATATCCCAGAAAAATATCAGCAGACTCAAAAAATTTAAGTAAATGATCAATATAAATTAATCAGAAAAGAACATTTTTAGACAAATACTTTATTTAAAGAATTATTTGTAGCACATGATTATATATTATGAGAGACTAATGTGCTATTTGATAAAAAAATGTTATTAGAATGACACAATAAAAGAAAAGCGGGGTGAAAGTTAGTCGTGTTATATATCAAAGGCTTGAAGAGCGCAAAAATTATTTTAGTTATAGTATTATGATGTTGCTTTAATAAACACCCTATCGCGTAGAATAGACTACGTAATTTAGTGTAAAAGGGCGAAGAGGTGAAACTATTTTTTCTTTTGTCGGCGCATAGCATGGAAATAATTTAATTTTCCATGTAGCGTAACGTTATTATTTAATTTTAAAATAATAATTCAATTTAACCCACTTATATCAAGAAAGGATACTTCGAATAAACATTTTATTTGCAAAAATATATATTTACAAAAGCGACTAGGAGATCTAATTTTCTAAAAAGGCATTTCTTTATAACTTTGAAAGGAATAAATTTATTAATAAAAAAAAATATATATCAAACATATTCATAGGAAGTGATTCGTTTCCGTGGATATATATAATAGAACACAGAAAAGCAATTAATTTTTCAATGTATAAAAGAGAATAAAATATTTCATATTCTTTTACTTTGTATAAAAAAAGTCAAATTTGATTTAAGTTGAAAACAATAAATTTTTTTTCCTAATAAAAATTTAAGATAGAAAACAATAAACGTGTTTGAATAAATATATTTATAGAAGCATGCGAAAGGGACAGCTATATGATTTAATTTTTCATTAGTATCTAGAAAAGGAAAAAAGGATTTATTGTTAGTTTTATTGAAGAATTATTTAAGTTCGCGCGGCTTTCAATGACTTGCTAGATATTGATCGCGAATCGCTAAAAACTATGAACGCAGATGTATCAACGACAAGCTTGTCCTCATCGATGTCGCAGAGGGATGAACTGAAGATAGGTGACCGTGTGATAGTGTCGTCGATGCAGGGTAGCAAAACCGGCATACTTAGGTATCAAGGGCCCACGGATTTCGCCGGGGGCGAATGGTACGGCGTGGAACTGGACGAGCCGCTCGGCAAGAACGACGGCTCCGTCAACGGGAAAAGGTGTGCATTTTCCTTATCGAATCTCATCAAAATAATCCTCCCTCTTCTTCATCACGCACGCACGCACACACATCTTCTGCCGCACGAGATGTCTTCGCGATGAGAGATATAATTTTTAATTTCAATTTCTCCGCAAACAATCTTAGGAACCTTAAGTAGCTCCTCTCTCATTCGATTCGATCCCCTCGGGCACGCATGATCTCGAAAATGCTTGGAATGATCACGAGTATAGTTTGCATAGTTCGCGTAATCTCCCTTTATTCTCTGCAATCCGTGCAATTCCTGAGAGATTCCGCGGAACTAACCCACCCATTGATCCAGATATTTCGAGTGCCCGCCCAAGCACGGTCTCTTCACGGTCCCGCACAAGGTCAGCAGATCGCCATCCGTCAGAAAATCATCCATGGTATATAAGTCGAGCGGTGGTGGCAACGGCACCGCCGTTAACATCCCCAGCCTTCAGAAGAGAAGCGGTTCCCGCGACTCACTCGCGTCCAGCATTATCAGCGTCAACGCGAAAACGAGTACACCGATCGGCACGACGAGGGTAAGGTTCACCATGCCGAAATGAGGGAATAAGGAAGCGCATCTGTCTCGCAGTTCGCTGTCAACGCTGTCGGCCTTATTTTTCTATTAATCTAGCTGTAGAATGTGTTGTTGATGTTGCTCCCGTTGATGATATTTTAGATGTAATCGACGTTTAAGTCACTTTCGGCTTGAATTCTTCTGCCGAGTTTTTCTTAAATGCCGATTACACTAAGTAACTTGTAGCCATCGTTCTCGCTTTTTATAGGCAGCCTATACATTCCTTCTTTCTTTCTCACAAAAACCGTTGTGTATTCTAACGTGTGTGATTTCGTGCGAGATTAATGTATTAATTGTTATCTAAGATTGCCGTTAAGATTTTTCTGCACGATTTTATCCTTATTTATTTATTTTTTGTTTCCGTTTACATCAGACATTGCAGAGGCCTGGCATGCGCATGTCAACACTCGTTTCACGAGATTCACTGCAGGTGAGACCGTAACTCCAGTAATAACTCCTAATTAATTCATTATCCTCGCCAATTAGAAGCGATCGCTGATAAGCCACCCCGCGATTCTCTCCTATCGCTCGCAATTAGTTTCGTATATTTGGATAATTAGGATAATTAGCGAATCGAATTAGATGATTAGCGATCTCGATCGTTAACGGTCGCTCTCTTGTGTGACTGCGTTTTATTTATTTATTAATTTATTGTTATCGTTCTCGTCGGAGCTTGTAATATATAGCGATAGTCGATCTGTGTGTATATAATGTTAATAAAATCCTACATCCTTTTTTTTTTTCTCTTCCTCGTAAATTCTTTTTTCTAGTTTCTGGGTGAGTATATCTCTTCTGTATCGTCGCTTCTTTCACGTGATAATTAATAGTTTGCCTTTATTGCATTCGATGCAATTTTTCTTTAGCGATAATCTCGTATGAGATTATCGTGGCAGCTCCATTAATTTATTATATCTCAAAAACATTTTCCACGACAGAGTCAAACGTAAATCCGATCGATGTTGCGTTGGCGTAAAAACGACGATCAACATCATCGAGTCGATTAATCAAACTCGTCCGATCGGATAATGCGATGTATACTCTTGATTTGTATCGCTAATCGTGCGTCGTCGATCCAGAATATCGTGTCCGTGGCTATCTCGCTATTTATTAAAAACTCGATAACAGCGCGGCAAAGCTGTCGCATAATGCAGAATGCATTGCGCGAATTAACAATCGACTGGCTGTTATTGCAATTCAATATTTGAGCCATAATATTGTCGATTTACTTCGTTCGTGTATTATAAAAAATTTGCACGATGCAACAATGCAGAATTGTTTAATTAATCTATGCCTTTATTTTTTAACTGGCGTTTCCGCGGCTTCTGTAAAAAAAATTTTACAAAGGTACATATCGTTGTTAAGGAATCAATAAATGTTTCTAGTATCGCAAGTTCGCCGTACTAATTTGTAAACATTTATATGACGTAATAAGAAAAGCATTCTACCTCTTATTTCAGTCCGTTCGATAGCTTTTATGAAAAGTATACCAAAGTAAATCGTGAAATAGATTATTTCAGCTCCGCCTTCCCTCTTTACGTTACCAATTCCATCGCGAATAATTTATGTAGAGATTATTTTACCGTAAATTCTAATATATTGTATAATAATATTAATACATTAAAATTATACGGTTGGTAATATGCGTTATCGCGTATTAATAATATAATAAAACGAATTTTTTTCCCTAAAATCCTTCCCTGAAAATTCTTCACAGCACTTGTGATTTTGAATTAGAACCCAGCTCGTGGTTTTAGGAGATTCTGAAAGAGAAGCAGCACGAGATAGAGCTCCTGCGAAAGCAACGGGATTTGGAGCGCGAAAGGGTCACCAAAGCGGCGAATCAAGCTGATCAAGCGGAGCAATCTGCGCTTTCTATCAAACAGGAATATGATAAGGTAAGATATTTATGGCGTTAAAATTAAATTATATAAAAAAACGACAAGTTTTTAAAAGATCTGGAGTTTTGAAATACCATGTCTTTTACTATTGTTTTGCTTTTGCTTGTGCTGGAAGCACAAGCAAGCTATATATTGATTATTTTTGATAATTATTATTCTTCTTATTGATTGATTTATTATATATTTTATTAGTGAAATTCTATCGCAATACATCGAAATTATATTATTGACGTGATAAATTGAAACTTTATATTTCCAAAGAGTTTTGTTCCCCAGTTTTGAAATCCTTCCGTTCGTTGAGTTTCTTCATTTTTTTCTTTTCTTCCATTTTTTTTTTTTTCGTCATTGACGATATCTAGTATCGCGAACAGATGCAACAAACTGTCAACGAAGCGGAGGTCACTGTCACCAAACTCGTCAACGAAAGAAATGGATTGATGGTGCAACTGGAAGAGGAGAAACGGAAGTGCGAAGATCTTCTTTTCCGTTTCGAAGAGGAATCCGTGAATAAAGACGACATACAGGTATGTATGTGCATTAATATTAACGTATCAAGCGTACGTATATATATGTATAGTTATGATTATTATAAAGATGATAAAGCCTGAGTATCTCATTAAAATACTCGGAACACTCGGTAAGTATATCTACCCATGCTACATTTGTCAATTTGTTTTACATCCGAATTAACAATAATGTCCCAGAGATTCTTATTCATCTTATTACAATAATAACTTTTTTTTATGAATGCGAGATTGATTTAAGAGAAAATTTTCTGGGACACACTATATATTTAACAAAGACGATAATAATATTTAAGTTTTAAATTTTTGTTACGTTGATTTTTTTCAACGATACCTTTGTTCTATTTAATGAACATGGATTTTTCTGAAAATTTCAATATCACGTTAAAAGAAATCCCATAATGTTAGTTGATTCTGAACGGTATTTCTATATTATTCGCGACAAATATTGTACACTGCTTTCGTCCGTCATATCACGGGGGATAACGGTGACGGGTGATGTAAATTACAACACGCGTGCTTAGCCGCATCAACTTGGGAAAGAGCTCGGAAATTAGCTTAACAACTTTTCGCAGCGTGCAAAAGTATAACGTATTTCTTGTTTAATATAAAATATTATTTTGGACTTGATGCATCAATTATATACGCATATATAAAACCCAGAAAAAAAAAAATCAATTATCTGGAAAAATTATTTTCCCGATTCCCGTGGTTTTAAGTTTTACTTTGCATAATCTCAAACGAAAAAGGAAAAACTGTAATTTTTTTGAAGAGAGAAGAAAACATTCAGTTCTTCGTTTAATTTGGCATACTTACCGTTTATTTTCAGAAAGAGAGATCTGAGCAAAGCGTGAGTATCCGACGGTCCTTGGCAGAAGTGGTCCAGTTTTTCAGCATCATTAATCTAATCATCACTCTATACCTGCATCTTTGCATTTCGTCGCAGAGCTTTTCTCGAAGAGCTGACTGACGTGTGCAACACGCGAAAAACGTAGAAAGAAATGCTATCGCTAATTAATTTTGCATCGGCCATACTAACAAAAATAAGCTAAAATACACCAGCTATCGATCCGCGTGTCAATCTTGAAAGAAACATATTTGCATCAAACATTTTATTTTTATTTATTTATTTATTTATTTTTTTTTAATTATAAATTGTACAAATTATTATATATCGTTAATGAGCGTTTTTGTCGCGATTTTAATGTGGCACAATAGAAATCTTGATCTAACAATATTAATTTAATTATGCTTTTGCTGTTGTGTAATTGAGAGAGCTTTATAAATCACATGCTTTGTATGCATAGAGCTATTGGAACATGTTCTACAATTATCGTACTTTATAATAGCATATTTTGAAGATTAATTAGAATCGAGAAAATCCTTATTTTAATATGAAAATATCGAAGCAAAAATAGTTTTTTTCTATTATGAGCGATAAGAATTAGCTGCTAATAAAATAATCGCGAAGAATTTGCTCGTTCAATTTTATAAATATGTTTATATGAGAGAAAATATCGATTTATTGATTTTTACTATTTTATTGAATTCGTTTTTTTTGGGGGGGGGGGGGCTTTTATAAATAGATATTACTATCTCTATCTTATTGTCAGATATTAACAAGTTGTAATTTTAATTTTTTATATAATTAAAGTATACTATACAAATATTGTGCGATGATTGTATAGAACAGTTTACACTCTAATTGTATAATTACAAAATAATATTATTGTAGGTGTTATGTACTTATTTATTAATTTTAGTTATTGTATTTATTTATTTATTTATTTATTTATTTATTATATGCATTGTATTGGTTTTCTTTCTCATTTTTATATTTCAAAATAATTTATATTATTTAATTTAATTTTTTCAATTTTGTTTGTGATACGTGGTACGCTCGAATGTTAAAATTAAATAATACATTTTTTTGCATTTTGGATACACGCGTACAATTTTATTCGTTTCTTTTGTTCTCCAACCTGATAAAACATTCATTTTTTTACATATTGACGATTGCACATTGTGCTTCGCATATCTCGACGTGTGCTTCCTATTTATATATATATATATTACGCTTTGGAGTATTAATACACTTATTTCCATAATGGTTAAAAAATTAAAATATCTGCTTCAAAAATTTTTATGTTACTTAACACACAAGCTTGCATAATAATCCTTACGTAAGAAGAACTTTAATAATTAAAATTTACTCGAGATTATTTTAAAATTAATTTTATTTTTGTAATATTAGACGATTAATTTATTACGAAATGTCACTTAAATTAAAAAAAAAATATATATAATTTTGATAATGTCTATGTTAAATAATATTTGAAAAATAGGTCTTTTTTGCATAAATTAAATATTAAACAAATATATATATCGAACGAAATATTTATTTTCCACAAGATATACTATGGTTTCACATTTTTTTTTATAATGGAGGAAATTACGTTCTAATACTCGAAACGCGAACACGCGCTATGTATGATCTCGTACTTCTCTAAAGACTAAACAGCTTCCCTTATCACGCTAGGTCATAAATACTGTAAATGAAAGCAGGATCAAGCAGCTCGAGGAAGAGCTCGCTGAGGAGCGACGAGAACGCGCCGCTCAGTTGGAACGCGACAGCATCAAACTCTTCGAGGCCGAAGAGGAATTGACGCGGCTGCGTAACGAGATCAGCTGCACGACCAATTCGCACAATTCTCAGCTTCATGGTATCTGTGATAATTTTTACAATTAGATTTAAATGCACTTAGATCTTAAATTTTTTGTATTTAAGATTTATGCGATTTTATTCGCCTTCTTTCCTTGATTTCCATTTTATCGGATCGGGCTTTTAGATCTAGAAAGCCGTAATCAGAGCTTAGAGGAGATTAAGAATAGCTTGGAGAAGGAAGCGCGGGAGAAATCGATCCTGGTGAATGAATGCGTGGAGCGTATCCGAGAATTGGAGCTTGAGGTGAGCAAAACGAAGCAAGAAAACACGTCGCACAGCAAGTCCGAGAATCGTCTGGAAAGAGAATTGGAAGCGACTAGACGAAGCTTGCAGAACAGAGAGACATTAATAGAAAATATGAAATTAGAATTTGAAAAGAGTACGAATTTGTTGAGCGAAGAGCTACGAAAGTCGAAGGAAACGATCGAGACGATAAAGAAAGAGAGCACGAGTGAAAAAGACTCGTTACTGTCGGAATATCGACAGACGATCGAGGAAAGAGATCGGTTGATCAAGGTAAAGACTGAGGAGCTGGAGAACGAGTCCAGAAGGCTATTAGAGCAGCAGAACGTAGCCCTGGAGGGCCTGAAGACCGAGAACATTAAGCGTATCCATGAACTTTCAGAGTCTTTCGAGCAACAATTGCGCGCGAAGGACTCAAAAATCGAGGAGATCTCGCAACAACTCAGTCAGAGTGTATCTGAGACCGAGAGACTGTTGGCCGAATTGGCCGCTGAACGAGAACTTCGCAAGAAGAAAGATGAAGAACTGATTGACGCTCTACGAAAGTTGGAAGGTATGTGTTACAAAAATTACTTAATCGAAAAATTTGATTAATTAAGAAAATTTTTATAATCGAGAAAATTAACCCTTTACCGCATTTGCAAATAATTTTATTTGTGTTTTTTTTTTTTTTTTATATTTATTTAATTCTTAGATATTCTTGATATTTAACACTTAGTTTGCTACAATTATAATTTTCGTGTTTTATATATAAGCTACAAAATTAATAATAAATAATAGATCAAAAAAACTTGTTGATGAGATGAAATCTGACCGATTTTATCGCGTATATTTTGCAGAGTTAAATACGAAACTTAAATTGGTCGAAGAAAATAACAATGTGTTGTCGAAACAGATTCAAGATTATAGATCCAAGAATGACGACAATGTTAGAATCATTCACGAGAAGCAACAATTGGTGAGTACATATTTTTTCTTAAATTTTGCATGGATGTGCCATTCAAAATTTAATTTTATCGCTATCTTATCAATCCAGGAGCAGAACTTAGCTAGCTTAATCGCCTCGGAAGAGAAATCCATTGCGCAACTAAATAAATTAAATGAGGAGCTAAAAGTGAAGGACAGAGAGCTCGCGGAATTGCGAAATGCTAGCACGGCACAATTAGAAGAAGTAACTAAACGGTTTGAAGCCCAAATTAATGAAAAAGCTAAATATATCGACGAGATAAGCGCGGACATCGCGCAGAAAGCTTTGATGCTTGCTAAACTGGAGAAAGACATTGCTGATTTGAAGGCGATTATAGCGAGCAAGGATGAAGAGATCAAATATCTTCTCGAAAAGACTTTAGGTAAAATCAAACGCGAGTTACTTTTGTTAAACATTAAACAAAAAAAAATTAGATTATAATAATATAAAACACAGAATAAATATTTAATTATTATAATTGATATTATTTATTTATTTAAGATAAAAAATTGAAATTAAAAAAATTATTAAATGAAGTTTGCTTAATTCTTAGTTTAATTAAAATTAATTATATATTAATTTAGATTTTAATCGCAAGACTACTCTTAAATCTTTTAGAATTACAAGATGCTCTCACGTTATCCGAACAAACAAAAACGAATTTAGAGAGCGAACTTCGCGTATTCGAGTCGAACGTGCAGAATTTGAATCAACAGATCGTAAGATTCAAAGAGAAAATATCTCAATTATCGTTGCAAAAGGAAAAACTGGTTGGTGTATAAAAACTGATTGTTTGATGATTAATTATTTATTAATTTATTATATATATATGTATAGATTCATGATTTAATTTACTTGTAGGAGTGTTATGCAGCGGTCGCGCTTAGCAACTCCACTGATTCATCGGAACAGCTATTGAAATATAATGAGGACTTGCGAAAAAAAGAAAAAGAGTTAGACGAAGCTCGCGAGAAGATCTTCCATATAGAATCTATGTTGAGACAAACAGAGGAAAAGTTGTTCAACACCGAGTCGGAATCAAATAAAAACATAGCGTTAGTCGAGCAATTGCGCTCGGAAAAATCAAATTTGAAATCGCAATTAGATGATACTGAAAAATCAAATACAGAATATGCGGAGAAAATACGCGAATACGAACAGAAACAAAACGAATTATCGGCAAAGTTGAAGGAAAGCGAACATATCAAGAAGAATTTGGAAGAAAAATCTAGTGAAATCGCCAATCTTACGGAAAGATTGACAAAGAAAGAAGAAGAGATCATTAATCTTCGCGGAGAGCACAAAACCTTGCGAAGTTCTCACGAAGAACAGATAATCTTATTCCAGAAACAAATTGCGGACTTATCGACTCAATTAACGACTTCGTGCCTCGAGATGAAAAACCTGCAAAAGTTCAAAAATAAACTGGAAGCCGATCAAAGTGCGAATCTATGGTCGATGGAGGAATTAACGGAAAAATTGAAAATCGAATCAGATAAATCATTAAAGTTAGAGAACTTGATTCAGGAGAAGAACTTGAAGCTTCAGGACACGGGAAATAAATTGTCGGAATTACAAAAGACGCACGACGCTTTAGTTAACGATAAAGCGGCAGCCGATAAGAATTTGACCACGTCTTTAAATACTATGACAAACGCGATAGAGGAATTGAACGGCAAGTTAAAGGACGCTGAAAAAATAATTAAAGATAAGACGGACGAAGTGTCGAAGGCAAGAGTGGAGATAGAAAGGTCGCAAGCACAAATAATTGAGATGGACGCCACAATCTCCTCCATGAAAAACGAGCATATTTATAGAAACGATGAATTAAAAAACGCACAAGAAGTAGCTGCGCAGAAACAAAATGTTGTAAACGAATTAACTAAAGCCAAGATTGCTTTGGAGAACTCAGCGAAGTCCATGGAAATTCAATTATCGAATTTGCACGAGGAATTGGACAAGAGAGAGAAGTTCCTGGCAGATATGGAAATTACGATAAAAGAAACTTCTAAGAAGGAAGAAGCGCTAAAGTTACGGAATTCTTTGGAATGTGAGATTGTAACAAAACAAAAGGAGATTGAAGACATAAATAGGCAAAATAAAGAGCTAGAAGAAAAATTGCGATCATTGCAGGACGCTGTAGATAGGCACAAATCCGATTTAAATGATAAAGAGACTATTATCGGTAAATTGAAAGCGCAGATGAAGACTTTAGAAGACGCACAAGTGGAAAGAATTAAAGCAGAACAACAGTCGCGAAATGAGGAAACCAAATCGAAACAGAATGAATTGAGCGGCGCGAATAAGCGGATTCACGAGCTGCAGCACGCGATGAATGCGTTGGAGAAACAGCTGAAGGAACAGGCCGATCTGGCGAGAACTATGGAAAATAATGAGAAAGAAGTGAAGAAAAATATTCAGAACCTGCAGGAGAAGTTGAATGTCGCTAAGACAGAGGAGACACGACTTCTAAGCGAGCTGAGCCGATTAGAAAAGGAGAATAAGCAAGTAACTGCAAAGTGGACAGAGGCGATGAATCAGTTGAAGTTATCGCACGAAAATTTGAAAAATACTTTTGACGGAACGGGTGACATGAAACAACAACACGTTGTCGCGAAGCTGCAGGAAGAAAATGACACCACAAAAAGCCAGATAGATTTTTTGAACTCCGTAATAGTCGACATGCAACGTAAAAACGAGAGTTTGCTGTGTAAGATCGAGGTCCTCGAGATGGGAGTTCCCGCTAACGAAGCCGATGACTATACTCGAAGCACATTGGATAAACGAACGGCGACACCCCGTATGTTCTGTGATATTTGCGATCGATTTGATTTACACGAGACAGAAGACTGTCCCCGACAGGCTCAGGATTTTTCAGATAGAGTCCCGGAGAAAGTAGCGAAGTCCTCGAAGAAGCAATCTGTGCAGAGGCCATACTGCGAAAACTGTGAGATGTTCGGTCATGACACACACAACTGCGACGACGCCGAAACATTTTAACATTACATTATACTGTCCATAAATTCATTTCATTTGCTTGCCAACATGTCCCGTGCATAGCTATAAAGAGATCTGTTTTAAATTTTACAGAGTATATATATATATATATATATATATATATATATATATATATATATATATACACATATATATATATTTTTGTATGGCAGATTTTTCGATTATATTCTAAATATCTGAGTATATATGAGTCTTCCCATGTAAAACGCACTCTAAAACATTTATGCTTCCTGCAAATGTGAGACTTAATTTTAATAAGATACTTTTTATAAAGATTTCCTGGACATGTATACTTATATACTAGATACAAAAATATATATAATGAATTATATTATTTATCGTGTATTAATTGGATTATCTCAGAAATTATATTTAATGTAGTTATATTTGAAGGGAGCATATATTTGTTTTCCAGCTTTAATATGTATTTTTTAACATTTTTGTGACAAGTTACATGTAATTATGTATATATTAGATATATCGAATTAACTTGTGTTATCCTTTTAATTTAATATTTATTTGTTGCATTTTTCGCGCATGTTAAGAAGACACTTTAAAAGACGCATTTTCGGGCATGAAAAAAAAAAAAAATAGGAAACATATGTCTCGAACATTGTTTGAAGCTGATTTAAAGAAGTATCATGGCCTACTATTGTCTTGCCTCTTTGTTGATGAATATTAGAATTGAAAATATATTTTCTAAGTCGATTATATTGTTGTAACATGTGATGCATTGGAGATAATGCTTTGTAGATAAGAATAAACGAATTCCTTACGCGAAATATCTGTAGATCTTTTACATATACACATCAATCAATACGCATAGGTCTTCTTGTCTCTATTTGAGAAAGAGATGTAAATATAAATTTTAAAATAATATAAAATTTAAAATATAAGAAAGGATACTTTTCCAAAGGGATAATATTGAATTCAGTCATAAATAATTTTCATTTGTTCTTCTTTAATCATTCTAGCTGTTACGACATATACATGCACATTATCAATTAACTTATTATGCATTGATATTCAACTGTATGTTCTATGTAGCGCAAAGTGAAATTTATCAAAATTATAAGATCAACATGTATTCCCTCTATATATTGATTCTTAATAAAAAGATCTTTTATCAACTTTTGTCACGTAGCAAAAGCGATATGTAGAATGAAAAAATTCAAACTTACAATTAAGCACAATTAACTTATAACTAATTAATTGATATAATTGCGCGCTTTACACATATCGGTGAAGACAGTCGTGCAATCTATGATATAATTCAATTGATATTTATAAAATAAAATTGCATTGCACACAGTTCGTGAAGAAACTTTTATTAATAAATCTCCAATTTAAGTTTACTATTTCCATCTAGGAAAGGTTTCTCCATTCCCTCTTTAAAAAACTTAAAAATTAGCAATTCTGTTTATTTAAAACAGACCTCAATAGAGAAATGGCAAATCTTTTATCAATTACATATTTTTGTTCATCCGTATAAAAATTATTACGCGTGTGAAGCGGATATAATTTGGACAATTTAATTGTTCACTTTCGACACATTGGATTTTTAAATCCTTGGGGAAAGACATGGTTGCTTAACAGTTTTCAGTTTCTTAACAGTCGCGAAGTGACTTTGGAATCTTGTTCGAATGTTCTCGGCCGATTCTAAGCCAATAAGAAAAAACTCTTAGGAGGCGATGTTTAGTAAATCCTTATCGTTATCTAAACATTTAGTTAGAAGTGACAAATACTAATCAAATCCGTATAAAGATAAGATAGGTCTGTCGAAAAATATTTGTGAAAATATATAATACATGCACAATGCAATTTAACATAAAAGAAAAATAAACATTAAATTAATATTTTCTCATCTACAATAAATATATTGTTAATAGTCTTCTATCTCTTAATTATAATGTTATTGATTGAAAAAGATATACAATAATTTTTCTGTAGAAAATCTATACAAAGATAATCTACGAAAGAATATTAAAAATCAAATTTAAAGTATATAAAATTTAAAGTTACTTTGAATTAATTTTAAAATAGAAACGTATGGAAAATCTAAGTAAATTATTTGTTAATGATTTAATTATTTTTTCATTTTTATTTTTTCATATATTAAATATATGTACAAATTTTTTTATTTCAATTAATAAATAAATATTTCGCACGTTTACAAAGTTATTTTATCTGAAATAAACGTTATCAATCGGTGTGTACAATGTGATGTATACAGCCCATCGCAGCTGATCGTATTGCGAAATACTTTTTGTGATATGAAATTTCGTTCAGTCCCTATTTTTATTCTCGAATGATTATCGTGTAGAGAATATAAAATGTTGCACGATACAGAGAAATTTTTTTCCTCTTTCTTTTGTGTCTTAAATTTATTTTACGCATTACAGCACATAGCTAATTCATAATGTGAAAAAAAAAAAAAAAATACAATACGAGCAATTGATCAAGATGCAAGAGGAAATCAGTAATGTCGGATAGAGGAATTTTTCGCGCACGCGCAGTAGCGTAAAGGACATGTGACTTTAAGTAGCGAACATATCTAACCAATGAAGTGGTATCGTTAGGTTAAATCCATTATTTAAAAAAGAATAGAAAATATGAAAACATCTTATATATATGTAAAAGTCTCCATTGGTATGTGTCTTCTCTTTCTCTCATCTCTATATTTTATTTGTATAAAAATATTTTCTTTCATTATATAAATAATAAAAAAGTACATTAGCCTACGTGCGTTCCAAAAGCACCATACATTTAAGTACGGATCTGTCAAAAACTGTCACGTGGTCCGCTGCATGTTAGGTTAGATGACATCAGTGGAGGGAGTAGAGTGGCCAAAATGGCGGCCGCTGCGCTTCGTCGTTGAAGAAGTGCGAGCGATCGCGACGTAGTTCCCGATATATTCGCCCACGGAAAAGAATAGAATATTTACCCTTGCATGATTCGCGCGGCCGTGAAGTGATTTACGTATTATGTCATCGTACACGTTCTCGCAGAAGCTGTTCACGCCGACGCCACCGGAACGCGGCAGTTTCCCGTTGGATCATGACGGCCGCTGTAAACTTATCATGATCAAATATATGCGCTGCCTGGCCGAGAATCGCAATCAGAACACGATGTGCCGCGACATCGCCAAGGAGTACCTCGGCTGCCGCATGGACCATGATCTGATGGCGCGCGAGGATTGGTCCAAGCTCGGCTTCGCCAAAGAAACCAGCGACGTGGCCAGCGAAACGTAACGCCGAGATCATCTTTAAGATATCCTTGCGTGTCTCTCTTTCTCTCTTGACAAATAGGGGAGTCGGGCATTTGTCTCCTCTCGTTGTCACCGTTAACTCTTTCGGAGATTCTACTCCGAGGGTGCACATCCTTAGCCGATTAGTGTTCTTGGAACTTAACGTTCGATGTAAATAGAGTACCAATTAGTCGTGATTTACAATCGAAATTAGTGTATTCAGGCATGAATATACGCACTGCCAGCCAGGTGTGATAAGGACTTTGCTTTTTCTCCACTTCAGTGTTGCAGCAAAATTTAAAGAAAGATTTTTGAAAAGGGAGAGAACAATACAGGAAGAAAAACTGAACGATATTAAAAATTCGTGTATGTTATCTTTTGCCTTCATAAGAAGGAAGATTGAAAATTAAATTATATTCTCAAGCTTTAATGTAAAGGCATCCCCCTATAGCTTGTTACGCAGTTGGATTCTGTTGCAACTCAAGTGGCCTAAAATATCAAATAGAATAGAGAATATTGATATTTATCACGTTGACGAGCAAAAATCTATCAGCTTACGCACAGATTGATATATAGTATAAAGGTAACAAAGGAAACAAATATGGCAAGTATCTCTAGAAAGAAGATATTGATTGGTTGCACCGGTAGTGTGGCTACAATCAAACTGCCACAGCTGGTGGAGATGCTGCGGCGAAACAATCTCGAGGTGAGAGTAGTCGTGACGGAGAGAGCCAAGCATTTCCTGAAAGATGCTCAGCTGCCACCCGAAATCCAAGTACTGTCCGATACGGTGGAATGGGCTGCTTGGCAGGACCGGGGCGATCCGGTACTTCATATAGACCTGGTGAAATGGGCTGACATATTCGTGATAGCGCCATTGGATGCCAATACATTGGGCAAAATTGCCAGTGGCATATGCGACAACATCCTTACATGCGTTGCTCGTGCATGGGATAATGCAAAGCCACTCCTTTTTTGTCCAGCTATGAACACCAAAATGTGGGAACATCCGATCACCATGCCACAAGTGAGATGAAAGAAGTAATATATCAAATGTTAGAGTTAAGGAAGAATCTTTGGCATATTGTTTGCCTATATATATTGAATTAAATCTTCCATTGAAGTATGTGGCATAATATACTAAAATATTAAAATTTAAATAGTCTAATAAAAATCAATTCTTAAATTTTTTTTCCAATTTTTTGTCCTCCCTAAAAATATTTTCTTGTTACAAATTTTTTCAATAATAGAAAGATGCATAGAAATAGCAGAAAATATATTATATCTATTCCTTTAGATTGTGCTTTGTATACTTTATTTTTTTCTTACCGTCTTTAAGCAAAACATAAATAGGGACAGATTTTTTTTTACTTTTCTATCTCGTTTCTCAATTTACATTTTTTCATTCGTGTTTTTAATGAACGCAGAAAGTTATAAAGTTTAGTCTTGCTTTTTAGGTATCGCTGCTCAAATCCTGGGGTTACAAGGAGGTGCATTGCGTGTCCAAAACGCTGATGTGCGGCGACACAGGGATGGGCGCAATGGCCGAAGTGGACACGATTGTGCGGTCCACCTTGCGAGCCTTGAATCCTTGGGGGGATTCGCTGGATCCGCCTCTCTAGCAGCGGCCGTCATCCTCCTCGTGCACGCCTCGATGGCCACGCGAATATCGATGAGGATGTTGAGAACATGTCGCATTAAACTCCAGAGACGCGCTATGGTGCGATTTGAACATACGCTTAAAAAAAATACACGCCAATGTCGTTTATCTAACAGTATCAAGATTGCGAGCCTAAGGACCAGCAGAAATCGGGCCGTATACGAGTTATGTGATAAAGAGTTCACGTTTACCAATAATAATATCTGTCAATAAGTTTTTTTCTCGAATTACATCGTTTTTTCTAAGAATCGTATTTTTTAAAATGACTTTTAAGATAAATTTCCTATATTATGTTATATTATGAGGTAACAATGTTAATTAGAAATATGTAGGAATCTACAAAGGGTGAAATCTGAGTTTGAGTACGATCGTCATATTCTTTGCTCAACCTGGAATAAGAAAATCAACCTTACAGAGTGGAACAAACGAGATAATCGTAATTTTATCTGTCTCTAGTTGCCGAAATGCGATGTATAAAGATGTATAATGCTGTAAAGAAGAAGATTCTGTGTTGACATATCTTAAGAGTTGATTTGCCAGAACATGTACATGCTTTTGTTGAATATATGAATGACATAATATATGAACAAATAAATATACAAGATGTTCTCCTCTGAAGAGTTTCTACAATCTTAACATTTCCATGATATATATATATGCGCATATAAATATAACTTAAAAATTTTCAGGAGAATGGCGTATGGAGTTTGTTCGGCAAAGTCACTTTATTTCCGTATATACACATGTAAAGCACGAACTTACAATATAAAATACATATAGCATATAACGTTACACATTTTACGTTAATTATTTCTTAAGTTTGGAATAAACAAAGGGAAGGATTTTTTCTCATCATATGCTTTTGGTTAAACTGCAAATGAGATACATCGCTTTGATGCATTTCGTTTTTGTCGTAGTCTTAACAAAGATATACTCAATCAAAATCATCGAGTTAATCGATAACAAAGAAGTATAATATCGTTTGTATCGTTTGTCCCCGTCTCGTTCCCGCACGCTTTACAAACATACGATACATTCTGTATTATATATATATATATATAAATATATACGGGAGTGTATATTTATATAGAAATATTAATATAAACTTTGCAAGCGTATTTCGAGATTAATCTTAAGTCGATCTTTTCCTTACAAAAATTTAATCGCAGACGCCATTCTTTTTCTATTTATTGATCTTGAAAATTATGTTCATTATTATTGAAATCTCGATTTAAAAAATTTTGTCGAATCAAACTTCAATCAAGATTCAAAATGCAAAATAAGATACTGTTTATTTATTTTTATCCTAAAGTATTTTTTCGTTAAGCGCCTCTAATATAAAAAAACACTGAAATCTTAGGTTGTGGAAAAATCAACTTCAGGCTAATTGTAATTTGAAGATACGTCCACAAAATTCATATAAGCATTTGAGGGATACACTGCACCATATACATATATAAATCTACGAGATTGCATTTATGCTACTTCTTTTTGACATTATCACTAACTACTCGAGATATCGCGCGCGGTATATAAATATCACAGTTTACAAAACTGGCGACACTGCGTTTTGCCTATGTCCTTTTTCGCTAAATTATGCGATATTAATAATTAATACAATATTTATATAAAATACGTGCTCTTATCGGAATCAGATATCTCATCTCGCCTAGAGAGAGATTCCGAATTAATAATCGCGTTACGATTTACGGAAGGTCATGCGAAGTTTCTTATCGATGGCGCATATTAATTCTTGGAACAACAAGGATTTCTCTATCTCAATTTAAAATCTCTGTAGCAAAAGGAATAAGGAAAAAATGTTGGATGGATTTTTTTGGCAGTGGTAGTTTGTAATCGCTAAAATCGCGCGCAAGATTGTCTGTAAAATATCCTCAAGAATTCACGTTTTCTTTTGAGGATCAATTGTTCGTCCATAGTGCAATATAAATTACATCTTACGTTAATTACTTGGTATATAAATGCGGCCGTGTAAAAAGATGATATAGAAAAATGGTCAAAAATATTTTTCATATTCCGATTTTCATCGACGTCGATCTGAAAAATCCGCATTCTGACGTTCGTATTTCAAATCCTGTACGAAATATTGTTTGTCAGCGGCTAGAAGGACACTTGTATTACAGCGATAATCTGAAAGTACAAGAAGACAAAATAAACGTAACAATGCAGCCCTTTCATTTTTATATTTTTGATTTAAATCAATATGTTTAAATTTTAGCCGCTAAATTCTATTTGCGATCCGTATAAAACATTACACTACTTCGTGATCTCTTGAACTGCTATACAAAATTATATATATATATTATATAAATCTTAGATATATTCAATTATATTTCATATATATCGTAATTTTAATTTTATGATACGATTATGATTAAATACGATCAAATGATATACGACGTTTTACGATGTTTACAAAAATTTTGAATTAGAGTATTTAATTATTGAAAATAATATTATATTAATATAGTTATCATTTTTTTTTTCAAAAGCTTTTTTTTCTTCAATTATGCTATCTATCGTTTCGAAAAATTAATGATTTTAATGCAATGATTTTTTTAATTACTTCATTTTCAAACGTACATTGTTCTCGTGACGAAGATCACAATGATCATCGCGAGTATCGGCACGGTTCTTCGCGCGGAGGTGGCGGAAGCCGAGACGATCCTCGACTTCCTAGGCAGATTAGTCTCTATGTCATTGGTTTCTACTTCCGGCGGCGGACAGCTCATCCAGACTGGTGCTGATAGTTTCTGTTTCTCGTGGGCCACTCTCATCCTGAGGTCATCAAACTCCCAAAAACCTTTACCCTTAAAAAAATACGTCTTGCCTGCCAAAAAAAAACAAAATCATAGAATTTTACATGGAAGATCAATGTTACACACAAAATTATTTGTAAGATATTAGAAAAGTTATATAAAATATCTTAAAAAAAAATTAAAATTATATTACAAATTTTCGCAGATATCTTTTAAAAGTTATATTTATTCATACAACATATTAGAGTGTGTGTGTGAGAGAGAGAGAGAGAGTCATATTTATAATAAATTTATTTTGAAAATTGATTTTTGAGATTTACCGTTTTTCCATTGGAAAACGGCGTCAATGTCATTCCCAACGCCGGCGAACATGCTCATGTCCCTTGGATAATCGAGCTCCACGTAATTAACAGATTCATCGAATCTGTGTGACAGAAAATTAAATTGGAGAATTGAATTTTATTTGGAGAATTAAAAGCGGAAGGAAAAATGCAAATCGGATTGTACATATTGACAGTTCGAATTATACTATGTATTTAAAGAATATACATATGTGAAATGTGATTTCGATGTAGATTAACATTTTTTTTTTTTTTTTTTTCAGGGATATAGATTGTGTTAGAGAAAATTTGAGAGGATAACGTACAGAGAAGAGAATAAAAAAGAAGCATAAATTTAATTTAAGAAACTTTAGAAATCGCGCTTTAATCACCTCCAATACATGGAACCGCTAAAGAAGTAAGTCCTGCCGTTGTGACCCCACACCATAGCGCCGTCGATCTTCTCCAAGGAGGCCGGCAATCCCAGATTCGTCAACGGTTTTGGATAACCCGGCTCCAGATTGATGGCGTCGAAGACGTAATATTCACGACCGACGAAGAAGACTATCTTCTTGTCCGGACGTTCATACACGGCATCAACATGATCGATGTTCGGCGGTAGGTTGAACAGCCTAATGATCTCCGCCGGGTATCCCTTGTAAATTCCTTGATCGCCTATTCGCCATAGATACTGTGGATCAAAAAGAATTTTTCAATAAAAGCTGTCCTTTTTAGAGTATTTTATTTTTCTTTAGTAAAAAAGATCAAAAATTATAAATATAAGTATTTAATTCTAAAATTATAAAATTCAGCATGTATAAATGTATTTATTTGTAATAATTAATAATATGCGATATCCTGATTTTTATAACAAAAGAAATATCTTCCCTCCCTCCCCCCATATATATTATTAAGATTTAAAATCATGATTATATAATAATGATAAATAAATAATAAACTGAGCTACCTTATTAATGCTTGAAAATTAGAAATTATGAAATATTAGATATATTAATCATTTTGCCTTTAGAAAATAAATTTCTTTCCTCTGCAATAAGGTAAAATAATAATACCTAAGATTTATTATGTCTCCTTTTTCGAATCTATTATTAAAAAACTCTCTAGTCCGTTTCCGGTGGGTGAGAAAGAGTATTGTAGGAAGTGTGCAGAGCGAAAGGTGGAGAAAGTGAGGTGATAGGGAAGTGAGTGAGAGAGTGAGAGGTGTGCAAGTGAGGAGTGAGGTGAGGGGAAAGTGGAGAAGTAAGGGTGGAGGTACGGGAGAGGGTGGTAGAAGCAAGGAGGCGGAAAAGATAGAGCAGGGCAGAGTAAGGTTAGGAAGAGAGAAAGAGGGTCACGTGGTAGAGAAGTGAAGAACCGGGAGCGTGAGATAGGTAGAGCGGCGACATACGGTAGGACGGAGAGAAAGGAATATAGAAGTTAGGTAGAGAGGCGAGCACAGGGATAGAGACAGAGGCAGAAGAGGAAGGGGAATAAACACTGACAATAGAGGAGATAGAGAGGCGACAGAAATAGAGGATTATATCAGGGAAAATAGCAGGGAAGGAGAGATGGAGGATAAGACAAAAAAGGAATTATTAAAGACGGGGGAGGTGAGAAGGGGGAGCACGGGGAGTTTAGATGAGATGTGGAAAAGAAAAAGGGAAGTGATAGAGAGAGAGGCAGGGGAAAAAGGGGGTGAAGATGTAGGGGAGGGTAGGAAAGGGAAAAGGGTTCAAAGGTCACCGGTGAGGGGTTTGGAAGGGGGGGGAGTAGGAGAGATGGAATGGTGGAGGGAAATGAAAGAGGAATGGAAAAAGGAGTTAAAGGAAGGGTTAAAGGGGGTGAAGGAGGAAATGAGGAAAGAAATGCAGAAAGATAGGGAGATGATAGGGGAGATGTTAAGGGGGTACATGAAAGACCTAAGAGAGGAAATAGATGGGATAGTGAGGAGACAGATGGAGGAAATGGATGAGAGAGGCAGGGTGGAGAGAGAAGAGATGAAGGGAAGAGTGGAGGCGCTAGAGAATGAATGGCGAGAGATGAAACTTAGAGAAAGGGGGGGAGGGAAAAAGGGGGAGGGAAGAGGAGGAGAATTAGAGGGGAAAATTAAAGAAATTGAGATAAGGATGGAGATGAAGGAAAGAGAGGAGAGAAGGAGGAATATTGTAGTAAGAGGAGTGAAGGGAGGGGAAAGAGAGGTGAGGGCGAGGGTAGAGGATGTATTAAAAGAGATAAAAATAGAGGCTAGGGTAGAGGGGGTGAGATGCTTAGGAAGTAAGGAGGGAGGAAAAGGGACGGCGATAGTGAAAATAGACGAAGTAGAGAAGAAAAAGGAGATAATGAGAAGGAGAGGAGAAATAAAGAGCAGAGATATAAGGTTGGATGATGATTTAACATGGAAGGAAAGAAGGATGAGATGGGTAATAGAGAGTGTGGCAAGGAGAGAGAGAGAAAAAGGTAAGAGAGTATGGGTAGGATATGGAAAAGTGCAAATAAATGGTATTTGGTGGAAATGGAATGAAGGAAAGGAAGAGTTAAGGGATGGGGGGGGAAGAGGGTGGAAAGATCAGGGGGAAGAATAAGAGTAGGAAAGGACAGGGAGGGAGGAGGGATAGTGGGAGAGGAAGAGGAAGGTGAGAGGGGAAAGAGGAGCATGGGGAGAGGAGAGGAGAGGGAGGGGGAGGAAAAGAGAGGGGGGAAGGGAAGGTATAGGGTGGGTTTTTGGAATGTGGCAGGGCTGAAGAATAAGGATAGAGAGTTTTGGGAGGGTCTGAAAGGGTGGGATATTATGATATTGTGCGAAACGTGGGTGGATAGTAAAAGCTGGGAGAGGGTAAGAGGAAAGATGCCGAGGGGATATGTATGGGAAATGCAGTGGGCCGGAAGAAAGAATAAGAAAGGAAGGGCGATGGGTGGAATGATTTTGGGAGTAAGGGTGGGATTGACGGTGGAGAAGGAAAGGGAGAGGAGAAATAAGGAAGGGTTAATGACATGTAAGGTATGGTTAGGGGAATGGTGGAGGATAGTGGGGGTATATGTGAATAGAGATATAGAGAGGAAATTAGAGGAGTTAAAAGAGTGGATGGAAGAAAGAGAGGAAGGTGTGCGAGTGTTGATAGGAGGAGACTTTAATGCAAGAACGGGGGAGGAAGGGGGAGGAGTGGAAGAGGGGAGTGAGGAAGAGGGGGAAGGAAGATGCAGGAATTCAAAAGACAAAAAAGTGAATGGAGAAGGAAAGAGATTGTGTAGGTTCCTGGAGGATCAAGGGTGGTCAATTTTGAATGGGAATGTAAAGGGGGATGTAAAAGGGGAATGGACGTATACAGGGGGAAGGGGGGAATCGGTAATTGACTATGTGGTAGGGGATGAGAGAACGAGGGAAGGAGTAGAGAAAATGATGGTGGAAGCGAGAGTGGACTCGGATCATCATCCGCTCACAGTATGGATAAGGGGGGTGAATTGGGAGAAAAGCGGGAGGGGAGCAAGAAGCGGGGGTAGAATAAGGAGAGGAGTTTGGACGATGGAGGGTAGAAAGGTGTTTGGGGAAGAGGTTGGGAAAAGGAAGGGAAGGAAGGAAGGAATAGAGGAGGAGTGGGGGGAGTTGAAGGGTAGGGTGTTGAGAGCGTTAGAAAAGACGGAAGAGGAAAAGCAACGGAGGAAGGAAAAAGGATGGTGGGATGAGGAATGTAAAGAGGGGAAAGAAGTGGTTAGGAGGGAGCTAAGGAGATGGAGGAGGGAGGGGGGGACAGGGGATAAATATAGAGAGGAAAAGAGGAGGTACAAGGTCATATGTGAGGAAAAGAAGAGGAAGGAAGCTGAGAGGTGGGAGAGAGAGGTGAGGGAAGTGAAAACGGAAGGGCAGATTTGGAAGATAATAAATAGAGAAAGAAGGATCAAGAAGAGAGTGAATGAGGGGATAGAAATGGAGGAATGGGATGGTTTTTTTAGAGGGCTCTTGGGGGGAGTAGAGTGGAGGGTAATAAGGGGGATAGGAAGGAAGATGGGGGAGAATGAAGAGGAGGAAATCGGAAGGGAGGAGGTTAGAAAAGTGATAAAGAAGTTGAAGGATGGCAAGGCGGCGGGGGGGGATGGAATACCGAATGAGGTGTGGAAGTATGGAGGAGAAGAGGTGGAGGAGGGGATTTGGGGGGTGTGTAGAAGGATTTGGAAAGGGGAAGAGTGGCCAAGAGAATGGAGGGAGGGGATAATAGTGCCGATACTGAAAAAAGGGGAGGGGGATAGGGTAGAGGAATATAGAGGGGTAACGTTAACCCAGACGGGGTATAAGGTGTATGTAGCGGTATTGGCGGAAAGGTTGAGGAATGAGGTGGAACGGAAGCGGTTGATACCGGCAAGTCAGACGGGGTTCAGAAAGGGAGTAGGGACGATAGACAACATATATGTGCTCAATTATTTAATTAATAGGCAGGTGGGAGAGAAAGGAGGTAGAATGGTAGCTATGTTTTTGGATTTAAAGGCAGCGTTTGATTCCGTGGATAGAGGGGTGTTAATAGAGGCGATGAGAGCAAGAGGAGTAAGGGAGGGTCTAATTGAGAGGTGTGGGGAGGTTTTGAGGGAGACGGTAAGTAGGGTGAGGGTGGGGGAAAGGGAGGGGGAGAGGTTCTGGACAGTGAGGGGAGTGAGACAGGGTTGCCCGTTGAGTCCATGTTTGTTTACGTTGTTGTTGGCGGACGTGGATGATGAACTGAGGAGGGGAGGGTGGGGTGGGGTCAGGCTGGGGGGAGGGAAGGTGTATACTTTGGCATATGCGGATGACATGGTTTTGTTGGCGGAGGATGAAGGAGGAATGAAGGGGATGATAGGGAAGTTGGAGAGTTATATGGACAGGAAGGGTTTGGAGGTGAATGTGGCAAAGACTAAAGTAATGAGATGTAGAAAGGGAGGAGGGAGATGGAAGAAAGTAAAATGGTTTTGGAAGGGAAATTTGCTGGAGGAGGTGAGGGAGTTTAAGTACTTGGGGTACACGGTGAGGTCGGATGGAAAACAGGATGCGCATGTGAGGGAAAGGGTTAGGAAGGGAGCAGCATTATTGGGTCAGGTGTGGGGGATAGGAAAAAGGAGGTTTGGGGGGGATTGGGGAAAAAGGATTTGGTTGTTTGATAAGTTAGTATGGTCGGTGGTTAGTTATGGGGTGGAGGTGTGGGGGTGGAAGGAAAGGGAGAGGGTGGAAAAATTGCAGGACAGGTATTTGAAGTGGGTGTTAGGAGTGGAAAGGTATACACCGGGATATATGGTAAGGGAGGAATTGCAGAGGGATTTGTTGAGGGGGAGGGCGGGTATGAGAGCTTGGAATTATGAGAAGAAATTGGAGGAGGGTAAGGGGGGAGAGCTGGCTAGGAAGTGTTGGGAGGAGATGAAGGGAAGGATTAGGAGGGGAAAGGAAGGGATAGGATGGGAGGGGGAGAGGAGGAGATTTATAGAGGAAAGGGGGTGGGAAATGGAGGAGATGCTGAAATTAAGGGGGGAAGAGATGATTGAGAGAGAAAGAAAGTTGCAGAGAGAAGAAAGATGGAAGAGGATATGGGGGTCGGAATATAATAGGTGGTATAAATGGGTGAAGGGGGAAGGAGTGCCAGGGTATTTAAAAAAAGGATGGGGGGAAAGTAGATGGCAAAGGGTAGCAAGATTTAGATTAGGGAATGGGATGAGAGAAGGGAGATACTGGGAAGGGGAGGAGGGAAGGAAATGCAGGGAGTGTGAGAGGGTGTTGGAGTCGTGGGAGCACGTTTGGGAGGAATGCACGGATTGGGGAAGGGAGGGTGGGTGGCAGGAAAATGTAGGGATGGTATTAGGGGAGGAGGGGGAGGGGGAGAGATGGATGAGGGAATTGGAAGAAAGAAGGGGGGGAAGGGTGAATGAGTGGAAGAGTAGGGGAGTGGATGAGGGAGAATGTGAATAAACGGAAACGGAGATCCATAGGCTAAGTTAGTGGTTAAGACAGCGTAGATGCGTAGTGTGTGTGTGTATTAGGTAGGGTAATGGAGTATAGGTTAAGATTGCGCGATAGATTAAGAGTTTAGTTGTAAGAAAAAGATGTATAGCGTTGTTTTTATTTGTATGTTGTGTATGATGGTGTTTTGTAACCCCAAGGGGATCAATAAAGAATTATATATTAAAAAACTCTCTATTTAAATTTCCTCATTATTTTGTCTTTTTTTTTTTTTTAAGTATTTAATTATTATAATATTTACCCGTCCTTTGAAGACAAAGACCTCCCTACGAATGATGCTGATAGCGTCATAGCTAGTGTCGCATTTGTCGGGCACGTTCTCTGGTTGCGGTGGGGTCCATCGAGGTTTGAATCTCGGCGTAGTTCTCGGCCTCATCGTCGTCGTTGTCGTCGTCGTCGACCATGTCGTATGATGACGATGGGGTTTATGTGGCCGATATTCAGGTTTTTGCGGATAACGGCCCGGTTGTCGAGGCCTGCCGTCATCCGGATAATGATTAGGCCTGTTAGGCCTCCAGGTCCTGTACGTCGTCGCGGCTGTTGTAGTCGTCGTCGTCGTCGTCGTTGTCGTAGGGAGTGGCGGTGGCGGTCGCTCCGATGGCGGTGGTCCACCCGGTATGTTGCCCCATAGCTTGCCGTTGGGAGCATCTGAGAAACGAGATTAATACATATTAAGTTTCCACATAATTTCTATTAATAAATATTATTTTATACGAGAGAAGAGAGTTTATATTTTACGTTGAGTAACAAGACATATTCAAGTAAACATCAAATCCATATCTAAATCTAATAATAATTTATATAATAATGCTGTAATTGTACGACATATATCTTAAAAAAATTAAGACAATACAATGATGTCAAAATTCGTCAAATTGATATGAAGCCTTTTTTTTTTTTTTCAGAGGGATTTTGTAGGCCGATGGTAAATGGACGTGACTCGATGAGATATGGATGAAGTTGCTTATCAGCAACGAATACATTGACGGATGTATTCCAAATCGATTCGTTCCAGGGTGAGTATACGAATAAGCGCGCACGTTAATGCAAAGAGGAGCAGAAAGAGCTGATTCTGTTCTCGTTTCCTGCATCCGCTCGCGATGAATTCATCCCCTCGTCTTTCACGACGACCGACTATCCGTGAAAAGAGATCCTGTCACAGACACGATCGATATAGAAATATAATCATGTACAAGCTATATGTGGAAATGCGTCTCTATGAAACATAAGTCCCGCTATGTGAAAAGAGAATAAATTTCATTTCATTTCAATATTATATTTTCGCTAATCACAGCGCAATATTTTAATCAGCAGATGCAAACAGATGCATGATTATTATACAAGCGTATTGCTATTGAAAGTGATATTTATAAAAACATATACAGGGTGTCCCATTTTAATCTCCTCAGGCAAATATCTTAAAAATCAAGCCCGGAAGAGAAAAATGTTTCGGACAAAAGTTGTTTGGTTTCGAGGGGGCCACAAGATGGTACCATTGGTTTGACCTTGGAAAATCATTTGAAGGTCATGTGAAGGTCGTCGTATCAAAATATGTCAGATTAAAATATAAAGTAACTCAAAAAGTACTTAATAAAAAAATACTTTATTATAGTGTTTTGGAAAGCTCTCGGTGTCAGCTACAAGAATACTAAATAAAAAATAAGGGTTTCCATTTAAGATTTTAAAGTTGACCTTCACATGACCTTCAAATGATTTTCCAAGGTCAAATCATTGTCACCATCTTACGGCCCCCTCGAAACCAAACAACTTTTGTCTGAGAAATTTTTCTCTTCCGGGCTTGGTTTTTGAGATATTTGCCTGAGGAGATTAAAATGGGACACCCTGTATATACAAATTTATATATATATAGATATATATAAATGAAAATTTTTTAAATATATGTGTGAAGAGGATGTTTCGCTCTTTCTGATAAATTTTATTTTTTACAATGAATAATAATAATAATAATTAATAATAATTAATTAACAATGCTCATATACAATTTATCTACTCAAAAGGAACAACGAAAAACAGTTTTGAGAGGCGTTTTAATTAAATCAAATAGATTAGAAAAATTGCAATGAAATTCTGCTTAACGAATTCTTTTACACTGGTATTAGAATTTTTCCAGAGTTACCGTGATTTTAATCGGTCTATCGAAACTATTTGCCAATTTCGGACAAACTCGTTTTTTTTCAACCAGCCAGTTTAAATAAAATGCGTTTGCGATTCGAGTGTGTGTATTGACTTTCGCTGATACACGGGCATTATTTTACTTCGTGCGATTGGCAATGGTAAAGAGGCGCAAACAGCGGGGTGCTTTTAAAATACCTCTCGCTTTTAAAGTACGTAAAAGTTGATTTTACGCCCCGCACAATTTCCGATTTTACTCTCGGGAAATTGAATTTTTCTGATATTACGCAATTGCTTCTTCACCGTGTTCAATTTTTTTTCTTCTCGTCCCTTGTTAAGTCAAACCAACGTCATTCCACGTGGTCGAATTTAAACGGCAAGTTTAGAAATTGCGATAATAATTATAGCAATTTCCAATTCGTTATATTTAGATTCAATCTGACGTGAATTGATACGTATTTGGATGAAAAGTAAACGCGCTTGAGAATCGTACTATGTGGCTGATTATCGCTTCAAATCTGTATAGTTCCAATCGGGTTTTTTTTTTTTTTACAATATTTAAATACAATACACATAAATAGATAACAAGAAATCAGATTATCGATAATATAATAAAATGATAAGACACACCGACATTTCTGTACAGATGTTTAAATAATAAAGAGAAAACGAAAAAATATTTATATACGATATAAGCACGTTTACAAGCGAGAAAAATATATCGCACTTGCAGTCAAAATATTTCACGGACTTAAACTGCACTGTTGCGGAGCGATAAATCTTCCACGATACGTGCAGGCGCGTTACGCGATCAACATTCGATTTTATTACACTCATGATGCGTTTTATATTCTCTCTTTTTGCCTCTGTCGATGAAGATTATGTTGCACTACTTCGGGAGAATCGCTCGATTAATTCCGCGGTTGCGACAACGACAAATCGGATTAATAGGGCAAAATTACGAGTGCGTTCACGAGTGCGTTAAATCGCATGTACTTCTTCCTCACAATGTGTGCAACACATGCGGGCGCAACGACGGATGCGCTCAATTTACCCCGTATATGCGATATGCGTTACACAATTGTGCGTACATATCGGTTTACGTTATTGATCATCGTCGAAGAGAAATGATATTTAAATACATTTGCGTAATTCGTTTGTCAAAGAGACGTAGCGATTACAGATAAACAAGTGAAAGCACACAAAGTGTTGCACAATAAAAGTGCAATGCGGCGCGTACAACCGGCGTTAAGTTAAATGAACAAACGGGAAAATTAAAATTCATTCAAGCTATTAAATTCAAAACTGTAATCTTAATAAATGTCTAATATATAAAAAAGTAGAAATGATATTATAAAATATCTAATAATAACAGATACCTAATATCTCTGTATAATAATTATTTAAAAAATGTCACCTTGCGATCTTTATATATTGCACGCAACTTATTATAAATTTAGCAAATTGCGATACATATATATGGATGATTGCATAAGTTCGTGCCCGATTTTCATAGATGGCATTAAGTTGCCGCATGGCGGAGTTCTATTGTTTTCGTGTGGTAATTGTCGCTTACACCGAATAGATGACGTTGTCTTATGTCAATTTAGCGTCAGACATTGTTCAGTTAAGTCCATTTGTGCATAAGAGAAATCGTTAAAAATGGAGAACGAAAAGGTGCATTCGCGGCATGTAACGCTATATGAATTTCGGAAAGGCGTGAGTGTTGGGATTGCAGAAAAAAATATTCAAAGCGTTTATTTGGACCGCGCTCCTGCTCTCCGAACAGTCAAAAAGTGGTTTGGCAGATTTCGAAATGGTGATTTCAACATGGAGGATCAACCCCGCTCTGGACGGCCTTCTGGCATCGATGATGACATTGTGCATGCCTTAGTGGAAAGAAACTCAAGGATTACAACTGAGGATATTGCTGAGAGGCTGAACATCTATAATTCAACCGCTTTTCGTCATTTAAAAAAGCTTGGATACATTTCCAAGCTCGATACGCGGGTGCCGCATCTCCCGACTGAAAGGAATAAGCTGCAGGAAAACTGCAGGAGTTGCAATGGGAAATTCTGCAGCACCCGCCGTAGTCTTCAGATATTGCGCCTTCAGATTTTTATCTGTTCCGGTCTTCGCGGAATAGTTTAAATGGCAAGAATCTCAATTGCGAGGAAGCTGTCGAAAACCACCTTACAAACTTTTTTCAAGAAAAGCCAAGTTCTTTCTTCAAAAATGAAATCGACAAGCTTATAGATCGTTGGAAAAGCATTGTAGAAAAGAATGGAGACTATATAATTGATTAATAAAAGTGTTATCTCTAAAATATAATCTATTGAAGTTTATATTTAAATCGGGCACGAGAGAGAGAGAGAGAGAGAGAGAACTTATGCAATCACCCATAGTATATATATGAAAAAAACTTAGGCAAGAAGATGATACAATGCATATAATAACATTTTAGTATACGCACGCGTGCACATTTTACGTTTCTTTCAAAATATTAAAAAAGAGTGCATGTATTATTTAGAAAAATTATTTTTAAATGCGCGAGAATTTCTTCGCAAATCGATATATCTTTATTAAAATGTATAAAATTGTTTGTATTATTTCTATAAAAAAAAAAAATGCAGAGTTTTAAAAGACTCGAATTTGACATGCCCCGTGCATCATTTGCATAGAAATCCGAACTCGATTGGGGCTTATCAAGCATGTGAACGCGATAACCTGCATGGCGTACTGCACGATTCTGCAGTCGAACAATAATTAATATTCACCAGTGACCAATTAGCGTAATCTAGATTAGTGAAAAAGAGAGAGAGAGAGAGAGAGACAGAAGAAGGAAACCGCTAGTTCCTGAACATCGAATCTAATCTCGATTCCCGACCGATGCAATAACAATGACACGCCCGATAATTGCCTTCGTACCCCCTCCCCCTCACCAATATTCTAATTGTCTCTCTCGATCTAGCCCCTCTTCTATCGGTCGCAGACAATCTTGCCGCCACGCCGAGTAATTTCCGATCGTAATAAATCAAGTTAGTCACGTCGTCGTTAACTCCAGATTTTATTATTATTAACGTAGAAAAAACAATATCCATATAAGTCGTAATTACATTAATTTCCTTCAGCTTCATTTTTGAATGCTTAATATTTACGGTCTTAAATTCTTTATTTAATCTTTCCTCGATAATTTCCTTTTAATCAAGACGAAGGGAGAGCGGGTTTACACGCGACATTTTTAACTTTAAATTCAATTTTACTTCGGGCGAAAAAATATTCGATCATTTCATTCCTCAAAGGCGGAACTGCGTTCGGATTTTATTCCCGGAAAAACATCTCGTTTTCTACAACAGCCGCGTCAATTAAGCGATCGGCCGTACATTAACGCATAATTGCAGTAACGAGAAATTATGAGCCATGAAAATTGAAATGACCGCGATGAATCTGGGTCGGGCGCCGTGAATAGATACGGGAAACGGTATTAACGATCTTTAACGCACGGAAGAGACACGGAACGTGTCGAACGACGACGTTCGAGAATTATTATCATCAACTTTCGACACGATTTTCTTCCGGAAGAATATCCGGGAGAATGTTCCCTCTTGTCATACGGCTTGGAAATAACCTTCGAGATTTATTATCGCGACGTATGCACGAATATAAAAGGGGAAACCAAACGCCTCGTTTATAGCGCAGTAAGATCGGTAGATGTAAAAATTCTGACAAAAATCGTTTCTATTTTCGTAATACATTAATCGTTTAATGAATAATTAATCTATAATTTAAAATATTTAAATACTTTAAGTAAGTAAAATATTTCGGCAATAAATGATCAATAACATAGTACATAGCCTTGGCGGCGTAAACATTAACGATCCGTCAAATTTTTTTTCTAAACGCGATCGCGACAAGTATCGGGAAATAATTTGATATAATAAATAATGATTTCTCTCTCTTTCTTTTACTCTCTATAGGCAACAATTATTTAAAAATATTTAAAATTAAATATATTTAATTTTAAATATTTTTAAATAAGCTCCGTGATAAATTAATTATTTAATAAATAATTGATTTATAAATTAAAATACTTGTATAATTTAATATATTTCGCGTACATATATTTTATAGTACATAAAATATTTCGACAGCGAATTAGGATAATACATAACATGGTATTTGGCCTCGGCGGCGTAAACATTGGCGCGCGTAAACATTGTTTATGTATCACGGCTTTGTTGTCGTTTATACAAAGGCACTTGAACAGAACTGTAGTTGGGCGAGACGCTCAAATTCCTTTCTTACGTGTTATCATTCGCGCGGCGATACTCGAGCAATAAACTCGCGTTTTCGCGTTTTCGCGTCGTCGCGTCTTCGCGTTGGGCTTTTATCCCGATTTTCACGATTGTCATCGAGAATCATACTTGGTTGCCGGCTAAATGGGATGTCTCTCAGCATTGCAATCTTTAATATATTAATACCTATTAATATAATTAATTTTATATCAATATCAATTAATATTAATACTATATTAATATTATATATTATATAAATATTTATGTATTAATAAATTTAATATATTAATGTAGTATTTTTTTCAAAATTTATAAAATTATTTTATTAATCTACTTATTATTATAAGCATTGAAGCAACCTAAGGGTGAGTATTATTAATAAATCCCGTACATGCGTTAATTCGGTTCATTTATTTGAATACTTTAAACAAGAGAGATTCACCCAAAGAGAAAAACTCTTATATAAAAGCTTTCATATAAAAATTTCTATTTAAAAAAAAACAAAAAAAAAACAGTTTTCTTTTTTAGACCTTATAAAATTATTCCATATTTATATACCTGCTTATTATTGCACGTATCGGATATAAAATTCGATGCGTATAATAATAATTTCTTGAAATATTAATTATTTTAAGTGTTGCTATAATTTGGACTTTATATTTGTATATTGCAGACAACGTAGCCTCAAGACCAACAACTCCGCTGTTGCGCATCAGTGCCGGTAAGTGACGAATTTTTATTTAATTTTAAGATAACGGATTTTTCTAGAGATTGTAGATCGTAGATCGTAGCTTGTAGATTATATTTTAGATGGATCCGTTATCTTAAAATGGATGGACTAGAATAGATTAGATGACATAACTTTTGACATTTTTTTAAATATAACAGAAATTTGCATTTGCAATTCATTCTTTATCATTCTGATCAATTATCTATCGATTGTTTATTTAATAAAGAACGTGTCACTAATTTTATTATTACGTATATAATAATTTATTTTTATAACGCGCGTTGATTTTATCTTAATATTTTCTAGTCCATCCATCTGCCTTGTTTTAGCTGATATATAAATTTAAGTAATCGATCGATCTAATCGTATATAATGTTTAAAGAAATAACGTAGAATATGTAGAATAACGTGAATAATAATAATGTAAAGTAAAAGTGTAGTGAAAAATATATAAGAGTAAATGTTTACTTAATTCTCTATTTTATTATAAATTGTATTATAAGAGTAATATTACAAAAATTTTAATCAATCACAATTTTTATTTAACATTATTTGACATTATAGATAGTGAATATTGGAATACACTCTTAATAATATCAATATTTTTCTTATCAATATTTAAAAACAATGTTTGTTTGTCAAAAATTTTCGACAAAATTGAAATTTGTACAAATTACAATTTAAATTTCTATAAAGATAAGTGTATTAAAAAGTAAAGATATTAAGATAAAAAATTAGAATCGTTAAATAAGTTTAATATAAAAAAAACGCTTGTGTTTTATAGAGACTAATTTAGTTTTTAATCGTAACATAGATTATTACATTTAATATTGATTATTAAATAATTTTATAATCTCATAGCTTATTTTAGCGTTACAAGAAACAAAAACATAACGAAAAAGTAACGAATCGTTACTTTCCAAGTAACGGTAACGGTAACGCGTTAGTTTTTAAAATCAGTAACGAGTAACGGGGTAACGAGTTACCTTTTACAAAAAATAACGATAACGATAACGCGCGTTACTTTCATAGAGTAACCAGGGTTGGGAAGTAACGCGTTACTTGTAACGCCGTTACCGTTACAGTTACTTTTTTTCGGTAACTGTATCGGTAATGGCGTTACAAATTTTATTTGTAACGGAAAAAGTAACTTCGTTACATTTTTCGGTAACGAGTAACGAATTTAACAGTTACTTTTATCGTTACTTTTTTCAAATTTTTTGATTTATTTAAGATATTATTCTTGCTATTGTGCGTGATAAAATTTTTATCTTAACCGTAAAGCCGTAAGCAAATCGACCAATTAGCATTCTTATTATGTTGTAATCTCATTTACTACCAGTTCTAAGTACCTTGCAACGAAAATTAGAAAATCTCAATAAATCTGACCTTATAGATTGCCATTCATTAGTTGAAGCTATTCAGCAAGGTTTAAATAAAAGGTAACTTATTAATTTGATTAATACATATGTTATTTAATTTTAAATAAGGATTTAATTGAAAAATATTATTTTATTTTAAACTATTGATTCAAAAGTATTAATTTCAATAAAACAAACAATGTCGCTTAATTTACTATATTTGATTTTAAATTTCTTACAATATTTGAAACAAAAGAATTAATAATAGCAGCATGTTTACATCCAAAATTTAAGTTAAACTGGTTAACCGGAAAAAAAAGAAAACGCGCTGAAAATTACTTGGAGGATTTATTGGGAATCCGATCAACTGAAAATTCTTCAAAAACTGGAAAATCTGACGATCGCGATGATTTTTTCATTTTTGAGCAAAAAACGGTGCAAAATGAATCTGAACAAGAAGAATTGCAACGGTTTTTAAAATCAAATAATTGTAATATAGAAATGTTAAACGACTATCCAAAACTTAAAAAACTTTTTATTAAATATAATACAGTTCTACCAAGCAGTGCATCCGTAGAAAGAATGTTTAGCATCGGTGGCTCTGTATTAACACCACAAAGAGGGCATTTAAATGATGATACTATGGAGCAACAAATTTTATTAAAAATTAATAAAGAATTTCGATAAAATTTAATCATTTATTTTGTAATAAACCTTGAATGAAATCTTGCTTACAATTTTTTTAAAGTTTTTCTTATGCAAAATAATTTATTAGTTTGTATTGTAAAAAAGTAACGGAAATTGTAACGACTCGTTACTTTTTAGTAACTGTAACGGTAACGAGTTACTTTTTAAAATTAGTAACGAGTAACGGTAACGAGTTACTTTTTAAAAAAAATAACGGTAACGGTAACGAGTTACTTTTATAAAGTAACTTTCCCAAGCCTGAGAGTAACGTTCCCAACCCTGTGGATACCGTATATAGTTATATTAATAATTTTAAATAAAATCGAAGAGGAAAAAAGAAAAGGAGCCTTCAGTAGTTCAAACATCGTTTGACTGCAAAAAATATTCCAATGTACACCATAGGAAAGAAGACAGGTTCCTACGATCTTAAGACAACGAAATGCGACAGACCATAATAATCCGAAGACTTGAAGAAGAGGATGCGTTGGATAGGAATCATGGTAATTAAAAACAAGAAGATAGCTTACAGTTGTATAAAATTCTTTAATCCAATCTTAAAAAAGACATAGATTTATGATATTTTAGTTAAAATAAAAATAACAGAATTCGTTATATATATACGTCACAAAAATAATTAAAAAGAAAAGAGCAGAGGAATATAAAAAAGAATGTAAAAGGAAAAACGGCTTTTATGATATAATCTGATATAATAATAATGTGAAGAAAAAAAAAATGTGAGAAGCGAGAGAGAAAGCAAACTTCTTTTCTCACCGTTGAGGAATGAAAAGTTCAAGAGAGCTTTGCAAGCAACGCATCTCGATAAAGCACGCGAGCTTACGCGAACATAAAGAAAGAAAGTGTATTTTTGCCCCCCGTCCTTCATTATCCCACAACAAAAGATCTTTCGTATATATACCTTCCACGAGAAGTGGTTTTGCCGCATTGATTTCGCACAGGCTCTGCGTTTCGTTGTTAGATATTTTCTCGCGAGAAATACAGAATAAAAAAGAAATCTGCACGAGATAGCGGAACGATGATTTAAGGTCTTACAAAATTAAATCGCTTTTGAAATGTCTCTGGTCAGGATGATTACGTCGTAATTGAGAAAAATATGGTTCGATCTTTCGATATCCTTATATCCTAGCACATTTACAACTGAAAATAAAGCAAGGGAAAACGCGGAAACGAGCGTAATTAAAAAGAATATTTTATAAAAGAAGAAACTCTCTATACATCGTAAAAAAAAAACACGTCGAAAACTTGAAACAAATTAGTAATATTAAGATAAATAATAGCAATAATTTTATTACATTTGAACAAGTACAATATATATTAAAATATATAATAGAGTGTTATTATATTTTTTGAAGAAAATGATTTTCAATATTCATTAATTCGTAGACACGATCTCTTAATGATTTTTTTAATATCTGTTTTACAAACGGAGTTTTTATACATGATGAATTTATATCCCATAACTGATATAAATAGTTTTATGCTTCATAAAATTTGTATTTAAACTTACGGATTATACGACTTCCATCATAATTTGACGGAACAAAATCAACGGAATTTTCGAATATTGTTCGATCAAAGTCATAAACGAGAGCATATCGAAAAGTACAAATGGAAATGGAGATGAAGGCCTCGGGCGATTCAGATCAATAAATCATAAAGCTCTTCCGAAAAATTGAGAAATCAAGAGAGAGAGAGAGAGAGAAAGAGAGAAAGAAGGGGCAGAATTATTTATGGAGAGTTGTTTTCCACGTGAACATTCTTGTCTATAATTTATAATGGTTTAAAGAAGAGATGAAAATGTTTATTCTCGCGATTTTGTCGATATTCTGTTCATAAATCGATTCTGCCAAGGTGCTAATAATTCTCTTTAAAGATACAGGTCGCGAAAATATTCAATAAAAAAAAAAAAAAAAAAAAAAAAAACCTTTTTCTAGAAATAAAAACTCTTTCTTCTCGAAAACATTTTTCTTTATTCTTATATCGATTACTAGCGTTTCTTATCTCGCGTACATTATAATGTGCTTTATTAACATTGTTAAATCATTGATTTTTCGGCACTATATTTATATTTGATAGAAACTCTTCAATATTTTATTTTTGTAAGCGACTGTAGGGTATGTTTGCGCTTGCTATTCTCAATGTATAACAATGTTGTTTTGCTTCGTTTCATATTTCCAATTTTGTTTCGTGAAAAACAATGTTTTGCTTATTTATTAGTAGAAAAAAAAAAATTGGCAAATATATATTTCTCAAATAAATACAATATTTATTTTTTAAAGTTTTTCTAAATAAAATTTAATCATTAAATTTGACATGTGAATTTATTCCCAATTTGTATAAATTAGGTTTCCTAATCTTTTTGTATCTTCTCGAGAACTTGACAATACGGGATTACCTTCGATACCAAATTCTGATCTAAGATCGCACGTGCTCGAAATAATTCCATAAGAAGCTTAACAAACACTTCAACCCCGGCAAAAAGGGGCACGTAAATTCCCGCGAGGGAATATCTAAGGATGATATTGGGAGCTAAACACACGAGGGAGCTTGCGAGTTTAAGTCTCTCTTGTACGAACGTGCAATCCCAGTACTAAAAACTCCCATATTTATCTCATATACTTCTTATATTTTTGTATTCTTGTATTTTTATATATACGTAATACATTTTATATTTTTATACACATTTTCAATATACTCTCAATATAAATTTAAATATAAATGTCTCGAATTTCGATTACATTACTTTAAATTTTAAATGAATCATTAAAAAAATATATTGTCAAAGTCTATTGGAAAGTTTCTGCTTCAATTTTCTACCTATTAAATTTTGAGAAGGAAAAATTATATTCTTTTTATTATTCTTATTAATCTTCTAAAATGTATTAGTAAAATGGAAAAAAAAAATTAAGGAGAGCGAGAAAGAAAGAGAGAAGATGAGAAACTATTTGACAATTATAAACCAGTGTAATAAAAGTTGACAGGATCATAAACGATCGGATTCACACTTCCTTGAGTCCATTGACGTGAGATATGTCGTCTCGCGACACTCATGCTCATTATAAACCACCGACAGGATCGTGAATCGTAATTCTACCCGCGAGATCTCATTTCAACAACTAATGCCCCTAGTGTCTAGAATAAACAAGCATATCACGTTGTAACAGTTCGCTCTGTTCCTCGATTTTGACCCGCGTCGCGTAGCGAACTTTGGCCATATTTCGTAGCTGGAACCAGTTTTCTCTCCTCAACTTTGTAAACTTTAGAATACGATAATGCTTCTCTTTTCATCCTTGTCTTCTTTATCTCACTAAAAGAATGTAGCATTATCACGATTCAGAAACGCTATTTTTTTTTTTTTTTTTTTTTTTTATTAAAGAGAGACAAAAAATTTATAAATATTTTAGATAAATTTAAATTAATTTTAATTATCAGCTTTGTTGAGGGAATTTAAATGAACTTGCCTGAATTTTTCTTAACCTGATAAACACTAATAAAATGCCACCAGTGAGAAAGAAGAAAGAGAAGATGGGGGCGGGGGGAGGGGGGGGATAATTGGCCGATCGAAAAGAGACGATTTTTATTCATCCTCCTCCCATCGCTCTCGTCGCCATTGAGTTATTTATCAGGGAAGGGCTTTTATTACCACGTGCACTTAGGAAATTAAACCTCGAGCAATGTTTCAACGAAATACTATTCTCTATTATTTCTCTTTCCGTTTCTCTTTCCTTCTCGTATTAAAAATATAGCATGTTAATATAATTAACTTATGCTCGTTTAGCCTTTCCATGTCGGACAAGACGAAATATAATAAATACCATCGCTCTAAATCGTCTATAATTTTTGGATGTTCCGAATGCATGCATAGATTGCCAGGTTCTTTACTCCTTTCCGGTTCACACTTAATTTTCATTCAAGACAAAGGACCTTCTCAATTCTTTATTAGCATTAGGAGCGCTTCTGTAAAATTCAAAATTATTAATTTTCTCTCTTTTTCGTTCCCCTTTGCCGTATTATTACATGTACAATTACAAATATATATGTACACTTTCGACTTCGTAAAATAATTTTAACGAGAAATAAATATATATATAGATTTCCGCGTATTCAAAATCTTTTTTTTTTTTTTTTTTTTTTTTTTTTTTTTTTTTTTTAAGACAAAATTAGATCTCGATATCTCATATTCCGCGCGAATGAAAATTCCTGAATATAACAAGATTGCAGGATGCAAGAAAATGTCCGACGAGTATCCACGTGGACGAATAACGAGGCGGTTCCGCCGGGATGGCGGTGCGCGAAGGATGATAATTGAAGGCTCCAAATGATACTTTGATGACCGTCCCACTCTCGAGTTTCCTCACGGGAGGAGCTTTTTCATCGGGAGCACGTTTCTTCGCCGTGGAAACGTTCTCTTCCTCCTTTCTACAGAATGCGGATTACTCCAGCGATAGTAATAAAACGGTTTGAGAGAGAGAGAGAGAGAGAGAGACGGGGAGGGAGGGAGTGCGGAACAAAACAGAATAAGGTTTATTGCGCATGTTCTAGAGACAATTCTTTTTCTCTCGCAAGCACAAGCATCGCACAAGCACAAAAATTAGAAGATAGAGAGTAATAATAATGACAGGAAAATGTTCTACAAAGTTTCTTAGAACGTTCGAATGGCTACCTATTATTGCAAGCGGTATAATTGCGCAGAGATTAATGGAATTTTAATATTAAAAATATATAAAGAGAATGTAAAATAAATAAAAAAATTAATACACACGCATCGAGACAAAAAATTTTGATTTTGCATGATATATAGATTATATTCTTCTTTAACATTTGAGAGTATATAAAAAAATCATACGGCATTGTTTTATTTATTAACAAAGATAAGATTTTTATCGATTTGTGATAAAACTATAATTATATACAGAGTGCAGCTGCGTATAAAACTTGACAGAATCGCACAATCGCACGAGGAAAAATCGATAAGGGAATATACGATTTCATTATTACGATACAAGAGCGCGATCGGTGAAGCGAACGTCGTCGATGGCACACAGGCTTCGAAATCTCGCTCCAGTCGCTACGAATTGCAGTTGACAGAATGCATTTTTCTTCACGCGGGAGGAAATAAGAAAGACGATAGAAAGGAAACGGGAAGGGTTATAATCCATCGAAAACAGACGAAAGAAATGAGGGCAATATCCTATTTCGTTTTTATTTCCCGAGGATGACGGTAAGATAAAACGGCTGGCGTAAACAATTCGCCCGCTGGTCTAGCAGGGAGAAAAAAAGGAGAAGGGGATGAAACAAAATTACGGTCGCGATTGCGGAGAATCGAGCGAGAAGAACTCTAGTGCTGCTTTCATCGCGCGAATGGAATGCGAATGGAGAAACGAAGCGAACGAAGGATATCTTAGCAAAATGCAGTGACGGTGAGATTTCATCCAATCTTATCATCGAGAGACTCTTTAGAGAAATATTACGGCCGACTACGTCTCTTTGCGGTGCAAAAAGAAAATTTTACCAACGTGCTTCTTCGTTATCATCTATTTTCTGTTATATTTTCATATATATATATATATATATAATTCAAATTTAAAATATAAAATTTGAATAATGAACAAAGAATCTTGTATAATTCTAACAGTCTAATAATATAACTAACACTTCTTTTCATTCTTTAGATATTTGCTCTCTGATTATTTTAAGGAAAAGCGAGATTCTTTTATTATACGAATTTTATAACTTTCTAACAATAGTTTCCTTTTAATTACTTCGCCATTTCTTGCTGAAAATATATCATAATGTTAATAATAACTTCAATTTTCATACTCGATCTATTTCAGTTCGCTATAATCTCCTTACACAAATATATCACTATATATATTTTCATCACATAATAATTTTTCTTGGAGATAAAAAGAACACACCATTTTCTCGCGCAAGTTTAATATTTATAAAATTAATCGATTGTATCATGCAAAAAATTATCAGTCGAAAGTAAACAGTAACTGTTAGATGAGCTTCACTTTCGGCTTTCATACGCGATTCGTTTCAATTCGCTGCGACTCAACTGACCGGTAGTAGTCGGTGGTTGGCGAGCGAGGGCGCGCGAGTCGCGCGGCGCGACGCAACGGTGAACAGCTGACTCGCTCACGTGACTGACTGACAGCGGATCGGCCATGCGTACGCGCGTAGTAGCCGCGACCTACCTCACTTCTCTCGATCCGCGCGCGCGACCCTTCATTCATAAATCGAGCGCGCGCCTGTCATTTTACGAGTGGCAATAACTCGGCAGAAAATCGATGTAGGGACGTGTAACAAAAATGGATCTCCAGGTCTTGCGATCGCGCATCTTTCCACGTACGTTCGTCACGTAAATGCAATTATTAGAATTTTCAAGAAGGACGGGAAGAATGTACAAATATCGTCAAATGTTGGAATAAAGTTTTTCAGATTATGCGAATTTATTAGTATCTAATTGATTAATATATCAGTTGATACGTAGAGAAATGTTTCAATCAAAATGCGCGAAATATCTTACGTTATATCTTAACATTTTAAAATTAAATACGTGGCGCAAAAATTCTTTTCAACGCAGAAAAATGCATTTTCGTGAGATTCTGCCATAAAAATTGCATACATATATATATATTTCGTGCTTTGCGGGCAGGCATGTTTGTAGGTATAAGTGGAGCATGAAAACGCGAGCAGGTGGAAAAAAACTAGGTTGAAAGTTATTAATAGAGTTTGAGCGGGACCTTTCTTCTCGCCTCGAAAACTTATTCGAACTACAAGGTTCGTTTGCGTAGCTCTCTCGTTTCGCCTTTGTTCGTCAAGAGTTGGAGAAACACTTAAACGTGTTTAATTCTAAAAGGCAAACAGTTACGATTCACGTAGGACTGTCGTTGCTCCTGCGACAATGTTTCCTATTTTATTCATCATGATTTTCTACGCGTGAAACTCTACGTAAGTTTTGTTACGTGCACACGATCCAAATATTGATACTGAAAATAGTTCGAGAATGCAGCGTCAACGCGAGTTGTAGCATGTAGCTAGAAATAAAAGAGAGAAATGCGCGAAATGATCACGTACGCGATCGACGATGCATTTTTTTTTCTTTTTTTTTTTACCTCTTTTTCATTCCACTCGCACGCGGCTTTCGTCCATGCCCGAGAACGGAAACTCTGTATTTCGCGCGAGCAGAAATGTCATAAATATTTCACGCGACGCATGTACATCGCGCGGGCTTCGCGGTTTTATTATTCCTCTCGTAGAAGTTACACGGCCAATCATTATTCCCGCGTGGGACTATCATTTTATTCGCGTAAAAATGTGCGATCTCTCTGTCAACCAGTTCGCCACTTTTTTTGCTAGTTGGCAAATGTGATTTCGCAAGAGAAATTTGATCCAATCGCAAAAATATACACGAGCAAAATAGGTCTGTTTTCTTTTTTGCGATTCATATACACAGAGACTAAAATAATACAAAGAATCAAATTTCGCGACGTATTCTTATGGTATAATAATTTTCTCAATTCACTAACCCCCCCCCCCCCCCCCTTACATCATGATATTTAAAAATATTTCCTTGTGTCAAGAATTAGATATTTATTTAATTATTAGATTTATAATACTTGTAGAATTTTTTTTTCTAGATATCCAAAACTCTCCAAGACTTGCGTATTTTATCGCTGTTGATAAGAAACGCAAAAAATGGAAATTGAAATTTTGATAAATTTTTTTTTTCCCCCCTCTATCTCTCTCTTCTTTCATCGTCCGAGAATCGTTCGTTCGTAATGCCGCGCCAGTTCCCAGCATCGGCGAGATATCGCCCTCGATATCTCGCGGCAGCGACGACCAATGGCGCGAGTGTAAAACGAGGACAACGCGTACCGTGAATCTCTCGCTTTAGTAGGGTTGTCAGTTCGTGCCCGCTCGTCTTACACACCAGTCGTGAGAGCAGCGTTGGCGTGTCGCGCGAATCTTGAGATGGCGACAAGTTGCATTCTCTGCGAACAACGCTCCGAGGACGCGCACGAGATATCATTCCACGCGTAAGAACTCTATATATTTGAATACGCTCTCCTACATGGGTCCTCGTATAAAGGAAATCCAACGAAAGATAGAGAGAAAGAGGAGGGGGGGGGGAGAGAGAGGAAGCGTTTACCGCATGCTTCTAAACGCATGCGTATTGAAAGCTTTGTACAAACTCTGTCAAAAGTTTAACCAGAATTTTTATTAGTATCCAATATAAATATCTCTGTTCGTGGAACTAAGAAAAACTTTTCTATCGGATTATATCGAGAGAGAAACAACAATCCATGGCTTGAGCTTGCTCTCTCAGCTGATGTTTTAAATGCCAGTACGCATTCCAATGTATAAAGTTCAATAGATCTGTCTATGTGTGTGTGTGAATATGTATTATACATAATATAAGAGGGAGATAAATGATATCCAAATGGATCGATAACTTTACACAATTTTTTTGTATATTCTCCGATCTAATATTTTCCGTGCGTCATTATTTTATATGATTTAAAATACAACTTTTTTTTTTTTTTTTTTAAGATAAATGAATACAAGTGGATCCGTGGATTAAGAATGAAAGATGATGTAGCAGTTGTAGATTTTGTAGTAATATTTTTGAATTTTATAATTCAATACACACTTATACGAAGAGAGATGAAATATATAAAACGAACTTTGTCCAAAATATTTTATTCGATCAAAATATTTCCAACGCACATCCAAGTCGGCCTTCGAACACGTCGCACTTTTTATGACTTTTATGGAAATAAAAGAACTGCAAAATGCTTAGATTTTAGCGGAAACTATGTAAAAATATGACTTGGGTGTGCGTTGGAAATATTTTGATCGAATAAAATGTTTTGTAAAAAATTCTGCCCCTCGTATACATATATATATATATATATATATATTGTATATACACACAAAAACTAGTACCGTCTCCTTCCTATCCTCGCATGTTTCCTTTTTAGTTTTCCCGAGGGCGAGGAAGATCATCGGAAAAGTTGGCTGGACGCGATTGGCAAAACTAATGCGGAAGTGCCTGCTCAATCGTCATTGTGTTCGCGTCATTTCTCACAAAGTTGTTTGACAGGCTCGAGCCTGATGGACAATGCTGTTCCGACTATGCAACTGGAACCATATATCTCAACGGGAGACGATCGACCGCAGGAAGAATCGGAAACCGAATTATTCGTGCCAATCACGAGACCGACTGTTTCAAAGTAAAAAAATTAATTATATAAATAATATAAATTATATAAATTATTCATGTAAAAAGTAAAATGATATTTCGTAGCTGCCTGAAATATTGAGTAAATTTTTATATATTGCATCGATGGAAATAAAAAAACTATCAAAGAGAGAGAGAGAGAGAGAATGATATCTCTATTTTATATTATCATTAAACTTTCTCTGTAAAAAAAACTCAGACAAAAGAATAATATAATCCGTTATTTTTAACTGCATTTATTGCAATTTTTGTACATTTTTATTCTCTCTCTCTCTCTTATATTATATATTAATTTGATTAAGATACAAAAGGTATAATTAAAATTATAGCGCGTTCATATAATGTAGCTACAAAGAATAGATTTTGTAAAAAAATTGTATGCTTTGATGCCTGAGAGAAGTAGAGAAAAAGAAATACACGGAATTTATTTAGTCTCTTTATTCGAGAAAATTACGAGATTGAAATTCAAATTACACGCGAATTAGATATATTTAATTCTTCCCGGAATTAAATAATCTTACGATTGATTTCTAACATCGATCGCGTGGCGTTAATCGAGTTTCTCCGATACGTTCAACGAACGCGTTGTTTTCTTTCCTAAGAGGACGGCGTATTCACATGTTGTCAGATGAGGAGATGAAGGAGACGCGACCGATCAAGTATGTACGCTTTCTCAAGAACGTCAACTGGGACGAAATCTCCAAAGTACCGGCGGAGGCAAAGATTGTTTGGGAAGTGGCGATGGAGGAGTTGAAGGAAGACAATGAAAAGATAAAGCATTTGCAGGCGCACGCACGCCAACTCAATGCGACTGTTTTAAAACTAAAGAACGCGCTGAAAATGCGAATGAAAAATAAAACCGCTACCAAAAGATCTCGTTAAATTTGGTTTACAAATACACGCGTTTACGCGTTTCTACATATAAATTCTTCTGAGATTCGATAATTTTATAAATTTCTTAAAGTTTTTATAACTCTGCAATTCCTGAGATCTCAGGAATAGGAATAACCTAGGAATATTTTTAATAATATTGTATATATATATATATAAGGGGGGTTCCTCTTATACGAGTTAAAATAAAATTTCTCACAGGTTACAGCTTTCAATAATTTTTTTTACGATTTTAATTTAATTTGTGATTAAAATTTAATTTTTTAACATTAAAAAAGTGTTATTGGTAATTAACTTAAATTTACAATATCTCTCTGTGAAAAAAAAAGAAAGAGAGAGAGAGAAAGATTCATTTTCCGTTAGATATTAAAATGAAATTGCGTTTTTTTCCACTTCGCTTCTAGCTCTCAGATTTATTTTCGGAACTTTTTAATAATATTGTATATATATAAGGGGGATTCCTCTTATACGAGTTAAAATAAAATTTCTCACAGGTTACAGATTTCAATAATTTTTTTTTACGATTTTAATTTAATTTGTGATTAAAATTTAATTTTTTAACATTAAAAAAGTGTTATTGGTAATTAACTTAAATTTACAATATCTCTCTGTGAAAAAAAGAGAGAGAGAGAGAGAGAGAGAGAGAGAGAGAGAGAGAGAGAGAGAAAGATTCATTTTCCGTTAGATATTAAAATGAAATTGCGTTTTTTTCCACTTCGCTTCTAGCTCTCAGATTTATTTTTGGAACTTTTTAATAATATTGTATATATATATATATAAGGGGGATTCCTCTTATACGAGTTAAAATAAAATTTCTCACAGGTTACAGCTTTCAATAATTTTTTTTACGATTTTAATTTAATTTGTGATTAAAATTTAATTTTTTAACATTAAGAAAGTGTTATTGGTAATTAACTTAAATTTACAATATCTCTCTGTGAAAAAAAAAAAGAAAGAGAGAGAGAGAAAGATTCATTTTCCGTTAGATATTAAAATGAAATTGCGTTTTTTTCCACTTCGCTTCTAGCTCTCAGATTTATTTTCGGAACGATCGATTCATCCGCAATCGCGAGGCGAAACATTCGAACCGGCTCACTCGGATGAGAAAGTACCGCAATTACGTCGCGCGAATAAGATACACAATTTCTCCCTTTCTCCCTATTATGGCGAACGAGGCTCGACTGGCTGGTTGCCGCTGTTTGCATTCGACAATGCGACTGCACCAACCAGACGGCGCGACGCAACGAAAGCAAACGCGCTCGTGGATGGCGGGTCCCTTTCAGGGAAGACAAATGCGAGCTTGCCGCTTGGCATTCGCGCCTCTCTTCTTCGTGTGACAGTGGTACGTGATGCGCGTAATACGTTTACCACTGACAATACAAAACCGGGCAAAATATACGGGACGAACGGCGTAAACTAGAAACGGGGGGGGGGGGGGGGACGAAAACGAAGAACGATGTGCGAGCGAGATCTCGCTGTATAAGGGACGGAAAGCACAGCGCTTTTTTTTTTTTATCTTTTACGATGCGTTATTTGTTAGATTTACGTACTCACTCTTAATATTTTATTAAAGTAATAATAATGCGTAGAAGATATAATTACTATAATACGTAATTTACGCAGATTGTAAAGCATTAATTTATATGAATTAAAATTAAATTAGATTAGAAATTGAATCGTACATTTAATTTTATTAAATTTATCTTAACATCGTAATAATTGAGATATTAATAAATTATAAATGACAAAAGAGAAAAAAATAAGAGGTAAACAATATATAAATAATTTACATAATTATATAAATATTAAATCCTTCGATATATTCATTCTCAGTGTCTTAATAAGATTAAGCATACTTTATTAAGTTGTAACTTCGTGCTTTAGTAATTATCTTTTGTATTATCATTTATACTTATTATTATATTTATTTATATTTATTATTATATTTATAATTATAATAAAAGAACTATTAATTTAAAAAAATTAAATATATGAATGTGACGCGAAACCTTTGCGTTTTATATATTACGTAAACGTTTCTCGAAAGCATGTTTGAACAAAAATCGTACTTCCACTACGTTGGCTCGCCTCTCGTACGGAACTTAACGGATGCAGTACGGCATGAAATTATCGAGCGCGTAGGAAGATCGAGGAAGAAAGAATAACGCTGATAGACACGTGGAAAACGAGAATAACAACGGTATTGGCGCAAGTAGGGGGGGGGGGGAGGAGGAGGAGGAGGAGGAGGAGGAGGAGGAGGAGGAGGAGGAGGAGGTGGAGGAGGAGGAGGAGGAGGAGGAGGAGGAGGAGGTGGAGGAGGAGGAGGAGGAGGAGGAGGAGGTGGAGGGAGGAGAATCGACGTAGTACACTAAATCACCAACCTCGGCGGTATTATCCCTGCGGGATGACGAAGGACGGAATAAAAGAGCGCGCGTGGATTCGGTCATTCGTTATATTTTATTCACGTTTCACTTCAGCCGCGGCCGTACGTAAAACACGGGCCGTAACGAGAAACGGCAGTGCATTATCGCGCGATGCATTCCCACGTGCAACCGGAGAGCCGGGACGATGTATCGCGACATCGTTTTTGAGAAAAAAATACCGATCCAAGGATCGATGACTTGCCGGAGAGAATAGTAACGGTAGTAGATTTTAGGATGAAAAAATTAGATTTAAGTCATGTCGAATCATTGTGGCGAATTAAAATAATTTATATAACTCGTAATTAAAAGCATCATGTATATTAAATTACGTGTATCGTAATTATAGAAAAAATTACGCTACACGAGTATGAAAAAGAAAATTTAATACACACCAAGTATGAGTTAAGCGAATGAGAGAAAGATATATAACTTTTATGTGTGCGATGTACAATTGGGTGATTTATAATTTCTTAATTTTCGAAGAATTCGAAAAATTATACCTCGATAACAATGCATACAGTTCAGGCTGAAAAAAAAAAAAAAAAGATTCGATAAATTCGTATGCCAAACTTTTTACGAGATTTATTTTTGCGTAAGAAGACGGAAAACGTCGCGTTTATTTGCGCGCAATAAGCTCACGTTCTTACACTTCACGATATTATAGAGTCAGCTGCATAAAGCATAGTAGGTGAAAAGTTTCTCTATTTTCAAACATCGCAACAATCACCGGAAACTAGTTCTTGCCATTCTTCTAACCTTCCAATAGTTTTATATAAAGCATATATGATGCATCACTTTTATCGTCAATCTTATTGGCTGTCAAAAAAATCAGGACATATTTCGCGAAGAGAGAGAGAGAGAGAGAGAACAGTTCTATTTATACCAAAGAATTCTTTGATACATTTTTATATAGTCAACTTTGAGTCTCAATAAATTATAGAAGAAATTTTCATTCAAGCGATATTAAACTTTACTTGATATTAAACTTTAACGGTATATCTTATGATAATATCATAACAATATTTAAAAATATGTAAAATAATCGATATGCTATTTTAAAATAATATTCGAGAAATTCGCGCCAAAGGGGAAGTATTCTCGTTATTTTTCGCTTAACGTAAAGAGAGAATGTTCGAACGCGCGAACAATGGGGCTTTTTTGTGCGTTTATTTATTTATTTTTTTTTTTTACATCCTTCACGCCTAACGTGCGTGCGTGAAATATCGCTATAAGCTTCCATAAGCTTATGTACTTGACGAGCGCAACCGCAGTTCGCTTTACAGGCGGCTGACTATCGAACGGGTTTGCTACTGAAAAGCCAACTTTACTTCGTCATCGGACTACAAAGTACCTTATCTACTGCGGAACTAAACGGGATGTAGATTCCTGCTTCAAAACTCAAATTTCCGGCATATCGGCGCCTATAAATTCGATTAAAGGGCCATATATATATATAGGGTGTCTGAATCTACCTTAAGTTCGACGTTGAGTTATATTGGATGATTGCATAAGTTCGTGCCCGATTTTCATAGATGGCAGAGTTCTATTGTTTTCGTGTGGTAATTGTTGCTTACACCGAATAGATGACGTTGTCTTATGTCAATTTAGCGTCAGACATTGTTCAGATAAGTCCATTTGTGCATAAGAGAAATCGTTAAAAATGGAGAACGAAAGGTGCATTCGCGGCATGTAATGCTATATGAATTTCGGAAAGGCGTGAGTGTTGGGATTGCAGAAAAAAATATTCAAAGCGTTTATTTGGACCGCGCTCCTGCTCTCCGAACAGTCGAAAAGTGGTTTGGCAGATTTCGAAATGGTGATTTCAACATGGAGGATCAACCCCGCTCTGGACGGCCTTCTGGCATCGATGATGACATTGTGCATGCCTTAGTGGAAAGAAACCCAAGGATTACAACTGAGGATATTGCTGAGAGGCTGAACATCGATAATTCAACCGCTTTTCGTCATTTAAAAAAGCTTGGATACATTTCCAAGCTTGATACGCGGGTGCCGCATCTCCCGACTGAAAGGAATAAGCTGCAGGAAAACTGCAGGAGTCGCAATGGGAAATTCTGCAGCACCCGCCGTATTCTCCAAATATTGCGCCTTCAGATTTTCATCTGTTCCGGTCTTCGCGGAATAGTTTAAATAGCAAGAATCTCAATTGCGAGGAAGCTGTCGAAAACCACCTTACAAACTTTTTTCAAGAAGAAGCAAGTTCTTTCTTCAAAAATGGAATCGACAAGCTTATAGATGGTTGGAAAAGCATTGTAGAAAAGAATGGAGACTATATAATTGATTAATAAAAGTGTTATCTCTAAAATATAATCTATTGAAGTTTATATTTAAATCGGGCACGCGAACTTATGCAATCATCCAATATTTCACGGCAAGCTCGTAACGAATCTAGCAAGGACTTGCGAAAAGGACGATTCTGAATATGTTTACAATATGTATATATAAATATATAAATGTATATATATTGTGTTATTCGATGTCTGTTTCCGACATCCCGTATAGTGGACTGCTAATTTCCCATATACTGTTTGCAATTCGGCTGGGCAAATATACTACATAACTAAAACCGTTTCCCATGGCCGCACACATTCAAAGCAATTTGATACGCTCAAGTTACGATTCTGTGCGGGACGAAGTGACGCGTGTAATTCAACAACAATAGTATGTATCGCACAACTTAATATGTATCGAGAATATATTTCGCGTAATTTAAACATAAGTAAGGTTTCCCGAGATTGTTCCTAACATATGTATTCGCTTCAAAATTTAATTCCTTTACATTGAATATATTATATATATATATGTATTAATATTCTAAAATTAATTTTTTTTATGGAATCCTAACTCATTCCAGAAGATATTAATAGCATCAATATTATATACAAATATATATTTTTTTAAATTTATCTCACATATATTTATCTCCAAAAAATGCATATGGCTGGCAACAAAATATTGCAAGAATTTGACGAACGGATTTGACCTACATACCTTCCCCACGAATCATTCTGTACATGCCCTTACGCCGAGCTCGCCAGGTCGTAAATAGAGAAGAGAGAGAAAGAGAGAGAGAAAGAGAGCAAACAACTTTTCTAATATACTCTCAATTGCCGGTCGACATGCTAGTGTTATGTCGCGAATGCAACAGCATCGCCTTAACACCCGCAAGTTACGATAGCGTGTCCGAAATTTCGAAATTTAAACGTTGCGCGAACGACCGACGCTCGCTCATGCTGCGCGATTTTTTTGCTCCCCGTTTGATAACGGCCCCCTTCATAAATCTGCCAGTACTATGTTGCCGAGAGTTTTACGATCGAGATAAGCTGCTCGTGCGATTTTCGCCGCGTGTGTACGAAGGGAGCTCAAAGGATGAAACAGTCGATGAACGTTATAATCCTATACGATCGGATAGTTTTTCCTCCCCTTTCCGCTTTATTTCAGTTTATAGTAATATATCTACGTTTAATATTGTAATATAATTTATAGCACATTTAATTTTTCATAATTCTGATCTGTATTTTCTCTCTTAAACTCATACAATCGATAATAATATTAATATATTTATTGGATTGTAATTTAATAATATTTTAGAGGCTAACATTTCAAACGAATTATAATTCCGATAACTCTTTTGTCGTATTTTATTTAAATAAATTCAATCTTCTAAAGACGTGTAGTATGTATTTTTTTTTTTTTTACAAAAAATAATAATGTGATATTTGAAGAGTCATATATTTTTTTTATAGAATAAATACGCATATATTACAGAAACGAAAGTCGCGCTAGTGCTATTTAAATACCGTGTAATTAACGTAATCGTGTATGAATATTAATGTTGCGAAAGAGAGGATGCTTACCGTACATCTGCTGAATCCCATGCCGGTCATCTTCCGGCAGCTCGTAGTTGGGGCTCAGTCCCTGATACCAGGGATACATGAGAGCACCCTGGACTGAGCTGTGCGCCAGTCCCAGGGAATGGCCGAATTCGTGAGCGGCCACCGCGAACAGACTGGTGCCTGAAAGAGGAAAGAATAGATGAGAGCTATTCGAGACTCGTTTATCCGCATGGTATATCCTAGCAACCTTTCCATGTCAGCATGTGTGAGCGGAACGCGACGCAAGAAGGGTGGCATTTTACAGATTCGCGTACAGGGTTATGGAATTTTTACGCACTACACGAATATCTCGCGAAGGCGGAAACGTGGCAATTGGCTGTTTAATAAAATACAATAATTGATATTAAGTTTACAAAATTTATATTGTATTGACGTTAATTTATTTATATTAATAATATATATTATGAATTACATCTATTGGGTCGAGTAAAATGTCATTGCGTATTTTTTGTATGTTTTTCAAAGTCATTTATTTATATAAAGAACAAAGATCAATCAATGATATATTTTCCGTTTTGTTCGATGACCTTTTGCCATCTTTCGGTGAGCTTCGTAATTCCCCGTTCGTAGAAGGACCTGTCTTTATTGGCGAAAAACTGAACAAGGTGCTGATTTACCGCCTCATCTGAATTTAACGTTATTCCACGCAAGGAGTTTTGAAGAGAGCGAAACAAGTGGAAGTCTGACGGCGCAAGGTCAGGCGAGTATGCTGGGTGGGGCAACACATCCCATCCAAGCTCCAATAATTTTTGACGGGTCGCCAAAGATGTGCGTGGTCTCGCGTTGTCGTGATGGAACACAACTCCTTTACGATTGACGAGCTCCGGACGTTTCTGGATGACAGATTCGTTCAAACTGTCCAATTGCCGACAGTACACATCCGAATTGATTGTTCGGTTCCTTGGTAAGAGCTCAAAAAACACCACACTCTTCCAATCCCACCACACTGGGAGCATAACCTTCCTCTGATGAAGTTCTGCTTTTGAAGTCGTTTGAGGCGAATCATCACGTCGGGACCAAGACCGTTTGCGTACCACATTGTTGTAAACAATCCACTTCTCATCACCAGTTATCATTCGTTTCAAAAAAGGATCCTTTTCTTCACGTTTCATGAGCATATCGCAGATGTTTATACGCGCCGTCAAATGAACTTCTTTGAGTTCATGAGGAATCCAAATATCGAGCTTGCTTACGTATCCCAGCTTCTTTAGGAGGACGTGAACACTTTTTTGACCGATCTTCAATGTTTCTGCAATCTCTCGTGTCGTGTAACGTGGGTTTGACTTGATCAATGCCTTTATTTTGTCGTCATCGACCTCGGTGGGCCTTCCTGACCGAGGAGCATCTTTGAGATCAGAATCACCAGCGCGGAATTTCTTGAACCAGTTTTGGCACTGACGTTCTTGTAGAGCATCGTCACCGTAAACTTTACGCAATTTTTCACAAGCTTCACGCGCGTTCTTCCCTTTACGGAAGTAAAACAGTAAAATATAGCGAAAATGCACAGTTTGGTCTTCCATCTTCAACTTGTTGTAAAATCTCCAAAATTCAACCAAATCGCTCAATTTTTTTTTTTTAGAATGAAGCTTAAACCGTCAGCTGTTAAACGATATATGACAAACATATGTGTGAATGACTCTAACACTGCCAAAACTGAACTGATGCCATCTGTTGCAAAAATACGCAATGATTTTTTACTCAATCCAATATATATATATTTATAATTTAAATTTATTCAGAACTAAGAATGCTTCCTTATCAAAATGTTGTAATTAGCTTGATTGAAGCGAATATCTGGAAAGCAAGATATATAAATTAATCTCAATATAATATTCTATTTTTCTATAGTTTACACATGACAGAGACAGAGATGCTGTTTATATTTTAAAGGCCAAATTTAGGAAGATATACTTAATAAAATTATGCAAATTAATACAGTTTATCGCATAATTATTTATGTTGTATGTGTAATATCTTTTTACAAAAATGCTTAGAAATCGATTTTAATCTTAGTGTCTTATTTTTCGGGCAATTGCATCGCGACTGCCGCCAGCGTCGCGGAATCTCCGCCTTCGTTCCGTTTCGTTTCCATTCGATTTCGATCCGCGTCGGAAAAACTACGTTTCCAGATATGGGTTAGAATTGTAAAACGATCGCCGATATATAAGGATTGCCGTTGCCGGAAAAAATTGATAGTATCGCGAGTCGTCGCGATTCTATCACCGGGAAAAATCCTCGACGAAATTTCACGAAAAATCCTAAATTTACATATTTAGTCTTCGTAAAAAAATATCTAACCATCGTACAATTTCTTCCAGCTGTATAGATTTTCTAAAAAAATCTCACCTTAGATAAATTCTAAAAAAATTCGAGATTTAATCAAGAATTCCGATTATATATTCATTTATTTATTTTCTTTATATAAATAATGCAATTTGATGATATGTATTTATATATTATATTATATATATTTACACTTATTTGTTATAAAAAATAAGATTTTTATTTATAAAAAAATTTTCAATTCATCTAAAGACATATCCCCTTTTCAAGTTTCTACTTTTAATACGAAGACTTTGAATACTTAGAATGATTTTATAAGTATATATCGAGAAAAAAAAAGGTTCTTGACTCTGACTAAATTCGTCCAAACTAATTATTACTTCTTTGTATTTCTTTAATTGAAATATTTAAGTATTTGCAAGTCAAGCATACGTCGTGTTAGACTTAAATATTTAAATTTAAAAAAATACAAAAAAAAAGTAGTAATTAGTTGGACGAATTTAGTCAAGTTAACGATTTTTTTTTTCTCGGTGACTTATTGCGGTTTGCCATGTTAATCGCAAACTCAACTGACATGTGGTCAGTCGAAAGCTATTAGCGCCTAAGCCTAAATGACTGTCGCAGATAGTATTGCCTTACACGCAAATGCTTATTAATTCTCGTTGAGTAAATGTGAATTAATGGTGAGGCGGACTTCGCTTTAAATTAACCCCATTATACGAGAGAGAGAGAGAGAGAGAGAGAGAGAGAGAAGACGATACATATCTTAGACAGAGAACGAATGCAACTGATCCGCGAGCGGTGTTCAACCAGTAGTTACGTCAGTTATGAATTGCTAATGTCATTCCTGCAGATTCCATCGCACTATCTCTGCAAATAACGGGAAACTGGGATACAGTTAGATTTGCAAATTACATTGTGCGACTGGACGCCTTGCGGAAGCAATTTCAGTTACAATTTCTGTACAAATATCACTAATAGCAATCAAAGAAAATATTGTATATTTTTCCCTTTTTTTTCTTTTTTTTTTCCCCCGAGTTAGAGAGGAACGCGCAAATTTCACGGGATTCTTCCGCAAGTCTCGTAAATGTCGAATTTTTGCGGGGACGAATTACGGACGAGAACAGAAAGAGGGGAAAGAACGCGGAGATTTTAATTTCTTTAATCGAAAGTACGCGCGTATAGCTTTTGAGATTCTAATTCTCTTACGAACATTCGCTCGCAAGGACTGCTGTCGAGAACCTTGTGATTCCTTCAGTACCGCAGTACCATCGATATCGCGAATGTCTTCCAGGGTTGGGAAGTAACGCGTTACTTGTAACGCCGTTACCGTTACAGTTACTTTTTTTCGGTAACTGTAACGGTAATGGCGTTACAAATTTTATTTCTAACGGAAAAAGTAACTTCGTTACATTTTTCGGTAACGAGTAACGAATTTAACAGTTACTTTTATCGTTACTTTTTTCAAATTTTTTGATTTATTTAAGATATTATTCTTGCTATTGTGCGTGATAAAATTTTTATCTTAACCGTAAAGCCGTAAGCAAATCGACCAATTAGCATTCTTATTATGTTGTAATCTCATTTACTACCAGTTCTAAGTACCTTGCAACGAAAATTAGAAAATCTCAATAAATCTGATCTTATAGATTGCCATTCATTAGTTGAAGCTATTCAGCAAGGTTTAAATAAAAGGTAACTTATTAATTTGATTAAACATATGTTATTTAATTTTAAATAAGGATTTAATTGAAAAATATTATTTTATTTTAAACTATTGATTCAAAAGTATTAATTTCAATAAAACAAACAATGTCGCTTAATTTACTATATTTGATTTTAGATTTCTTACAATATTTGAAACAAAAGAATTAATAATAGCAGCATGTTTACATCCAAAATTTAAGTTAAACTGGTTAACCGGAGAAAAAAGAAAACGCGCTGAAAATTACTTGGAGGATTTATTGGGAATCCGATCAACTGAAAATTCTTCAAAAGCTGGAAAATCTGACGATCGCGATGATTTTTTCATTTTTGAGCAAAAAACGGTGCAAAATGAATCTGAACAAGAAGAATTGCAACGGTTTTTAAAATCAAATAATTGTAATATAGAAATGTTAAACGACTATCCAAAACTTAAAAAACTTTTTATTAAATATAATACAGCTCTACCAAGCAGTGCATCCGTAGAAAGAATGTTTAGCATCGGTGGCTCTGTATTAACACCACAAAGAGGGCATTTAAATGATGATACTATGGAGCAACAAATTTTATTAAAAATTAATAAAGAATTTCGATAAAATTTAATCATTTATTTTGTAATAAACCTTGAATGAAATCTTGCTTACAATTTTTTTAAAGTTTTTCTTATGCAAAATAATTTATTAGTTTGTATTGTAAAAAAGTAACGGAAATTGTAACGACTCGTTACTTTTTAGTAACTGTAACGGTAACGAGTTACTTTTTAAAATTAGTAACGAGTAACGGTAACGAGTTACTTTTATAAAGTAACTTTCCCAACCCTGATGTCTTCTGATTCGATCAAACGAGAAAACCGACTCCGATAACTATCCTACCGAAATCCAACTCGACGTTTATCGAGAACTTATATACATGACTTATTTCAAGACCGCGACTATTCTTTTCAGCTTCATTCCATTATCAACTTACAAATAATGATTTCTTTAATAATATATTATATAAATGATATTATATTATATAAATTTCCTCACTTCATGTCTTCTGACTAATTTAACAGTATTTAATAGTCCTTTGACATTTTATTTTAAATAACTCTTTAATTAACAATAAAATTAAAATCCTCCTGATGCCGCAGTAACGTACAATGGTCATAACTATGCTAACGGAAACGTGAACGTGCCTGACGCTAAGCTGGAGCAATATTAACGACGTCATAGAAAATTCGAATACCTCGATCGAAGGAGAGGAATCGAGCCCAAATAATAATAATAATAATAATTCCATTAGATAATCTTCGCTCGAGCAAATCCGATTTCCGATATCGGAACGATTCAATTAATTAATAGGACTAATTGATAGCTCGAACGTGACGGCAATTAAATTAGCCTTCCCTTCATCTTTAGGAGTGATGGAAAAATTACTCGATGTCTTTCTCGACACGAAGCGCCGTTTACAAGACGCTTAAAGAGGATTTATGAGCGCCCGTAGCTATTGCTGCTAATGATAAACGAACGATGTTATTATTAAGAGTCTCGATTAAAGTTGAAGTTTCGCTGAGAAAATTTCAACTCGCCGCCATAAAAGTACATGGTAATAATTGAACTTTAAGCGTCTAATGCAGCGTTATGGGAAAAGTTTTGAAACGCTCAGTCAAGTAAAGCTTTTCTCGTCTAACGGAAAAAAAAAATTTGGGTTCAAATAAAATTATGACAGTTAAAAGAAATCTTTTAATATTTGATAAAAGAGAGTGTGTAATAATATTGTACATATATGTGTCTGCGTGTGGGTTTGCGCAATTATATTCCAATCTACTTTTCGCAATCTTTTCCTTCGCTTTTCGGAGTCTCGGAAAAAATAATTCTTCCGATAATGAGAGTAACGAGAATTGAATTGCGTTTAATTTTTTTTCCCGTGTTCTTCCTTCGTTCTAGAGAAAGCTGGTTTCAAAAACAAAATAAATTCAAATTGTTTATATACATTATTTCAATATTATCTTTAAAATTATTACTATAGTAGCTAGTTATGTGTCTTTGGTATTTACGCGATAAATTAAAATGTGTAACTTCTAGAAAAATTTCGCGGCATTAAAGAAAGATTACGTTTCGTAAACTGCAGAATTCGTAGAGATTTTTTTTTTTTTTAAACTTTCCACCGTTTCCCCACCGTTCTCTGTAGATTTTCGCGCTGTAGCAATTTTATTTCCGCCTTCTGCGATTCTGCTCGAGAGCAAATTAGCTCTTGCCGAGGAAGAAGCTGGTACCGCGGATTGTATTGTATTTCACGATGTTCATTCGCCGTCTTTTGAAACTTCCGGCTGCAGAAGGTGGAGTATGACGCGACCGAAGAAAGTACAGGAACGTATTATGCAGAACGTCGCAACGACGGTAATGCGGTAAAGAGCAATACAGATTTTGTTGCTGCGCTCGAGTTGCACACCTCTATTAAGCTAGCAGGACCAAATCAGCAGAATCAAACTGGACCTATCAGATTATTTAGTACCCATTTTGTACTAATTTGTACCAATAATAATAATTTTGTACCTTGTGCCATTTTCAAAAAAACCGTGGCGCTGCTACCATCAAATTAAGCTAGCAGGACCAAACTAAAACAAAACAAAAAAATAAAAATAAGACCAGAAATAGAAAGGGCTGAATTTGTACTAATTTGTACCACCCAAATAAACTCAATATATTTAGCCCTTATGCTTAAAACAACCCCCAATTGAATTTAGCCCAATTAAGCTCAAGAGTAAAGTACTCTTTCCAATCAGCAGAATCAATCGCTACTTACACACTGGACGCGGCATAATTTGTACCGCCAAAATGTGAAGTTTCAAATTTTGTACTCCCGCCGTTCCTTCGAAAACTACCCCCGACCCATCTCAATCTTAAGAGTAAAGTACCTTTCGCCACGAGCAGGATCAATCGCTACTTGTACACTCGGCGGGACATAATTTGTACCGCCAAAATGTGAAGTCTCAAATTTTGTACCCCCGCCGTTCCTTCGAAAACTACCCCCGACTTCTATCTGTCTCAAAAGTAAAGTACCCTTCGCGACGAGCAGAATCAATCACTACTTGTACACACAACGCGACATAATTCGTACCATCAAAATCTAAAGTTTCAGATTTTGTACCCCGTTTTTTTTTTTATTATGTTTTTCATGTAGTTTTTCGTTCACAAACACATACATACACATCCTCATGCATACCCGTATACATGCAAGTACGTATGTTTATTTCAATACCTTTATACGTAGAATCATTAAAAAAATTTAGAATAAATTCATTACTGAAAAACATAATAAAAAAAAAACAGGGTACAAAATCTGAAACTTTAGATTTTGATGGTACGAATTATGTCGCGTTGTGTGTACAAGTAGCGATTGATTCTGCTCGTGGCGATAGGTATTTTACTCTTGAGACTGAGATGGGTCGGGGGTAGTTTTCGAAGGAACGGCGGGGGTACAAAATTTGAAACTTCACATTTTGGCGGTACAAATTATGCCGCGTCCAGTGTGTAAGTAGCGATTGATTCTGCTGATTGGAAAGAGTACTTTACTCTTGAGCTTAATAGGGCTAAATTCAATTGGGGGTTGTTTTAAGCATAAGGGCTAAATATATTGAGTTTATTTGGGTGGTACAAATTAGTACAAATTCAGCCCTTTCTATTTCTGGTCTTATTTTTATTTTTTTGTTTTGTTTTAGTTTGGTCCTGCTAGCTTAATTTGATGGTAGCATCGCCACGGTTTTTTTGAAAATGGCACGAGGTACAAAATTATTATTATTGGTACAAATTAGTACAAAATGGGTACTAAATAATCTGATAGGTCCAGTTTGATTCTGCTGATTTGGTCCTGCTAGCTTAATAGAGGTGAGTTGCACTCGAGGCGAGCAACGTATCGACTTGAAATATTGGGTGATTGCATAAGTTCGTGCCCGATTTAAATATAAACTTCAATAGATTATATTTTAGAGATAACACTTTTATTAATCAATTATATAGTCTCCATTCTTTTCTACAATGCTTTTCCAACGATCTATAAGCTTGTCGATTCCATTTTTGAAGAAAGAACTTGCTTTTTCTTGAAAAAAGTTTGTAACGTGGTTTTCGACAGCTTCCTCGCAATTGAGATTCTTGCCATTTAAACTATTCTGCGAAGACCGGAACAGATAAAAATCTGAAGGCGCAATATCTGGAGAATACGGCGGGTGCAGAATTTCCCATTGCGACTCCTGCAGTTCTCCTGCAGCTTATTCCTTTCAGTCAGGAGATGCGGCATCCGCGTATCAAGCTTGGAAATGTATCCAAGCTTTTTTAAATAACGAAAAGCGGTTGAATTATCAATGTTCAGCCTCTCAGCAATATCCTCAGTTGTAATCCTTGGGTTTCTTTCCATTAATACCCGTATTCATAATCCGTCGTTGAGGAATAAGGATTCCTTGTTCCTCGTTCCACGTTTCAACTTTCCTTGACCGAACAAGGAATCTTATTGGCTCCCTTATCTCAAGGAAGGTTACGAGCTTCCTTGAGGAGTGATGCGACCTTTTTAGCAGACGATACGCAGGATATAACCAAATATAACCTCCAAAAGTTAGTTTCGTTACATTTGTGGTTTTGTGGTTATTTGTTGTCGCGCTCTCAAACTGAAAGTGTATAAAGGAAAAAGGGATAATGGACAATGAATTTTTAAATGATTCTGACGATGGATTTGAAGACGAAAATCCAGAGAATCGGATTCTGTGGCGGATTCCGAAAAGATACATTCGCGATTGGGAAAATCTCGTGGAATTTTTTGAAGATACGAAAAAGTTTTCATATGTATTATATGAAATTAGTTGCAGGCAGCATAAAACGGTGCTGCCTCCAGTCGGTCACTAAAAATCCCTAAAATATTCCTTCCTTCTGAAAGGAAGACTCGAGGTCCATCTATGAAGCAAGGTGGCCTTGCAAATTCAAGGAATCCTTCATGGAGGCTTCCTCCGTCCTTAAAATAAGGAAGAACTATGAATACGGGTATATGGCATGTACAATGTCATCATCAATGCCAGAAGGCCGTCCAGAGCGGGGTTGATCCTCCATGTTGAAATCACCATTTCGAAATCTGCCAAACCACTTTTGGACTGTTCGGAGAGCAGGAGCGCGGTCCAAATAAACGCTTTGAATATTTTTTTGTGCAATCCCAACACTCACGCCTTTCCGAAATTCATATAGCGTTACATGCCGCGAATGCACCTTTCGTTCTCCATTTTTAATGATTTCTCTTATGCACAAATGGACTTATCTGAACAATGTCTGACGCTAAATTGACATAAGACAACGTCATCTATTCGGTGTAAGCAACAATTACCACACGAAAACAATAGAACTCCGCCATGCAGCAACTTAAGGCCACCTATGAAAATCGGGCACGAACTTATGCAATCATCCAATATTTCACGTCGTCTTCCCCGCGATAAATCGTCAACCGCGTGTCTAAATCGCCCTTAATTATTCTCTGTTAATTACCCTTCCTCTAATAATGAATTAATGAAATAGAATCTACCCGACGAAAATGAAAAGTAATTAAACGCTTGCAATAGAGAACAAGAGTTCCATTTTGTTGCAGAATAATCGTCAGTCCGAATACATTACGTACAGCATAATTCGACCTAAAATAACGTCAGGATAACATTTGTGAATAAAATCCGATATTATATAATTATCTGCTTACAAAATGCAAAAAGAAAATTGCAAAATTGAAATTAATAAATGTTTAGCTGAAAATATCTACAAGACATAATTATATCGTTTTAACGTAAATTTTCTTTTTATATCTTCTTTAACAAAATATTATTTATGAAAGAAGATAACGATCATAAGGTACTTTAATTTATATTTATGAAGAGAAATATAATTATGAATAATAGTATACGTAGAGGAAAAAGAGGAGAGAGAGAGAGAGAGTAGAGCTTGTAATACGTAGATTTGATAAATATATTTTTCATGTAATATAATATTTATTAAATATTATATAATTGTTAAAGAAACACACCGTATATTTCAACTCTAAACGAGAAATCGCAAAAGAGAACACGCAACGAGATCTATCTCGCGAAATAAAAATCTCAGAATTACAGCACGTAAACAATCTTGCGTGTCGGTTAGTTAATTGTCATCGTAATCACTCGCGACGATTCGCGACGCGAATCACGCGATTAAACAATCTCGAAGCGAGTATGAAAGACGAAGCGAATGAATTCGCTCTCTTCCGTTCACCCCTTGGCGAGAGACGTTGTCGCATCGTCTCGATCGTGCACTAATTAAACGCAAGCCGACCCATTAAGGAAACACCGTTAATCGTTCCAACAGGTTGTCTGCCGCGCCTGGCTTGCTCTTTCTTGCTTAAGAATCGTCGCCAATTATAATTACATTTGACATATTCGATCGAAGAAGGTACGATATAATGATAAAGAAATAACAATAATAAAAAAAATGCAAATATTACAATTAATTCTGCGTAAAAAGAAGTTTTTAATTGAATAAAAAAGACGAGTGAAAATAATTAAATAATCATACACATTTTAATTCAAATATGTACACTTCGATACAATACGCGGGATTAATAATTAATATCGATAAATATATCGTATGCATTTGAGAAAAGTTCTTTGAAGACAAAGCGATTCTTATCGCGTTCGGCGAGAGAAAGGAACGCGACAAAGAAGTATCGATAAAGGAGGCTCTCGCAAACACTATTTCGAATATTCTCATACGCCCCACATGCGCATACCTTTATGTACTATAGCATATTTTATATCGATCCTAACGATATAACGGCGGCTTTCCCGAGTCATCCGGATCCTTTCTTTCCGAAGACGTGACCGTCTTGTATCGGCTGTTTGGTCGATTCGACGAAACATTTCGTACAGTTGGTCGAACTGTTAGAGCGATTTTGCTCGGAGAGCATCGATACGAATCGCGAGCAAGCAGTTCGGGCAAAAACAATTCGAGGGTGAATAGTATCCATGGAAAACAGAATTAAGTAGCTTCCGCTTGTTCCCCTCTCGCTCTCATCGCCCACCTCATCGCTTTACTTTACTACTTCAACCGTGTTCGGAGTCCAGTTATACGAGAGAGGGAGAGAATATTGCTAAGCGAATTTAAGCCCGTTCAAATAGTTCAATAGAAAATTCCTCATCCACTCACCTTCCTCGTTGCTATCGTCCTCCAGCAACCATATCTCCTCCTCGTCGAAGTGAGCGTCCCCGCCGCGATCCCTGCCCGGGAAGAACGCGTGCGCCAGGATCTGACCTCTGCCATCGAACGGATATCCATCTCCGTGATAACCCCTGAATAATGCGCAGGAAATATAACGTGGCGTTTTACCGAACGAAATTATTGGCCGTCGCGAGTTTGCAATTCTATACCTATATACGGCTACTGTGGAATTGTGTCACGGAATTTTCGCGTGGAATTACGTTACAATGTTATTATTATTATACCGTACACAGAATATCGTGTCGCGCAATATAGTGGAAATTGAACCTAACTAATAGCTGGTAAAATTGCTCCAAATTTCGTATCGAAACTGAAATTTTCTGAATTTCCCATCGCGATTAAACATAAAACTCATAATTTTTAAAATTATTTTTTTCCTTTTACTTAATATATATATATATATAATTTTTTTATTTAGCAAAGCGAATTTATCGTAAAACTTATTCCTTCTCTCTTCTAATGTAAACATTTTTAATATATAAAATAATTTCTCATCACATAAATCAAATAGAAAATATATATAATTAAATTAATTATAAATTTCAATTTACATATTTAACTCACCGATGGAAGTAGACCAGAATATCAGCGTGGTCACTGTTGATCTCCTGAAAGGTGAGCTTCGAATTTCTGGCCCAGAGATCGAGGGCCTTGCTCAATTCCAGTCGGACCCCGCCTGTGTCCAGACCGCTAGGTTGCTCGGATCTCAGACTGCGACAGAAACGGGGGAAAAAAAAAAAAAAAAATGTCCTCTTGTGAGAAATATCGATTAATCGCCGGCAAGGGAGACGTATGGGCGACATAAATAGGGAACATTTGCTCAGCGTTCACCAAGACGATTTTCGATAAACGTTGAGCAAACCCCGCTGATCGATCGCGCCCGCTTCAGCTTTCAAGTGTTTGCCTTATTTTATCAATTACCTACATACGAGCGCGACGTAAGGACGAAGGGGAAATGCGTCATGCTGGCGATATTTTAAGATTGTCAACATTAAAGACGTTAGATGATAAAACAGTAAATTTCATCGTATAATAGTGTCCCCTTTCACATTAATAAATTGGAATTTATATTACAATGGTGTAGCAACTTAGATGTTTTAATTAATACGCATTAATAATATAATATTTATACTGTGTACATTTTAATCTCTGCATGATAATTGATCAATAAAAGTGAAGTTATATGATTTTCGCTGTATTTTTATTAATTTGAAATATTTTTTCATGAAAATTTTGTTTATTTTTCCTTTAAATATAAAAAAATTTATGTTTTATTTATATCATTGTTCATTAGAGAAAATGTGAGATCTTTCAATCGGGGGCCGATTCCAATTTCGAATGTAATTTCGATGCGGGAAGTAAATAGTAATTCGCTTTAGTCTCGCTCGGTTAGCTTTAAATAACGAAATCTTTCATATTTCTAAAGTAGCCTAGAGTAAATAAATCATATTACGAACATAAACTTTGCAAACATATATAATTAAATCTCGTTGAAAAGCAAAGTCTTTCATCCTCGCTTATTCATCGCCGCAATTATCGCCGATTTAAGTCGCCCTTCCGCGAAACTTTGCAATTACGTGGCGCTTCGCGCACAAGAAATCGCTGTGTCGTTCTCGGCGAGTTTACTATTTACACGAGAGGTCGGAAATAAAACAGTCGTAAGTTTGTCGCGGGAGACGCGAGTATTTCGTTGAAGTTCGGCAAGATACGGAAGATACGAAAAGTTTTGCAGCTCGAGAGACGGGGATCATCTCTTTTTTTTTTTTTTTTTTTTTCGGGAACCGCTCCAGATACGCGTCCAAATAACACTAGCATTTGCGTGTACGCGAGTGTCTGAGGCCGCCGGCTTCTGCGTCAAAATTTTGACTTTTGAAGTAACCAATAAATTAATCATACGTAATAATTTTACAAGAGAACTCACTTCAATACGCTTGATAATATTATTAAATTTCATCTATATTTAGATTTCAATTTTTCCAATCAATCAATTCAATTACAATTCTGCAATATTCTTATTTTATTAAATTATTTTTAATAAATATATTACTTCTACATATAATTTTATTTAGACCAAAGTTTCATTTTCGTTTCACTTTAATTATAAATTTTATTGAAAATATTACGCTTATTTCATTACACATTTTGTTAAAAAATATAAATTTCTCAATTCATTTTAATCGTAATATTGGGTGATTGCATAAGTTCGTGCCCGATTTAAATATAAACTTCAATAGATTATATTTTAGAGATAACACTTTTATTAATCAATTATATGGTCTCCATTCTTTTCTACAATGGTTTTCCAACCATCTATAAGCTTGTCGATTCCATTTTTGAAGAAAAAACTTGCTTTTTCTTGAAAAAAGTTTCTAAGGTGGTTTTCGACAGCTTCCTCGCAATTGAGATTCTTGCCATTTAAACTATTCTACAAAGACCGGAACAGATCAAAATCTGAAGGCGCAATATCTGGAGAATATGGCGGGTGCTGCAGAATTTCCCATTGCAACTCCTGCAGTTCTCCTGCAGCTTATTCCTTTCAGTCAGGAGATGCGGCACCCGCGTATCAAGCTTGGAAATGTATCCAAGCTTTTTTAAATGACGAAAAGCGGTTGAATTATCGATGTTCAGCCACTCAGCAATATCCTCAATTGTAATCCTTGGGTTTCTTTCCATTAATACCCGTATTCATAATCCGTCGTTGAGGAATAAGGATTCCTTGTTCCTCGTTCCACGTTTCATAAACTTTCCTTGACCGAACAAGGAATCTTATTGGCTCCCTTATCTCAAGGAAGGTCACGAGCTTCCTTGAGGAGTGATGCGATCTTTTTAGCAGACGATACGCAGGATATAACCAAATATAACCTCCAAAAGTTAGTTTCGTTACATTTGTGGTTTTGTGGTTATTTGTTGTCGCGCTCTCAAACTGAAAGTGTATAAAGGAAAAAGAGATAATGGACAATGAATTTTTAAATGATTCTGACGATGGATTTGAAGACGAAAATCCAGAGAATCGGATTCTGTGGCGGATTCCGAAAAGATACATTCGCGATTGGGAAAATCTCGTGGAATTTTTTGAAGATACGAAAAAGTTTTCATATGTATTATATGAAATTAGTTGCAGGCAGCATAAAACGGTGCTGCCTCCAGTCGGTCACTAAAAATCCCTAAAATATTCCTTCCTTCTGAAAGGAAGACTCGAGGTCCATCTATGAAGCAAGGTGGCCTTGCAGATTCAAGGAATCCTTCATGGAGGCTTCCTCCGTCCTTAAAATAAGGAAGAACTATGAATACGGGTATATGGCATGTACAATGTCATCATCAATGCCAGAAGGCCGTCCAGAGCGGGGTTGATCCTCCATGTTGAAATCACCATTTCGAAATCTGCCAAACCACTTTTCGACTGTTCGGAGAGCAGGAGCGCGGTCCAAATAAACGCTTTGAATATTTTTTCGTGCAATCCCAACACTTACGCCTTTCCGAAATTCATATAGCATTACATGCCGCGAATGCACCTTTCGTTCTCCATTTTAATGATTTCTCTTATGCACAAATGGACTTATCTGAACAATGTCTGACGCTAAATTGACATAAGACAACGTCATCTATTCGGTGTAAGCAACAATTACCACACGAAAACAATCGAATTCCGCCATGCGGTAACTTAATGCCATTTATGAAAATCGGGCACGAACTTATGCAATCATCCAATATAAATTTGCCACTCGTTTAACTCCGATCGATTTATTATACAAATGAAATCGCGCACGTCAATATCAAATGAAACGATCGCGCATTAACTCTCATCCAACTTGTGATGAAGCGATTCGAATCGCTTCAATACGCGCGATTTACGTCGACAGAAAGCCGGCCATCACGATTTACATTATTAACGGCCGTTCAACGGTAATATAGGAAACGGGATCCGGCAATATCAACGATGATGATTACGTATCGCAATGGCGCATCATCGCTCGTCTCGTTGCCTATTTTACTAAAACGATCAACGTATCGTTTAATTAGGCAAATCAATTCGACATTGATCGATACACTTGGACATATTTTCCGATAAGCGAATCGACGCGTTTCCGATGCGATTCGGGTGGCGTTCATACAACTTCCCGTACAGTCCTCTCCATTGACGAGAATACGCGCAACAATTCCCGTCGAATGGGCTGCGAATATGCAGTCTGATTCAATTAACCTGCGCATCCAAAAATTTGGAAAAAAAAATTAAATTTCTGGGAATATATATATAGGAGAGTTTAAAGAAAATTAAATCCTTTCTTGGTATATGTGTGCGCATATTTTTAATACGCTCTAAAATTGAACGTTTTAATAGGATATCTCTCTCTCTTCTCCTCTCTCTCTCTCTCTCTCTACTCGAGTCTTGTAAAAAAAATTTCCTGAAAATTTTCAGATATTTCAGGTCTTTTTAAAATTCTAGATATAAAGAATATTTTAATGATTTTATGATTGGTGCGTGTTTTTAACATAATTTTTTTATTATTGTACGTTTTTTCTAATGCTCTTTACTCGTACGAAGGAAAATATAGAATATAGAATCACTTAAACTTCAAATGCTAGGTTTGCAAATGTACTAGAAACAAACTAAATAACTTTCGTAAGGTAAACATATTTAATATTCTACTGCATATTCAATATTTTACAAAAACATTGAATAATACAATATAAACAGAAAAATAGATATATTTACAATATATTTTAAACACAAACTGTCTTATCGGTGGATCGCGGATTACTTACGATAAAAGAGCAAAATTCTCTCAGAGAGGGAATTTGTCAAAAGAATTCCCTGAGAGTTTCAATAAAATTCCAGGAGGATTCCCTAATTTTTTCAAGTACGAAAAAAAATCCCTGAGAGAATTCCAGGTTTTCTATTCAAATTTCTTCACATGTATAGAAATACGTTTCGAAAATTTATCTCGCATCGCTCTCGATTTCGAGCTTGAAATTCCGATTCTTCGCAACATTCGAAAATTAAAAATAGAAACTTTCTTTTTGCGTGCACGAATGAAATCTTTCGCGAAATTATCGGAGTGACTTTCATACGCGCGATTGGTTCAAGTACACGCAATAATAGATTGCGAGTTTGCGACACGCAAACGCGATGTACAGGATGCACGATTCCGTTGCGGGGAAGGATATCATTTTCCGTTACAAAATTCGCTATCGATCGCGTCCCCCTTCCGCAACGTTCTCGAGCGAGTCTTTTCTTCCTCAACGAGCGACGCATGCTGCGCTGTCTTTTCATAGTATGGCGTAAAATGTCTTTGTAATATACAAAAATAATAGAAGCTCTGATAGAAATCGGAAAGAAACATGGCCCGAGTAGAACAGAGATAATTGACAATCTCGAGAAGAAAAAATATGTGATGCAAAATTTTTTTAAAAATAATAAAAATTATAATATTTAAAATAAAAATTTTAATAAATAAATATAATGCAAAAATGAAGAGAATCCTTTTTCCAGTATCTGCTTTATGTAGAATCAAAATTTTCTTAATAATCCTCTTCTTTTATATTGGATGATTGCATAAGTTCGTGCCCGATTTTCATAGATGGCATTAAGTTGCCGCATGGCGGAGTTCTATTGTTTTCGTGTGGTAATTGTTGCTTACACCGAATAGATGACGTTGTCTTATGTCAATTTAGCGTCAGACATTGTTCAGTTAAGTCCATTTGTGCATAAGAGAAATCGTTAAAAATGGAGAACGAAAAGGTGCATTTGCGGCATGTAATGCTATATGAATTTCGGAAAGGCGTGAGTGTTGGGATTGCACGAAAAAATATTCAAAGCGTTTATTTGGACCGCGCTCCTGCTCTCCGAACAGTCGAAAAGTGGTTTGGCAGATTTCGAAATGGTGATTTCAACATGGAGGATCAACCCCGCTCTGGACGGCCTTCTGGCATTGATGATGACATTGTACATGCCATATACCCGTATTCATAGTTCTTCCTTATTTTAAGGACGGAGGAAGCCTCCATGAAGGATTCCTTGAATCTGCAAGGCCACCTTGCTTCATAGATGGACCTCGAGTCTTCCTTTCAGAAGGAAGGAATATTTTAGGGATTTTTAGTGACCGACTGGAGGCAGCACCGTTTTATGCTGCCTGCAACTAATTTCATATAATACATATGAAAACTTTTTCGTATCTTCAAAAAATTCCACGGGATTTTCCCAATCGCGAATGTATCTTTTCGGAATCCGCCACAGAATCCGATTCTCTGGATTTTCGTCTTCAAATCCATCGTCAGAATCATTTAAAAATTCATTGTCCATTATCCCTTTTTCCTTTATACACTTTCAGTTTGAGAGCGCGACAACAAATAACCACAAAACCACAAATGTAACGAAACTAACTTTTGGAGGTTATATTTGGTTATATCCTGCGTATCGTCTGCTAAAAAGGTCGCATCACTTCTCAAGGAAGCTCGTGACCTTCCTTGAGATAAGGGAGCCAATAAGATTCCTTGTTCGGTCAAGGAAAGTTTATGAAACGTGGAACGAGGAACAAGGAATCCTTATTCCTCAACGACGGATTATGAATACGGGTATTAATGGAAAGAAACCCAAGGATTACAACTGAGGATATTGCTGAGAGGCTGAACATCGATAATTCAACCGCTTTTCGTCATTTAAAAAAGCTTGGATACATTTCCAAGCTTGATACGCGGGTGCCGCATCTCCCGACTGAAAGGAATAAGCTGCAGGAAAACTGCAGGAGTCGCAATGGGAAATTCTGCAGCACCCGCCATATTCTCCAGATATTGCGCCTTCAGATTTTTATCTGTTCCGGTCTTCGCAGAATAGTTTAAATGGCAAGAATCTCAATTGCGAGGGAGCTGTCGAAAACCACCTTACAAACTTTTTTCAAGAAAAAGCAAGTTCTTTCTTCAAAAATGGAATCGACAAGCTTATAGATGGTTGGAAAAGCATTGTAGAAAAGAATGGAGACTATATAATTGATTAATAAAAGTGTTATCTCTAAAATATAATCTATTGAAGTTTATATTTAAATCGGGCACGAACTTATGCAATCACCCAATAGTAAAGTAATTACAATGGCTATAGAAATTATATACCAGTAATATATCGAGTATACTTTATATAATTGATGTAACTCATATTGGTTGAAAAAAGTTATATCGTACCCAAACCAATAACATATCGAAAAGAAAAAGTGAAACCTTTGCTCTTTAAATCGTCCCGTATCTGACCTATAAATGAAGAAAAAGGAATCAAGCGCGCGCAATACACAGGCAATTTAACACCCGTTAGACAGCCGACGGAGATTAATGGATGAATAGGCGTTCGGACAAATAAGTAAATTGATAGTTACGGCTCGCCTAAGATAAAATGGGCCAATGTTCGTTGAGTTCGAAACGAGCGTATTTTGCTAGAGCGCCAAGTGAATTTTCTCACCCACTACCCGCCTTAATTTAAGTTCGTTTAGACATTGATATAAACCTTAAATGAACGCGCAGTCGAATCAATATCGATGCTATCCATCGGCGTCAACATTGTAGATCGACAAAATTTTTATCGTATTCTAGAAAAAAATTTCCTAGAAGTACATAATAAAAGAGATCTGCCAAAATATAATTAAAAAAATTAAAATAGAAAAATATTATAAACGCATTTAAAAATAATATAAAAGGATAAAATAAAGAAATAAAAAAATAGAAGAATATGAAGAGAGAAAGATGGAGGGAAAGAAGCATATTTTTTTATACAATCTCAAGTAAAAATCGTTTTTATCGTTAATGATACTATAATTGTCGTTACAAATTTCATCCTCTCTCATCGTTCGATTTATCGATATTGCAATTAAGCTTTGATGCAAGTTATCGCGTTTCATCCTAGTTAACAAGTCATTTATCGATTCATCCACAATTTATCTTCATGAAACGATTTACTTGGAGAGTAGTTGCTGCATCTATTGTATATACCGGACGCGTTTAATTTCGCGAATAACTGTATCCGCGTACGCGCCATTAATAATCGCGCCTTCAATATCGTCTCCGTATTTATTCCGCGGCCAATCCGGTAATGAACATCGAGAAGCGTGATTGGTATCGCAATAAATATCGTTTGCATTGAAAATGTAGCCAGTAACGAGAAACACAGTACACTCGTAAATATTTCCAAACACGTTTGCTTTATTAATGGTTCGCAAGACCAGGTGAGAGAACAATGCGTATTTCGACCGAATTATCGCACTAAATCGCACACGCTTCCAGGATTATCCTAACAAATCGATCGAATGTTTCATCGTAATTAACATTAAGCGCGATGAAATTCCGTGCAGAACTTCAGGCCGTTAAATGCAATCGAATGATCCGCAATTAATATAGATATGACGAAATTACGTTGTCTCTTGTTCGATTTTTATTCGTATTAAAACAAATTTCTCACATTTCTACAAAAATGTTCTATTAATTTTGAGAAAAGTATAACAAATCACCCAATTAATGCAGCTGAATTTTCAAATAAGAGAAATTTCAATACAAAATTTTTATTAAATATTCTTTTTAAATATGTATACACATTCTTAAATATAACATATTAAACAAAAATTTAATATAATAAAAATATTACGAAACCACTACTTTTTTTATATATTGTTATCTTGTGCTTTCTTGTTAACTTCGATGCACTTGTAATTCTGCTCTGTGATTCGAATTTTCGATATTTCGACAAGAAAGGATCCTCGATTGTTCTCGAGGATTAAAAAAAAAAAAAAAAAAGCCAAATTACATATGAAGCGATTTAGCTAATACTGGGTGAGAGTAATGTGATAGATACGAGAACGATGCAAATTTTGCGGTGACAATAAGCTACCGGGAGCAGTACAAATTTGGTAAACTTTGATTGTGTAACACCCCCGTATATATACAAGCTCGCTTCTCCCTCTCCTTGAATCGTTTGCCTCGGAAACTTTGATAAATGAACTTCAACAAGTCGCTATTCGTACTATGTACGCCACCACGTACGCTACCTTTTCGTAACTCTAATAATAAGATCGCGTGAGGGTGAGAGGGAACATCAGCTCGTTTCTAATTTCTATTTTAGGAACTCTAAAAAGAAATAAAATAAAATTTTTATAATATCCAAGAAGCAAAAGAGAAGATTAAATCGGCCAATAAAGATCAATCTTTTTCGTTGTTGCCATGAAATTTTAATATTTTTTTGCTACAATGTATATCATGTATAAATTAATATAAGAGAACATTATAGATACTATATATATGTACGTCATTTAATTATGTTCAATAATGATTACAAAATATATTAAAATATATAAAATTTAATTCTCCGCGATATGATTTATTATATTAGTAGAAGTAAAGATCTCATGTGTATGAAATGTCAAAAACATTTTGAGATATTTCCTTGGAGAACTATAGCGTATGTTTGCATTCTTCCTATATATCCTTCTATTTTACGGTTACTGAAAAATATGCGAAAATTCAATTACTCCGGATGGGACGAGTCCTGTAAAAATGGATATTTTCTACGGTGGGCACGAATTTTCGAGCGAAAAACGCGGCTCAGTTCGCTCATAACCGTCCCAGCTGCGTTCGCAATTTTCTTTATTCGTGACTTCGTAAATTTCGCTGACAAACGGCACGATACAGTTGCTTCTTCCATCCCTAAGACACAATCGTAATTTTAATATGATTTAATCCTAAAAAGATACAGCCCCCGTAACGCGCAGGCATGTCTCGCAAGATAGATTTCTCTCAAAATACAGCGTGTGTGTTTCGTCCTCAATAAATTTTGTATGCAAAATGTTGAGAGAAAAAGAGATGGATAAAAAAATTTGAGAAGCAATTTAATAAATAAAAAAAAATAAAATAATAAAATTAGTATAAAAATAAAAAATTTTTTAAAGTTACAGACAGACAAATGTTATTTTTCTCGATATAAAATGTACATACGCGACAGACATAATAAGCTTCTCGTTTCCTTTTCCTCCTATCACTAATTGTAAGACAAGATGCGAATTCGTCAAAAGATTCACATGTTAAGAGATTATTTTTAGTTACAAATGACTTGCGGTCTCTCCGTGAAGTATATTAATCGAAGTTACGAAATAATCTTCATCGGACAGATTAAATTGCGAACCGGGAAACTGAGAGAATTGTATGTATTCGTTCGACAATAAGATGAAACGAATAAACCGGAAAATGGAACAATAGATCATCCGAGGATATTAATTTTCCAACTCCATTTCGTCGGCTTCATTTTCGCGGTGCTTTTACTACATTCGCCTAGTATAACACTAAAATTAGCATAGACGCGAATGTACGGAAAAAAAAAAAAAATGAAAGAAGATTCGAAATAACTCTTTTTCATTTTTCGTAGATGAAAGCCGAACGATCCGGAGGGTTAATTAATTAACGATATAATTAACATGGCTTATGTTTGCTCGTCCCTTCCACGGATCGCTCCAATTTATCCTATATCCGTTTCATGAAAAATTAAAGATTTTTTATATTTATTTTTATACAGAAAAAGAAGCACTTTTGTATGTCATATAATTTAAAAATATATCAATTATCTGAATTAAGAAATCTTCAAGTGTTCCAATATTTAGATCGATACTAGAACAAAACAGGCGCGCTCGCTTTTATTTATGGACATTTTTCAATTTTTTAAAATTTTCTTCCTTAACTTTAATTTTTTCTTTCACAAATTGTCAAACTGTCAAAATTCGCATGATTTGACAAGTTGCAAATAACACGAATGAAGCAAGTCGCAGCGCACAAGCGAGACAGCCAATCAGCATCGCGAGAAAAGAGGCCTCGACGCTTTGATATATTCGAGTTCGAGGTTTCATGTCTTTTTTAGAAAGGGAATAATATTATAACTAATTAATAATTTTGTATTATATATATTATTACAATCAAATATTTTAACTTATTAATAAAATTTTATAATCAATATTGTATCAATATAATTATTATCCTAAAATGTGTATAACGAATTTAATGGTATAAATATTTACAAAAAAAAAAAAAAGTCGCAAAATATCTTCTAGGGAGAACAGATGTAGATTAATTAACGATAGAAAGAGAGAAATTCTTTTGATAATAAAAGAGAAAGTTACCAAGGTAAGCATTAATATAAAGTACTCCTTTTACATTTGACAAGAGAGGATCAGGCGAGAAATATTACAAAGCGCTAAGAAAAGCAAACCGTTACATCGAGTGAAATTAGCATGCCTATGTTTTTCTGTCGTAAACGAATGCGAGTTCTTCTCTTTTTCACGATGCTATTAAGCGCTTACGATACGAGAGAGGGAAAAACGGCAGATACGAAATGCAACTGAAAATTTATGCACGAAATGAAAAGTTGAAAATAAAAACAAGCAAGATGGTGAAGGAACGATGGCGCGAAAACGCGAATAATTAGGTCACTTTCACGAGCGCTCTTCGCGGCTTTTGATGAATCGCGAATGCCGTATTCGCATCAATGCGCCGCTAATTAGTGCACGTGCATGCACCGCAACACCCACATTAATTTTCACGAAAGTAGCGAATTGTAACGCGAATTATTCGACATCGATAATTGTGTCGCGATAAAACAAGGTCCATGCGCATCTCGTGGCTGACATTTACGATAGAAAATTACAAAACTCGTGGCATCGACTGGAACAAAATGTCAAGCACCCGCCAAATATGATTGATAAGAAACGGCATAAAATAAAGGTAAGATAAAAGAATTGGAGACAAACTTGATTAGTAATTAGCAAATTTAATAATTCTCATAAAAATAATTCGAATTGATGAAAAGGTACAAATGTCTAAAGTTTTCCGAAAAATTTATGTAAAATTAACACAATATTAATATATTTATTCTATCATTAAATATGTCTTTTTTATATGATATTACTACAGTCATTGCACGAGCGAATTATAAACTGTATTCTCCGATTGGAAAAGTTTTGATGCCACCCGTCAATAATTTCCATTTTCCTCCATTCTTTTTTTTTCTCGCGTTTGTATTTTTATTTATCGCGTTTTCCGGCACGAAATCCGGCTCTCATTCACCTCATTCTCTTCCGGTAGGGTCGAATGATATTGTTTAAGTTGTCGCTCGTGTGCGCGACAGCTTGTGAAGCATCATCGTTCGATTTTCAAAGCTCGTGTTATATGTACCCCTTCCTCCGCTCGATATTCGGTGGCAATTGCCACCGCGAAACGTCCCGTGGATCGTCCGGAACAGATGACAACCCGCGGAGATTGGCGATGACAGCACTCGACGTCCGATGACGGACACATTTCGCGTGGAGAAAAATTAATTCGTTTACTTCGAAAACAGACGATTAGAAAGATTCGAGAGTCGTTTGACGTAGATGTTGGGCGATTTTTCAACAAGAATTTACCGAAAGATATACCGTCATCGTCGAGTGTTTTGCAAAATTCTCGATTCGAAAAATCGATCGCGCAATCGATGAGAGAATAAGCAATAGAGAACGCTATACTCGAGGAAGGATATCGTGGAATATAGCGGGACTAATTCATAGAGATATTACGACACTTGACATCCATTCTCGAATTAATACATCTATTGTTAAGCGATCGCGTCGATATCCGACACGGCCGACACTCGATCGTGCCCTGATGCTGATGACACTTGGTGCCATGCGGACTCCTATTTCCACGGGTACTCGTGATCGCTGTCTATCGAAAGCTCTTTCTCGCCCAACGGGAATTGTGGACGACAGTTTAGGATGGTCGAGTGCCTCGCCGATATCAAGACGCGATTGACGGCTCGGAGGAGTTCATAAATCAAGCGAATCACCCATCTGGGAGGGTAAATAAGGGGAAATAAAGAGGGACAGAGATATAACGGAAGATAAAGGCAGTTGGCACGCGCGCACAAACGACTTGGAGGACCTTTGACAGCGATTCTATTCAGCGTATCATCGAACAGACATATAAAGAGATAAAAAAGGAGAGATGAAGAGATGGAGAGACACGTCTCTTTCATCTGAATTGCCCCGCGATTACGCTATCGATAATCTCGTTCATGCGGTCCGAGTTTGTACGTGTGCGTGTGTGTGTGTGTGTGTGTGCCATTGTCGGCGTTTATTGACATGCTTTTCCATAGCGAGCGCGTTGTGGATAACGAGCTTGAAAGGCTTCGAATAGCGTCGAAAATTTGATCCTCGTCGTAATTTTGGCGCGTCGTTGTTTAATTGTTCGATGGAAAAATAAAATTGCCGACGTTGCGTACGGTCACTATTTTGTGGAAGATTAAAAAACAACGACATCCTCGTAACATATAATCCTCTTGATGTATAAACTACGATTCATATTATTCGTTAGGAAGATATAACTATGAGCGGTATGCGAATTTGTTTGCAGATGATTTTACTCGAACTCTCTATATTTCCTGGAGATTTTCCGCCGCGTTGCGACCAATGGAATTTCCTCCATCCGTATATATCCGTACATAATATCGTTCTCTCGATTCAATCGAGAATCGATCCAATTATCCCGAGACAATATTAGGAGGACTATTCGACGTAATATCGCGATCGCGTTTGCGCGGGTAATAATCGCGACCATATGGATAGCTCCTGCGACCATGTGCTCGGATTAATTAGTACGCGTGATATTTTGTAAAATGAAGCCTCTCTCTCCCCCTGTTGGTCGCTCTCTGTGTAGAGTATATAAAATGAGAGTGCCCTTATAAATGACAATTCGTTCAGTTCGGGCTGCGTAATCTCGGTGAGGATTTCAAACCGCAGTTCATTTATATACAGTACAATGCAGGGATTTACCTGAACTTTTACGATCAACCGCATCGACCTTCCGTGTCGACGATTACAGCCGCATTGAAGCTTTACTGGATCCCCCGCGATACGAAAATAGAGTTTTTGCGCGTCATCGCGTATGGACTACAATTCATTTGTTACCGAAAGGATTGCTCCGATTCTCCATTACAACAAATCAAGATTAATAATTCGATTAAGTTCGTGCCCGATTTTCATAGATGGCATTAAGTTACTACATGGCGGAGTTCTATTGTTTTCGTGTGGTAATTGTTGCTTACACCGAATAGATGACGTCTTATGTCAATTTAGCGTCAGACATTGTTCAGATAAGTCCATTTGTGCATAAGAGAAATCGTTAAAAATGGAGAACGAAAAGGTGCATTTGCGGCATGTAATGCTATATGAATTTCGGAAAGGCGTGAGTGTTGGGATTGCACAAAAAAATATTCAAAGCGTTTATTTGGACCGCGCTCCTGCTCTCCGAACAGTCCAAAAGTGGTTTGGCAGATTTCGAAATGGTGATTTCAACATGGAGGATCAACCTCGCTCTGGACGGCCTTCTGGCATTGATGATGACATTGTGCATGCCTTAGTGGAAAGAAACTCAAGGATTACAACTAAGGATATTGCTGAGAGGCTGAACATCGATAATTCAACCGCTTTTCGTCATTTAAAAAAGCTTGGATACATTTCCAAGCTTGATACGCGGGTGCCGCATCTCCCGACTGAAAGGAATAAGCTGCAGGAAAACTGCAGAAGTCGCAATGGGAAATTCTGCAGCACCCGCTGTATTCTCCAGATATTGCGCCTTCAGATTTTTATCTGTTCCGGTCTTCGCCGAATAGTTTAAATGGCAAGAATCTCAATTGCGAGGAAGCTGTCGAAAACCACCTTAGAAACTTTTTTCAAGAAAAAGCAAGTTCTTTCTTCAAAAATGGAATCGACAAGCTTATACATCGTTGGAAAACAATTGTAGAAAAGAATGGAGACTATATAATTGATTAATAAAAGTGTTATCTCTAAAATATAATCTCTTGAAGTTTATATTTAAATCGGGCACGAACTTATGCAATCACCAATATTTTAATCGAACGAATAATCTTGTCTATTTCTAAATGAATAATTTATTATATAAATATTGACTAATTAAACATTTAATTTTAGATTAATAATACAGATGTAATTTCTAATTCATAATAATTAATTTTTATATAATTAATATTTATAATGATATTAATTATATAATTAATACAATAATATTGTATATAATTAATTTTTAAAAATTTCTAGTTATTTGTGATATCAATAATATTTGATTAAAATATTTTGATTCGCTATGTATTCCCCGCCGTAAAGGATCGATTAACGGCGATCCCGATAGAACGAAACAGGTCGTCGTACAAAAGCGCGTCCATCGTGCTCAAATCGCGTCGATCGGTCGTTCGTCGTGTATATATTCTCGGTTCTCGAATTGCTCGAGAACGAACGAAAACCTATGCGTTATTTTGTGACAGTTTGCAAGCACTGCGTGTCTCGTGTCGCGCATCGCGATTAACGTTGATCCTTTGTCATCCCACGGAACGAACGTTTAATAAGCGCGGGAAAGAGAGCTCACAATCGATCTTGTCGTTGGGCGAAACTGTATTTGCGAATATTCGTGAAACTTTGTACGGAAGAATTAATCTCGGATGAATTTCGAGGTGTAAAACGTGGATTTTTGAAAAAGATTCTTTTCCGATTCTTTTCTATATATCTTTAAAAATTCAAATAAAAGATGATTGACATATATTCGATTATATCAAGATATTGTATACAGATAAGATATGTTTAATTTCTAACTAGAGTTGTCTCAAATTAGAGGTGAGGGAAAATCCTGATTTAAATTCTCTCATTTTTAGTAGCCTTCAATTAAAATTTTATGATTAGGAATAATCTGCCAAAGTTCAAGAGAGAGAGAGAGAGAGAGAGAGAGATAAAACTTATTTATTATTTATGTAGAGATTTCCATATTTTACATATGAATAAATCTGAAGAAAGTAATAAAAGAAGATGTAACGAATCGCATTTCTCTGGGAAAATTTGCTGGCGCCAAGCCCGCGATCGAAAACGAAATTACTTGACATCTCTTTGCTCTACGGTAAATAAATTGGCAGCAGCCAGGTCATATTTTTCCATCGACGGAAACGATGTTGTCGGCGATCTTTTCTCGGCCTTCTTAAATTAATCCGCGGATTTCGACGGAAAATTCGGATATGTCCGTGACTCGGCCGTCCTACTATCTTTCGCCCGGATCTTTCCTGGGATCTTTCGGACGGATTTTATTGTCGCTCTCTGGACCGGAAATAACGCTCGTAATCGAAAAGAGCAGACCGTTCCACAACAGCTTGTTGTACAATATTTTCGCAGTGTATAGAAAATAATCCGCAGGAAAAAGAAGCTTCTTAAATATCTCTCTTGGATTTGTGTAAAGATAAAATATAATTTCTCTTAATAAAAATATTTAGATTTAAATCGCCGAATAATTTGCAAAAATAACTATGGTATTAAAAAAAATATATATATTTTAATTATTGAGAATAAAATTAGATTTAAGAATCTTATTTTATTAAAGTAAGATTAATCATTAATAATAAGTGTCTACGTTTTAATTTCTGTTTTATCAAAAGATTCAGAAGAAGAGAGAGATACAAATATATTTTAAATAGACAGCTTCATAAATTACAAGAGCCTGGACTTAAGAAATTTCTTCTCTCGCCAGTTCTGTTGTTGATTCGATCGATCAAAGTTTCTTCATAACCGGAAGGAAAATACCAAACTTTCGCGATTAATCGGCATCTCTTGGAACGTTTCTGATAACAAGAGCCCGATGAAAAATATCAGCCGGTAAGAGGTAGCCCGAAAGAAATTAAACTATTAAATTAAATTTCGGTTATTAATAGAAAAAAGATTATTTCATTTAAAATTCCAAAAAAAAAAAAAATCACAATCTAAATATATAAGATATACAGATTATAATACAGCAAAAAGAGAAATAATGCATATTTACCCCCAAAAGAGCTTGTTACGTCGGATATAGAAATACTGAATTTTTATTCGAAGCAAAGAATTTTCGTATTTCTGTAAAACTTGCTTTTGAAAGAATTTCGATGCGGTTGCATATATTACTCCCGCGATAAAAGACGGCAGATCTTACAACTCAAGTGAGGGGAAAAACGGATGAAAATAAAACGAGAAGGGAACGCAAGAAGAGAGAGAAAAATGTAGCCCGGATATACGGAATAAGTTGAGAAAGAGATGAGACTCCGCGGTTCGCGAATGAGGTAATAAAATATTCTCGCGAAAAGTTTGGATTTTTTTCAACGACCATCGTGAAAAAAAGTTATTTTCGAGAAAATTGATCTTCGCGGAAAGAAAAAAAAAAGAGAGGACGAGAGAGAGAGAGAGAGAGAAATGTGGAAGAACACGCGACGAATAGTAACAATGAAATAAACGTGATAAATGGACATTATAAAATTTATTTAAATCAATGTAGCACTATTATTATATAATTATGCGTTCAATTAAAACGAATTAAATTAATATAACACATATAAATTGTTATTTTTATAATATTTTAATAGACATTGTGTGTTATATATTTTACTAACAATATTATATTATTATGTACGCACATTTCTCTCTCTCTCTCTCTCTCTATTTTATTATATATATATAATTTTTATTTTAAATATAAATTATATATATATATATATAATATAACTGATCTATAAAATATATTAATAAATCTAATTAACATATATAATGAATATATTATAATATTTGCATATACAAATGTATTTAAAGAAAAAGTATCTCTATTTTTCGGATGCGCGTAGTCCTCTCGGCAAATAGGAGGGAAGTCTTCTCCTCGCGAATTGCCTCACATATATACCGAAATCTGGAATTCTTCTCTTGCATGAGAAAATAAACGAGCCCCCCCAGCGGGGGCTCACAAAAACGCGTCGTGGAAAACTCGTGCGCGCGTACTGTTTTTACTCTAAATCGCGATGTTTTTCGTCTTGTGAAAACAAACAATGTGTCTCTAAATAGATAAATCGCCGACGAGAGGGACGGAGCCAGGAAGAAATACGTTGCGTATCGATCGTCTTCGCGTCTTGTATGTCATAAAAATAAAGAAGTTTTCGAGACTTTTTTGGAACACGACATAAAAAAAAAGGATCGGTAAATGGCATATTATCGGAAAATCGCGTTTTCTCGAAAGCAATTTCACGCGATAAGGCTCGTGAAAGGCCATAAATCGTGTGATCGTATTTGAGATGCCGTAAATGATGTATAAAAAAAAAATCAATATTTCTCTCGTGCTTAATTTCTTTATACGCGATTCAATTTTCCAAGAGATATTCCTTGTACTTGCGAATCCTCTTTGTCGAGTTAATTGTTCGAGGTCTCTTTCGAAATTAATATTCGCACAATGAGTAAAAAGATCTCAATTTTCCAATAAAACGTCAAATGCGTATGAAAATTGCATTTCTGTTGCATTTCTATCATAAGAATGTATATATCCGACATTTTTATGAAATTTTTTTTTTTTTAATTTATGAACTTGTTTATATTCTCGTTTTACTACTCGTTTTTTAAAATGCGATCTCAAAATTACAATTTCGAAGAGAAATATAATTTTTAAGTAATTCCAAGAATTTAAGAATAAAATATAAAATAAAAATATAGTACGTCAAAATTATATATGCGTAACTCACTGGATTCTCCATATTTTTTTCTCCTATCGGAAGATGATGAAATCGTTCGGGTACGTTCGGCGGAAATTTCTCCCACCTGACACTATACAATATTATGTAACGTGAAGAGGTGGGTTTATGTAAATTCCTGTTGTACGTACCTGTCGTTCGCGTACCCTTGAGTGAAAGCTGGCGCGAAGTGCCACGACTATCTGAGATTACTAAATCTCACATAAATGCTCGAAATATAATGAATAGAGACATAAAGATATTTCGAGATTAAATGTGTTCATTTTTTGAATTTCGATCAGTTTGCAACGCGATTAATTTTTACACCTCGTCAAACTTGTTCATTTTCATTCCGTCTTCGATATCTAATGTCATATTAATTCACGACAATCGGTAGATCTATAAAGTCGAATTGAGTATACTAATCAAAAACTCGAACGATTTAACAAAATTGATTTAAAGTTATTAATTTATCATTATTATATATTCTTTCTGAGAAACAAATAATCGATCTAATATCGTAACATAAAAGTGCAAACTCTCTAAACATAAATATAGCCAAATATTATGTGAAAAAGTCCATACATTCCTCAATGGAGAAAAATCAAGAGACCTTATATACATTTGTTGTCAAATCAAGCAGTACAAAGACAGATCGCCGTATCAAAGTTTTCGAACTTGCCACGAGAATACAAATATTATATATAAGCAACCGATATAAATCTTCACGCGGCAAGAAAAATTACATCTGTCAGGATAAAATTTTGTCAGGAGATAAATCACTAAAAAAAGAAAAGAAAAAAAAACCTAATGGTCCAAATCTCTGAATGTGCGAAGGAAAGTTTACGAACGTATGCTTTTTCATCTTCCACTCGGCGTTGCCATTTGAAATTCCGATCCAACGCGTATCTTCGTCGAATTTTAACGCTCCTGGAGCGAGAAAAGCTAATACGATGCGCTAAATTAATTTTCTCGCATGCGTGCATGCATTCTATTTCCCTCCTTCTCTCTCTCTCCCTTTCTCGTTGTAGTACATTTTAGTTGGCACATCTCGACAAAGAGACTTTTAATCGAGTCAGCGCGACGCGGAACAAAAAGCGATGGCGAGAAAAGAGAAGGTACAAAAAAAAAAAAAAAATAGAAATTAGACGCGCTTCCTCTCTACGCGATCCTAAACATAACTGTATGTCCAATTAGCGCAATTAACCCGTGCCCGGGTCGCCGTACGCGTGAACGTAAAAACGCAAAATCGGATTACGCGCCCCGCTGAAAGGGCTATTAGGGGCAGATATTAAAAGTTAGCGGTGCGATCTAATTGCCAGTATGACCACGCGTAATGTCGTGGAATAAAAAAAAAGGGGGGGGGGGAGAGAGAGAGAGAGAACAAAATCAGGAAAATGTCGTCGGCTTTCGTTCGTGTGCTGATGCTTTTCTTTCCAACTTCCTTTTTGCACTTCAATCAAAATAAGCGAGGCAAAAAGAGAAATCTTTTTTCCTCTCTTCGAAGTGAGTTGTTTATAATTAATAATAATTTAAAATTATAATTTATAATTATAATTTTATAATTATACTATTACTTTTTTATCACACAATATATTTGTCCGAGAAGAAATAATTGGAATTTATATTTATATCTGGCGAATTTATCCATACGTATTTGTGTATAGAGGAAAAAAAAAAAAAAAAAAAAAAAAAATCTAACTGTATTAATAGAAAAAGTATTTTCCATTTCTGAAAAGTATGTAATAATAACTATGTAATAAGCAATAATGTTTTATTATATGTTTTTCTTGTCTGAAAATACTTGATGAAAAAACGCAATGCGGAGGTGACGTTAATGCATGCGGTTTCGCGATATTACTCAACATCTTGATATTATAAGTTATTAGGCAATTCATAATGTCGCTCCTATACCTAAACTTGAAATAAATGAAATAAAGCAAAGTTCTACGAAAATGTCCTCCAAGTTAATTTCAACTTCGAATTGTGTTATTTACACAGTTTTGTAAAATTAATGTACTTTCGACTGAAATATTTCATACGAACTTTCCATGTCGAATATAACTTTCATAATTAGATGGTCAGTAATTGTTTCTTCCAAACAACAATAAGCTCGATAAATTTTTTTAATACAAAGTAGCCCATTTGCTATCTATATCTAATGATTGACGTAAATTATAATGGATTATAGTGTGCGATGCGAATTGCTGTCAATTATTCGTGATAATAAATCATTATGTCGCGTTCCTACGCGTTCGTAAATGGCAACGTAACAAATAAAACCGCGTCTATAACATCGAACGTTATTAAAATTCACATAATTACCACATCGGCCGTTATGTCTGCACAATGTAGGGCAACTGGCTTAATAGTCAATTTACAAACAGCTTTGTCTCTAATTACGCTATTATGAAACACTTCTGTTGTTACAACGTAAACGAATTTTCATTCTTTTATATGTGAATTTATTTCGGAAAATAGTCTTGATAATTGTATCTCATACTTAAATGTGAAATATTCGTCTCTTTTAGATTTCTTTAATTGTGCGTGTGTGCCCTTTAGTCGTTATTTCCCAAGGAGATATCAACAGCATTTATATTATAAGCATTTTTCTCTCTCGATATACGGTAGATACCATTACGTTATTTTCACACTTAATTCGTTATTTTTCGGAAAAAAATTCGCGTATCAAGCTCTGGGAAAAATCCGTAAAATATCTATCGATTGGCAGCGACGCGCCACGAAAAAGGATCTGTGAAAAGGATAATGCGCCACGATGCTTCTAAAATCGTCGTATGTCATGGAGAGCTATTTTTATCGCCATAAATCGTTCGATGGCCTATCTATCTCTTTAAGCTTCCTTTTTCTCAAATAGAGAATATTCTACGAAGAATAAAGTTATTCCGAAAAATCTTCAATTTCCTATATATGTATATAAGCTAATATACATATATATATATATATATATATATATGCGTATTAATATATATTATAATATAATAATAGAATAATTTAAAATTAAAAAAAAAAAAAAAATTATGTAACTTGATTAAACTTGAATAAATAAATAAAACGTATGTTTAAAATATATTATTATTGCATATATGTATTTATGTATTGTAATATATTGTTTATTTTAAAAATCTCTTGTATGATAAAAATAAGTGCGCGTTTTATAAATTAAACTTATTGAGTTATACTTCAATTTTGAGACAAGAGAAGAATCGATACTTCGGGAAAAAAAAAAAAAAAAGAAAGAAAAAGAAATCTTCCATCGCTAAATCTTTTTCGCTAATAATCGACTTATGACTTTTCTTTTCCTTTCGCACGGCATAATCGGAGCAACGATCCTAATTGCGCTATAACTCAATTGAAAAGGTCACCCGTGCTCCTCTTATCGGCGGTTTCCCGCCAGTGAAAACGTGAGACGAGATACGCTACCGTACAAGAGTTAATGGAGTTGGTGGTCAGAAACGAGGAGCAGAACCGTACAGGTCCTCCCGACCGGATATACCGCAGAGGAAAAGGGACTACTAATACTACTACTACTACTAACAAGATGCGACCTATCGTGGACCACCGTGTGACTTGTCGCCTGTGTAAACGACCGTAAGAGCGTGTAAGCTCTTGAACAAGCAGGGGGGCATCCTCGAGGATTCGAGGCTTTGCCCGCTGTCTAAATGCGGTTAGCCCCTACCGTATGTATGTATGTGAATTTGGAAAAAAAGATGTTTATTATTAGGTTGCTACGTGTAAGTATAACGTCCCGGTTGAAACAAAAAGAGACAATTTTATTTGTTTCGTTAAAAGTTACGTTAATTCGTAAATAATTCGACGTCTCCGACATTTTCATTGTAAATCTCCTTTAAAGTACGAGACTCTACAAAGTACGTTATATCTAACTACCGTGTCTGAATTGCAATTTTCCGCCCGTTCGGCGAAGGAGGTGTGAGGGATGACGATGAGCGAAGCCGCGATCAATCGATCGAATTTCCTGAGAAATTGCGTTTCTCAGTCGGGGCCATTCATTCGCCGGATACGCAGAATCGCGTGATTCTCTAACGACTTGGCCTGATTCGATCTAGAATCAGAAATAGGGAGATGTAAACGCGTCGACGGGAGACGAGAATTCCTAGAACGACTGCGGCGCTTCCTGTAAAACTCATTTCCCGCCCTTCGGGATATTGAGGGGACAGGAGGAAGACGAAGAGTGGCGACGACAAGGGGGAGGATGCGGGAAAAGATTAAATAATTATGAGCGGGAAAGACATTTATCGGTTTTCGGCGGGGAAACATGCTAAAACAGCTTTCATCTCTTTCGATCGTCACTCGAATATCGCGTCATCTCGTTGAGGTTTACGAGAGAATAGAATCTTGTATATTTAATTTTACATTATTATCGAAATATTAAGAAACAGCATCGGAAAGTAAATATTTATTGAGTAAAATTAATCTATATAAAAAGATTCTATTTTTCTTCTATTTTTAATTTTACACGATAATAAACTCTCCCTTTCTCATCGAGTTTAATTAATTATTACAAAATATTTAATTCTATAACATATTAATGAGAACGATTTAAAAAAATATTTTTTTTAAAACGCGACCGCCATCCTCGATTACAACCGTGTCGAAAGCGAGATCGTGATTAAGATTGGTACGTCGATGCGAGGGGTTCCCTTGTTTCCGACGTCGATCTCTTTGTTTGGTTGCCCTCTCAACCCTTCGTTGAGGGAAAGGAAATCACGAGTGTTCTCTCCCCTCCTCTCTCACAACTGAGAGGACACTCGCCTTTCTCGCAAAAGAAGGAGATGGCAACATCTTGCGTCGCGGTTTCGAGTGCACTTTGACGGGGCGCACTCGAGCCTCGCCGACGTGCACTTCGCGATGCACTTCGAACGGAAGCAAACGCCCCAGCCCCGCCAGTCACGATCGCGTAATTTCGTCGAGAACCAAGGGGCCTCGATGGCCTTTCAGAAAGAGAAGAGGGGAATCGCGCGCGCGACCCTTTCTCTCTCGCAACATTCCTTTCTCGAGTTCCCAAGAATGATTCTCTCCAATAATTCGACATATCGCACGTCTCGATTATTTCTTTCCCAATGTAACACCGTAATTTTTTAATAAAATATAATCATAAAGAGATCGTATTTTTCTCCGTCTCATCATGAGTGATTTAAAAAAAAAAAAAAAAAATTATATAATTTATACGTAATAAAATATAAAATATATTTTATACAATATGTACACACACACATATCTATGTATATATACAATATATATATGCATGTGCAATGTGTGTAATGTATTTTCTAAAATATATAATTCCTGGGTTTATCTCGAAATATAAAAATCAAATATTTATTCGCGTTCGTTGACTACACCTGCGTTGATTGTATCGCGATTCTTATCAATCTCTCTTCTCCCCTTTTTCTTTACATTGCATACACGATGCTACGTCAAAAAAGCGTGTCGGCCTTCAATCGCTTCAAATTTTTCTATCGTATCTCCCGGCACTCGCTCGAATCGCGTTTGATGACATTTTGAAATCCCGGATTTGCGCGAGATCGCGCCCATTGTAATCACGCGCACGTGGATACAGATAGGTTTCGATGATCGGGGGGGAAAAAAAAAAATGTATCTTTCTATCGCTGGTCTATCGCCAAGTAACGTTATGCGTATGCGTGCGTATGTGAACTAAAAATATTAATTAAGTTCACCGAGATGTTTAATGAAAATTATTACGCGCAAGTTAATAAATAAGCAATCCCGTCATTCTAATATGTATCTTCGACAACGTGGTCGCGGCAAGGACGGAGGTGCGGCGATTAAAGCCACCTTACTCCATTCGCGATTCTCCATTAGCTGTCTGCAGTTCGCGCATCTACGGACAGTGGTTAACACAATATGTTGTACGCGTAACGGGGCCTTACCTATTCACGCGTATTCTGGACACGTTGCACTCGCCGCGAATTGCATTCTGCTCGCTTGCCTGCCTTCAATTGCGTAACCTAATCGGTTCGTTCGGGCTTCTTGTTTCGCGATTGGTAGACTACGACTGACTAGATTATCGCCTCTATTCCCAGCGTGTATGTACGAATTATGTAACGAGTAGGCGACGGTGATGATGATGATGATGATAATGATGATAATGTTACGCTCGTGACGACGGTTATCCCGAAATTAATTAACTTTCAATTAATTTAGCCTGCATGCATGAGATGCATTCTCATTTCTCTAACGACAAATGTCCGCTGTACTTCCTGTATAATATGTCGCTAAATGTATTTACTATTTTACAATAGATTATTTAGAGATGTATTAAAATTGTTTTAAAAATATATCATCTTTTTGCATTTGATGAAATGTGACAAGCCGACTGAAAAAATTTCTTTTTATATACGCTCCTCGTGTTTTTTTTTCTCTTCGTTTCTTTTCTCTATTATACAATATATATTGGGTAATTGCATAAGTTCGTGCCATTCTTTTCTACAATGGTTTTCCAACGATCTATAAGCTTGTCGATTCCATTTTACAAGAAAGAACTTGGTTTTTCTTGAAAAAAGTTTGTAAGGTGGTTTTCGACAGCTTCCTCGGAATTGAGATTCTTGCCATTTAAACTATTCCGCAAAGACCGGAACAGATAAAAATCTGAAGGCGCAATATCTGGAGAATACGGCGGGTACTGCAGAATTTCCCATTGCAACTCCTGCAATTTTCCTGCAGCTTATTCCTTTCGGTCGGGAGATGCGGCACCCGCGTATCAAGCTTGGAAATGTATCCAAGCTTTTTCAAATGACGAAAAGCGGTTGAATTATCGATGTTCAGCCTCTCAGCAATATCCTCAGTTGTAATCCTTGGGTTTCTTTCCCCTAAGGCATGCACAATGTCATCATCGATGCCAGAAGGCCGTCCAGAGCGGGGTTGATCCTCCATGTTGAAATCACCATTTCGAAATCTGCCAAACCACTTTTCGACTGTTCGGAGAGCAGGAGCGCGGTCCAAATAAACGCTTTGAATATTTTTTTTTGTGCAATCCCAACACTCACGCCTTTCCGAAATTCATATAGCATTACATGCCGCGAATGCACCTTTTCGTTCTCCATTTTTAACGATTTCTCTTATGCACAAATGGACTTATCTGAACAATGTCTGACGCTAAATTGACATAAGACAACGTCATCTATTCGGTGTAAGCAACAATTACCACACGAAAACAATAGAACTCCGCCATGCGGTAACTTAATGCCATCTATGAAAATCGGGCACGAACTTATGCGATCATCCAATATATATATAAAATAATAATAAATTTTTTAAATATATTTTCCCTCGACCTGAATAAAAATATCGGCATAAAAAAATAAATGATCTAATATCGCGTAGTATCTATCGATTGTTATCGCGACGATTAAATCGCATATACCCGAGAATTTCTTCCTCGAGGAGTTTCCTGTTCTTCGAAACACGGATGCGGCAGATGCCTCTCGCGTGTAGAACGACGGGGAATGCATGTCCGCGACGGTCGACGCAAATTGATGGCAATTGTTCCCCGCAGACGTCGCGCTCAGAATACCAATCGTCGTCGACGCTGGCTCCGAGCTAGCTAAATTACACGCTAAACCTTCCCCGAGACTATGTGACACACAATAAGAGAGCGTTATTGCATAACGTGATGTGTGCGCAAGATATGCAAACACAGGCGAGCTGACAGCAACCAGTCGACCCGAGGCACAAATAATCTGTCTTTATTACAACGCTTTTCTGTGTCGTCATCTCGACATCGCTCTCGAAATATCAACCGTTGCAAATCAAACTTATTGTTGAATAGAAAAACGCGCAAACATCGTTCTCTTGTTAAGAGAATTAAAAAAAAAATATATAATATTATAATATTATAATAAATATAATTTTTTTAACTTGAAAAATATAAATATATCACTGTAATAAAAAAAAAAAACTATAAATGCTACATAATAATCGAAATAAATTTAATTTGTATTGACACAGTGAGGTGTGTATTTCTCCGTGTCTATAAATTTCGACGGGAGTTTGACTTGAAACGGCTGCTGCTATTGAAAATTAGAATGTTATTTCTCTTTGACACGCACCGCTGTAATTGCGCAGGATTTTGACAAGATTTACGGTAGCTAAGTGAGATCGGCGTTAACTGAGAGAATTATTCTCCCGTATAGTTAACCGAATCGTCGAGCTGGAAAGTGTTCGTGTAATCTCAAAGGCATTCCTGCCTTTGAGAATTCGACGCGATGCGGACGTGTATCCATCATCGAGCGCATCACGAAGTGATGTGACGCAATTCTCATTACACGTGCGGTCGGTGAACAAAAGCAGTCCACGGTTGTCGTTTGTAAGATTCCGGTAGAAAAGGCAGAGACCGGTCGCCAACGAAGCACACGATTCGCCAGAGATGCGATAATGAGAACTGAGAGAAAAAGAAGAATTTATTTTTATCTCGCGCCGCGGGATAAAATCCGGAAAACTCGACGAAAGCGCAAAGTGCAGCGATCCGCGAAACGGAGATAGTGATGTTAAAAAATTAATAGCAAAATTCATTACACGGAGATTTTTAGACAATTAGGTTAGAAATATTATTAAAACGTTAACAATTTTAATATATATTATATTATAAATTATATCTTAATAGATTGTATTTTAAATATTACGAATAAAAAGAGATTTGGCGAAATAATATAACATATGGGGAAAAGAGAAAAATATAATATTACAATTATTAAAAGATAAATTTTATATGTCAGATTTGCAGCCGCATAGCGTTGAGTTTGAAGATTAAAAACGGATGAAAAGATCTGACAGATGCAGATAGAAAGTCCAGTCCCCTTTAGCGTTTCTCTCTACGTTCTCCGCATTTAAAGTGAAATAAATGCATTCCCAGGCAGAAAGATAATGAAAAAATAAGGTTTTAAATTAGCGTTGATTATTTCATACTAATATACCGATATAATATTGCGCATATTTTGAAATTTCTATATAGGTACATATATAATTTAATATATCAGAGAAGTGCATACAAAATAAAGAAAAAAAATAATATAAAAATGAATTTATTATATATTATATAATATATATAATTAAAATTATTATTATTATTATTATTATTATAAAAATTATTAATAAGATAAGGATAAGCGTATATTTGTAAATTCGATTTTTAATATCCGGCATAATAAGAAGTTTTTATATTATAATTTTCGATGTAACGGTAGCATTCCGGTATTATTCCGTCATTGTCTGCATTTCTCAGCGATAAATGCACAAACGGTGCTCGAAAAAGAGGATTCAACAACAGAAAAGATGCATCGCGAGACGGACTCGTCGGAGCCTATGCCACTTGACACCACTTGTTGTTGTATCTCTCTCCCTCTCTCTCTCTCTCTCTCTCTCTCTGTCTGTCTCCTCCGCTCCCTTCTTTCTCTCTTTTTCCCTTTATCTTTCTCTTTTGGAGACATTTTATATTTAATTTTTATATTGTTTTATCTCAAAGCTTCTCAGCAACGTTAAAATAACGCGTCATTGTTCGAGCGGTGAATCGGATAATGCAAAAGACAATTGGCGAGGGATCTGAAAATAATTGGAATGCACGCGTCGCTGCATCCTCATCCTTGTCCTCCTTCATAGTTCTTCTAATTTCGCAGTTTAAGCACCTGCACTTAAACACGTGTTCGTCTCACCGTACAGTTAACGCTACTCGACTCTCTTGTGTATTCCAAGGACGAGGAATTGTATTGCGGCAGAGTTTCTCATTCTCTTTACAAGGTTTTAAAAAGCGGCTCGCATTTTTTTTTCAGTCCTCCAGATTTGCGCCAAGATCAAATTAAATTAACTATCCCTCGATTTTGACGAATCGACGAGAGAAAGCGATGTTCCATTTATTTTTACTCCCCTATATTATAATAAATTATTGATGTGCGCATCAAATTTTTCTTGATAAAAGAAGAGAGCTTGTAAATTTAACACGACGATATATTTGCTATCTCGTATCGCCGGACTCGCACGATTTGTTTTACCAAATCAAAATAATCAATTTCGATGTCTTTCGATCAGCAAATTGTGATATGACGGGTCGTGTAAGTCAATCGTTGTTGAGCTCGTTGTCGCGATCGATCGAACCTCGAACCTTCGACTCCGATTAGCCGGCCGTTCGAATGAACGAACGTTTCTGCCAATTTATGTGCGATCATGTGATTCCTCGGGGTGACGATACGATCAACCTCGAAACACCAAACGAGCGGCGAATATAATATCTCGTTTCGAAAGATGTCCTCTGGCAACTGGCACATCAACGACATTCAATCGATATTCGACGAACAAACAAGTATTCGCTTTCGATTGACAAAGATACGTTATTTGATGTTTAAAAGATATTAAAGAGATTTTTATACGCGCTATATGTTTTATTAATTCCTTTATCACAGATATATTCTCGTGAATTTATTTAATCGCTTTATGCGGAATAAATTGTTTGCAATTATTACTCGGATAATTCTTATATATATACAGGGTGTCCCATTTTAATCTCCTCAGGCAAATATCTCAAAAACCAAGCCCGGAAGAGAAAAATGTTTCGGACAAAAGTTGTTTGGTTTCGAGGGGGCCATAAGATGGTACCATTGGTTTGACCTTGGAAAATCATTTGAAGGTCATGTGAAGGTCAACTTTAAAATCTTAAACGGAAACCCCCACTTTTTATTTAGTATTCTTGTAGCTGACACCGAGAGCTTTCCAAAACACTATAATAAAGTATTTTTTCATCAAGTACTTTTTGAGTTACTTTATATTTTAATCTGACATATTTTGATATAAAAAATAAAATATCTCGTAAAATATTCAGTTTTCGATAATCTTACCGTAATACTTTTATGTACAGAATAATGAGACAAATTAACTAGTGCCCCAAAAAAAACAAATAATTGTTTAAAAAAATACATTGTAAATAATTTTCTTAAAAACATTTTTTTTTTTTTTTTTTAATATACTAATTGATTTGTCTCATTATTCTGTACATAGAAGTATTACGATAAGATTATCGAAAACTACATATTTTACGAGATATTTAATTTTTTATATCAAAATATGTCAGATTAAAATATAAAATAACTCGAAAAGTACTTAATAAAAAAAATACTTTATTATAGCGTTTTGGAAAGCTCTCGATGTCCAGCTACAAGAATACTAAATAAAAAATGGGGGTTTCCATTTAAGATTTTTAAGTTGACCTTCACATGACCTTCAAATGATTTTCCAAGGTCAAATCATTGTCACCATCTTACGGCCCCCTCGAAACCAAACAACTTTTGTCCGAAACATTTTTCTCTTCCGGGCTTGGTTTTTGAGATATTTGCCTGAGGAGATTAAAATGGGACACCCTGTATATTGTATATACGGAATTATTGTGTTATTATATTCAAACTACCTCAATGATTTGTTTTACTTACAAAAGAAAATCAACGAGACTGATTATTAATGAGCCTGCAAAATGAGACTAATTACAGCGCGCGCGCAAAGAGATAAGCATAAAGGCAAAAAAAAAAAAAAAAAGGGGGGGGGTTTCGATTGCGAATTTAGAGCAGAACCGAAATTATATTCAATATCCCGATTGTCGGTCGCTGTGAAATATTTGCGTCTCGACGAGACGTTTAAAACGAGAATGATCTTATCGCGGATCGAGATGAATATTCATCGGGCGATTGCAATTAACCTTTCGGCGAAGCCAAGTCGCGAGCTTTCGAGCAATATATTTTTGCTGCCTCGCAAACGTCATAACCGAGACGTTTGATTCTTCTCCCCTCGCATTTTATAAAGTAAAGACGAGAGAGAAATAAAATCTCACGCACAATATAACGTCAAGTTGATTGCGGGTATTTTTTTTTCTTTCCTATTTATTTGTAACATTGAATAATTGCGGTATAGAAATTAATTTTTGCACTTTTTATTTCTGTAATTATCTTTTTCAAATTTAAAATATTGTATATTACGCGTGCGTGTAATTATTTATGTAATATTATATAATAAATTCTTCGATTTGTATATTGGTATGTCGTAGCTTGTTTTTAGCTTTCGCAGCGTGATCGTCGGCGAATAACACGATCCGAGGAGCGATCGACATATAATTAACGGCGACGTTAATTACGCGCCGGAAGTCGGTATCAAATTCCGTAAAAATCGCCGAAGAATGGCGGCAATTCCACCAATTTTTTACTCGTACATACACACTACCGGTTTTTTTTTTTTTAAACCTTTATATACACGTCTTGTCAAGGAACGTGACCGCCCTTCGCCGACGATGGTAATCCGTTGGACGCGATTTAAATATTTCAATATCTCCAAGTCCCATTCGCGCAACGTCGGAATTAATCAACCCGCTTAACGAGAGTCGGGAATGATCGAGATAAGAGCGGCTTTTTATTGACGCAAAACGTCTCGAAAAATTTTATGTCTACCTTACACGTGACACGTTCAACCCGCGATCTTATCTCCTCCGACGATTTGAATGACCGAGAGTACCCCGAGAAATATTTTACAAGCAAACGAATCTAATTCTCTGACAGTCGGCATCTAATTTAAATATTCTATAAAGTATGTGTCTCGCGATAAAATTCTAGGAAAAAAATATGTAACGTAATTTTGTAATAATAATAAAATATTTTTTAAATCGACTTGGATGCGTGATTCTAGATGGATTTGCTTTATCTAATATATTACTAAACTAATTTATACTCTGCATATACAATATTGTATATATCCCCTTGCTGTTGGTTTATTAATGAAACATATGATAAAATAGCGAAAACGCGAATTCCCGAAGCTGGAGTTTATCTTGTTCGTCTTCGCCGTTGATAATCGACGAGTGCGACGATCTCGCTCGCTCACTCAAAAAGGTTGTGATGACCACTAGGGCCTGATAAATAGGCAAGCATCACACCCAGGTTGAGTGAGTCCGCACGATCGCCATTCACGCTCCCGTTCCACATCTTCGTCCCCTTCGGTTTTCCCAGACTCTTTATTTTCCTCATCTCATCGCCACGGTGCATGACGAGAATGCTCTTTTGACTTCGAGATTATATATACCAATAGCGGTCTTCAATATGGCAAATGGAAAGAGCGACGTCGTTACGAATTGCGCCATTCTCCTCATGTTCTAATCGAACAATATCTTTTAACGATTGTACGACATTTTTTTAGACATTCCGAATCGGAAATCTAAAATCGATGATTGTAAAAGGATTATAAAAAGAGAGAAAAAAAAAATAATTATTAGATACCATTAATAATAAAAAATATATTATTATTAATTACATATTACTTAATTATTAAATAATTAAGATAAAATGTTTTTTAATTATCTAGAATATATTCTTGACATTTAATTTTTTTCCTCGTACGCTATTAATTCATTTGAAATACTTGCTATAATAAAATGTGAAGAGAAATATTTTCATTTATAAAAGAAACAAAGTGAGACTCCTATATTTCCTCGTGCCTTGTTCTCGTGAGTTATCGCGCGTTTAAGATGCCGATTAAGAGGCTTAAGATGTGGAATCCTCGCGCCGCGGGAATTAGGAATTTACGGTAGATGCGGAACGAGAAAGTTTCATGCAAATCCCCGCAAATTGGTCTTACGAATCGGTGATCCCCGGATATGTGAATTACTTGAAAACCGAGTTTCGGGCTACACTGGGTCGTGCCCGATAATCGGATACCTTGGGATAGAAATACTAGAGTAATGCTTCCTATTATTTGGATGATTGCATAAGTTCGTGCCCGATTTTCATAAATGGCATTAAGTTCCTGCATGGCGGAGTTCTATTGTTTTCGTGTGGTAATTGTTGCTTACACCGAATACATGACGTTGTCTTATGTCAATTTAGCGTCAGACATTGTTCAGATAAGTCCATTTGTGCATAAGAGAAATCGTTAAAAATGGAGAACGAAAAGGTGCATTCGCGGCATGTAACGCTATATGAATTTCGGAAAGGCGTGAGTGTTGGGATTGCACGAAAAAATATTCAAAGCGTTTATTTGGACCTGCGCTCCTGCTCTCCGAACAGTCAAAAAGTGGTTTGGCAGATTTCGAAATGGTGATTTCAACATGGGGGATCAACCCCGCTCTGGACGGCCTTCTGGCATCGATGATGACATTGTGCATGCCTTAGTGGAAAGAAACCCAAGGATTACAACTGAGGATATTGCTGAGAGGCTGAACATCGATAATTCAACCGCTTTTCGTCATTTAAAAAAGCTTGGATACATTTCCAAGCTCGATACGCGGATGCCGCATCTCCCGACTGAAAGGAATAAGCTGCAGGAAAACTGCAGGAGTCGCAATGGGAAATTCTGCAGCACTCGCCGTATTCTCCAGATATTGCGCCTTCAGAATTTTATCTGTTCCGGTTTTCGCAGAATAGTTTATATGGCAAGAATCTCAATTCCGAGGAAGCTGTCGAAAACCACGTTACAAACTTTTTTCAAGAAAAAACAAGTTCTTTCTTCAAAAATGGATTCGACAAGCTTATAGATCGTTGGAAAAGCATTGTAGAAAAGAATGGAGACTATATAATTGATTAATAAAAGTGTTATCTCTAAAATATAATCTATTGAAGTTTATATTTAAATCGGGAACGAACTTATGCAATCATCCAATATTATACTTTGAAGAAAATAGCATTCACCGTTATCTTCCTAAAGAAAATGGAACCTTTTGAACGTAACAAAGAGAATAAGATCATTCTCAAGACAACAGAAATGTAAATTTTTGGTTGCGGTTAGAAAACCGCTAGGAAGTTCCTCAGCAAATCAATTTTTATATTGATATCAAACCCCTTCCCTTTGTCTCGCAAAATTTTACATTATTGTTTCAAATTGGTAAAAATTCATCTTCAAAGGATTGAAAAACATTATTTTAAGATAACTTATGTTTGCTTTCTAGAATAAGATTTTCATAACTTGGGATTAATATAGAATTCAGGCTTGACTTAATTAACGTTGTCAAATAAAAAAAAAATAAAAAAAAAATTAATTTTCGATCGATGTATTTCAAACATTTTCTAATAATTTATTTTTAAGGCAAGAGATATACCATCCAAATTATCTATCATTTTTTCTTTTACGTTGAGAAAATTTAATTGTTATCCGAGACCAACAAAAAAAAAAAAAAGATGAAACTTCGAGACAAAAGTGATCGAATGTCTCACAGCCAATAAATTGGATGAAATTACAAAGACAATGATGAGAAGACGCGACGATTATATATAATATATATATATATATATATATATATATATATATATATATATATATAGAGAGAGAGAGAGAGAGAGAGAGAGAGAGAGAGAGAGAGAGAGAGAGAGAAAGAAAGGAAGAGTTTCATGAGATTTAAGGATGAATGAGACTGATCGGGGCTGCGTTCTTTTCCTCGATAATTAGTCGCCGAGCAAGTCGGATATTCTAGCGATTGCGGAAAATTGGCTCAAATTCCGTGCTGGCGCTCGCTGATAATATTCACCATAATTAATTAAAGGGGAGTAGAAGATACGAAAATGGGGTGCAAGGGAATCGAAGCATCAGTTATTGAAACGTATCGTCTGTGTGAATGAAAATGTTAGTGTTCTTAAATAATTATATAATTACTTCTTGATAAAACATAATTTTAAGTGTGAAAAAGAAAAAAAAGAAAACTGTAAATTTTTCCTGTATCGCAAAACTTACATGAAAACTTTAAGAAAATATATATTACGTGCAAAATTGACTTTAAAAGAAAATTTTAATCCCGTGAAAAATTTATTTTAATTTTAAAGAGAGATTTGTGTCTCGTAGAGTTTATCCCGTATCTGTTTTCCGAGTTGATTAGAAAAGTCTGTGCGGAGGCCGATAAGGAGGGCGGACATTAGCGGCGAAGAAGCGTATAATAATGCGCTGAAGATCTGGTAAAAGAGGTCGATTCGTATCTGCTCGCGTTCTTTAGGCATGCTAATTTAGACGCGATGACAGTCTCGTAGTTCAAGACGACATCGCGTTATAAAGTGGCATCGTTTGCTAAATCGCTGAATTACAAGAGGCCCGCGCGAAAGGGGAAGGCAGACGGGTCAAATTATGCCAGATTATGCGTACAAAGGAATATAATCTAATAGTAAGATATTTCCACGGCTTTTGTCGCAAATTCGCGATATTCGTTCCGTTGTCGTCGTCAACCGTGCACTTTCTCGCGCGTTATTCCGCTGCCAACTTGATATAAGCCTCCTCATTATTCTCGGCGGATCGTTAATTGGATGAGGTTGAAATGTCACGAGCATCATCCGCGAATCCGTGACATTTGAGCTGAAAATATATAGAACGTCGCGGAAAATGAATACATATTTCGTCGTGAATCTGGAAAGTATAAGTAGTCATCTGTCACAAATTTTTCAATTACAAAACTCGCTATATCAGGAAGGGTTAAATTAAAAATTTTCTAAAATATGCTCCCATATAAATAATAATAACAAGAATTATTGCGTTCCATTTCGAGAGAATTGCATCTCTGTAATTCATAAAAAATGTTTCATTTATATTTGATTATAGTTGAAGAATTGCTTTCTATGCTTTGACGTATTAATTTAAAAAAAAATCAAATTTAATAATTATCGAACATATTTAATTATTAATTAAATTGTTTTAAATACTTTATATTCATATTTATTTAATTCTCTTTTAACGCACATACATAGTTCAAGAGTTGATTTGACAATAATGCTACTAACGAAAATGCTGAAATTTAGAATTAAAGAATTCGACAGCTCCACTAGTCGGCTAATGTTACGAGCATGGAAGCTCATCCACGAGAAGCCCGCATGGCTCGCAAAAGCCCTTCAAGTTCCCCGAGGTGTCGGCTTTCGTCGTGTCTTTGGATATGGCTGCGGGTTCTCACCCCTCGTCGGTTCGTCACTTCTGGTGTTCTTCGATTGCGAAAAAATTGCGCCCTTCGATCGAAATATATTTCGCCGAAGAGACGAAACGTGACACCGCGCCGGCGAACCGCACACGCTAAAGGTCTAAGGGTTCCTCTCCCTTTCTCGCACAAATATCCGCGATTTTTCGCCCGTCTCCGATCGAGCGGAAAGAAGGGTAGCCGAGAGACTTTACGCTTCGCGCGCATTTGTATTTTCGCGCGCGCCACCGCTCACATTTCCATGCATTATGTATGCGACAAAATTGAATAACGTTGCGTTACAACATTGCGTTTTGTCGTTGCAATATCACATTTATGCGTCATTATGCTCGCCTCGTTGTCATTTACGAACTATTATGCGCGCTCGCAGCTCGGCTAAACGCGTTTGCGCGCTTCTGACACTTGTTTATGGTGCATAGAAGTTTAAAAAAAAAAAAAAAAAAAAAAAACGATTTTCCAAACAAATTGTTCACGTGCAACACGAAATTATAGCAATATACAAATATAATATGCACAAAAGATTATCATAGAAAAAAAATAATTTTATCATGCACTCCAACATTAATAAGTTATTTATTTAAAAATAAATTATTATTATTTAAATAGAAAATATATATATATGCATATATTATTCGCGGAATAAATTGAGAAAGAGAGAGAGAGAGAGAGAGAGAGACACACACAAGCGAGCTTCGACATTTAAATAAATATAAATGTAAATATAACCATTGCAACGTATTCGTTTATCTGATTTTCCTGTTAATTATTCATGTTAACAAATTGCACAAATAATCTGATTTATCAAAATTGTTGATATTTAAATAAAAGCAAAAATATAAATGCAACATATTTTTAATATATTTATAAAAAAAATATAAACTGTAGAATTATGTTCATACTTTTCGCTAACGAAAAAGGACAACGAGAGAATGATTCGCTTATGGCACACGAAAGAGAATCCTTTGAAAGTAATTACGACGGTCAAATAAATCGGCGCAAAAACATCGCTCTAACATAATTCATATTCGCGATAAAAAAAAAAAAAAAAAAAAACTTGGCGGTTACAGAAATCGCGTATATCGTCTGCCATTATTCCTGGGAATGTCACATTCGTGCAAGCATAGAAAAACAGCATCTCATCGAGTACATATGGAATTATCCAATATTTCTTTGTTAAGAATTGCGATATTTTTGATTACTCATCGATACAGATCAGGCTAAACCTGATTCCAAATAATCAAATATTCAATTTTGCCGAAATTTTATGACAAAAAATAAATCTTTAATTTTTCACAAATAATTTCGTACGGTCGAGGCGATCAAAGTTATCGATAGTCAATTATTATAACTTCGGATGCCCAATAGTTTCTTAATTATCCTAATTTATTGAGCCAACTTACAGCGCACATTTTATGAGTGCTTGTGCGTTCTTAAGAAAAAATCATAGATTTTCAGACGATGTGATAATCATCGTTGATATTCTAAGATCGAAAGGCGAAAAACTCACGAGAGGAGAAAAAGAACGACATTAGTCAGATAAAAAAATAAGATCGGCATCGACGTAGAAGAGTTTAACGACCGTCGTGACAGCGGCTTCGTAATTAACGTAATACTCGTTAAAGGGCGCGCCAACAGCCTTAGAATTGTCACGAGGAATGCGAGATATCAAAATGAGAAAAAGAGAGAGCGGGAAAAAGGGAGAGAAAGAAAGAGAGAGAGAGAAAGAGAACGTAAAAGAAAGCAAGAGAAAACAAGAGAATCGGAAAAAACTGCCGAAAAAGGGGGAACCGCGATTTTCTTTCTTTAAAATATTCCGCGTACCGTAAATTTCCTACGTGGAAATAATTTTTCTGAAAAAAAAAAAAAAAAAAAAAAATCCAATGTTATTATATATAATACAAGTATTTTATTTTATATGTATAAAATATTTTATCCTAGAATATATATGATAGAATTAAATTTTTACAGTATCATTGCGTTCGTACCTTCTTGCGCAGTAAAAAGAGGTCTAAGAGAAAATATATTCCGACACGTGCAAACGCGCATTTTACTAACGATCATTCATAGATGATAAAATTATTTACAACTCGAGTAACAAAATAACGCGAAAATAGCGATGGTGTTTCTGATCATTGAATAATTTGTTCATTCGTTAAGGGCCGTGCAAATTAATTAAACGACGAATTCGGGCACGGGCAATTGCAATCCCGCAACAGATAGTTGTCCGGATATTGCAATACGAGACGGAAACTTCGCGAGAACATGAATCTCGTTATAAAAATTGAAAAAAGAGAAAGAACACACATCGTAAAAAATTATTGCATGTTTTACAACGCACGTTACATAGCGGCGATAACGCGTGCGATGTGCAATTCATGAGAAATTGGCATGCACATACATAAAGATAAAATCATACTAAAAGATAAAATCATTGTTATCGACACTTGCCACTCAATCTTCCAATTTATTTAAATTTAAAATTTTTTAAAAATAAAGAGATTCATATATGAATTATATTATAAATGTCTATTACATTTATATCTTACGTTATTATAATGAAAATTAACTCTTGTTTTAAAGTGTCCATTTTTATCTCATGCTGCTTTTTTATATATACGTTTCTGATTAATTTCTGAAACAAAAAAAAAAAAAGAATGGAAGAAATTTATTATTTGTACACAAATTTCGCAATAGAAAACGTTAAGTATTACTTAACCGGACGCGGGTAAATAATCAACGGTATTTAATGGGGCGTTACGGCGACCATAAATCGGATAAACCATCACCGCGACGCGCTCGAGGCAATTTATTTAAGGGAGTACGTAATTTTTTTTTTTTTTTAACGCTTCCGCGTCGGACGGACAAACTTCGTAAAAAGATTCGAGCCGTTAAACGAATTAAGCGCGACGAGATAAGATCAGCATCTACTTTGTACAGGGCGCTGTGAAAAAAAAAAAAAAAAAAAAAAAATGATAACTCCTGTAAAAACGGATGCCGATCTCGCGATAATTTATCACGCCATCCATCCATCCATCCATCCATTTTCATTAAACCCAACCGAATTCCATCGCCGTTGAATTTTCCTCATTTCTCGCAATTACGCGAGTCATTGTCTCTCAAGCTTCAGCATTAGATGCAATCGATAACGCGTCAAGAAGTTTATAGACTAAACTTGAGAAGATGTATAGTGTATCATACGGTATATCATGTAAGAGATATCGCACATTATCCTCAAAGTTAAAAAAAAAAAAAAAAAAATCACCCTATTATCTCTGACGTAAAGTAAATAATTCTGGCGATAAAGATCATTATTAAAAATCATATCGATAAAAATTGATGATTTATCAAAATAATAACTTATCATTTTCCAAAGAAAAACTATTTTATTTGCAGCGAATAGTATGAATAATTGTGATAATAATAAGCAATCGAAAGTTAAGAAGTCACTTATATATGTCGGGATCTTTCTCTTACGTTATTTTCACGAAAGCAAAACGGAAAGAGGTACAAGAAGATGACTATCTCATATAACATTCGATGTAATTCCACATTATGATATAATAAAATGACACGATTTTGCTTTTTTCAAATTTTTTTTTCTTTTTATTTTATTTTATATATATACATTTGTCGCTGAAAAATATGATCAACCCATGCCTGTTGTAATATTAAATGCTTTATCGGGGCTTTGCGCCACGTTTGCAGCCACAATCCCTGACGCTTATAAAGCTTTATATCTCATCGAATTAAACGAAAATGTCATATCGCGCCTATACCATTTTATACAAACATAAAATAATATTCTATATGTATTTTATTGAAGGAATCATTTTTTTTATAATCGTATATATTGCAATAAAATAATACGTAATAAAATAAAAATATGGTGTGCAAAATTGATCTATTATATTGTATATCCCTCTTGTATACTTGACAATTAATTTTTATTCACTTATCAATGATTGAAAACGTGCTTCTCCTGAACTTTTCAGCTATTTTGCGTGATTCTCTCTCTCTCTCTTTCTTTCTTTCTAAAAATATATTTTCTTAACGCTATCTATATAAAAAACCATTGTATTTCATTGCTGCCAGAACATGCGAGTGGAATTGTTAATAATCGAGAGCCTCGTAAAAAGATCTGTGTCAGCACTAGCGATGAAACGTTTCTCCCAGCGGACAGTTTTATTCTCAATACACGAAAGTTTAAAAGCGGTTTTATAGGAGCAGTGGCCATCAATGATTCTACAACAACAGCATCTTTATTCACAGGAGGAACTTTCGAGCTGCTCGCCCGGTTCCTTGGCAGTGAGGAATTCGAAGCGAAAACGAACTATTTCAACGAAGTAATACTAATATTTTTATTTGCTTCACGAGAGAAAGAAAGAGCAGAAAATATATTACTGTAACTGGACTTGAAAAATTTAAGCTACTTTCTCGAGGTCTTCTCGAGCGCTTTTTAAAGTCCCCGTGGTTTTGAGTCTTGTAATATCGAGATGGAATTTACGTGGGAGAGACGATTCAGTGAATAAACGATTAGTATTAAATTTGTATCCAGGTGTATGCGCATTTGAAATTAAATACATAAATTAAATTTAAAACAGATAATTAATTAATAAATGATTCTACAAGAACGTCCAGATTAAAAAATAAATAAAAAGGCAGCTTTATAAAATGCAAGAGGAATTAAGTAATAAATTTATCTTTATTTAATATCAAGCATTATTTTATCAAAATGATCGTAAATAATTCAATCAAAGTCTAAAAAAAATCTCGTTCAAAGTTAATAAGTTCCCAAATTGAAATGGGCTCGCAAGCTTTTTCACTATGGCAAGGCGAAAACGCTATTACACACCGACACGTATCACTATTCGACATACATAATTGAATGGAGAGTCTCACAAAGAGCAGCGGCGTAAAGCCTAATGGACGAACGGTTCTCGCTTTAAGCTCTGAAAGCTCGAAAGCGTGTAAGGGCGACGCCCAAATTGACGGGTACACGAGCAACGACGTCGTCATCGCCGTCGTCGTCGTAGTCGAAAGCGGATTCGCGCGCCCCGCGGGGGAAGGTCAAAGAGCGCAACGAGGATGCAACAAGGTTGTAAGATGAGGGCGAGAGGAGAAAAGGGAAGAAGACCGGGTGGCCGCAGCAGCCGCGTGTCTCGAAGACGCGCAATAACCGACGACTAAATTAAATTGAAAGTCTCCCGTGGCGGACGATCCTTCGCGCGTGCTTTCTCGTAGGCTTTCAAGTAATTAGGTCGTCCGACCGCAAGGAGACGTTCCCCCTTCCCCCTTTCCTTCCCCACCTCTATCTCTTACTGAAATATTGTGTCATGATAGTTCGCGCGATGTGCGCGCGATAAGATCGAGTCATTTATTAGACGGGTCGGGTTATGAATGGATGTCGGATTCACCGAAGGAATCCGAGAGATCGGCCGCACCTTAGGCTCCACAAATTAATTAATCCTAATTGAAAGTATATAGTCTCTTTTACGAATAGAAAAAAATTCGTAAGATCCGACATTTGTAACTGGAAAGCAATAAATTCTAAGATTGTAGATTGTAAATAATTCTTAATAAAGAGAAGTAATTTTAGAAGGATCACCGCAATTGTTGACAGAATAAGAAATAATTAAATCCAATATTAAAAACAGTAAGAGTTCTCTACATTCGAAAGAAAAGTGAGAAAAGCAAGAGAAAAAGCGCAAGATCCAAGGTAAATCTTACTCTCTATAGAGAAAAAATAATTGTTTCGCGAATATATTGGGTGATTGCACACAAGTTCGTGCCCGATTTAAATATAAACTTCAATAGATTATATTTTAGAGATAACACTTTTATTAATCAATTATATAGTCTCCATTCTTTTCTACAATGCTTTTCCAACCATCTATAAGCTTGTCGATTCCATTTTTCAAGAAAGAACTTGCTTTTTCTTGAAAAAAGTTTGTAAGGTGGTTTTCGACAGCTTCCTCGGAATTGAGATTCTTGCCATTTAAACTATTCCGCGAAGACCGGAACAGATAAAAATCTGAAGGCGCAATATCTGGAGAATATGGCGGGTGCTGCAGAATTTCCCATTGCAACTCCTGCAGTTTTCCTGCAGCTTATTCCTTTCAGTCGGGAGATGCGGCACCCGCGTATCGAGCTTGGAAATGTATCCAAGCTTTTTTAAATGACGAAAAGCGGTCGAATTATCGATGTTCAGCCTCTCAGCAATATCCTCAGTTGTAATCCTTGGGTTTCTTTCCATTAATATCCGTATTCATAATCCGTCGTTGAGGAATAAGGATTCCTTGTTCCTCGTTCCACGTTTCATAAACTTTCCTTGACCGAACAAGGAATCTTATTGGCTCCCTTATCTCAAGGAAGGTCACGAGCTTCCTTGAGGAGTGATGCGACCTTTTTAGCAGACGATACGCAGGATATAACCAAATATAACCTCCAAAAGTTAGTTTCGTTACATTTGTGGTTTTGTGGTTATTTGTTGTCGCGCTCTCAAACTGAAAGTGTATAAAGGAAAAAGGGATAATGGACAATGAATTTTTAAATGATTCTGACGATGGATTTGAAGACGAAAATCCAGAGAATCGGATTCTGTGGCGGATTCCAAAAAGATACATTCGCGATTGGGAAAATCTCGTGGAATTTTTTGAAGATACGAAAAAGTTTTCATATGTATTATATGAAATTAGTTGCAGGCAGCATAAAACGGTGCTGCCTCCAGTCGGTCACTAAAAATCCCTAAAATATTCCTTCCTTCTGAAAGGAAGACTCGAGGTCCATCTATGAAGCAAGGTGGCCTTGCAGATTCAAGGAATCCTTCATGGAGGCTTCCTCCGTCCTTAAAATAAGGAAGAACTATGAATACGGGTATATGGCATGTACAATGTCATCATCAATGCCAGAAGGCCGTCCAGAGCGGGGTTGATCCTCCATGTTGAAATCACCATTTCGAAATCTGCCAAACCACTTTTTGACTGTTCGGAGAGCAGGAGCGCGGTCCAAATGAACGCTTTGAATATTTTTTCGTGCAATTCCAACACTCGCGCCTTTCCGAAATTCATATAGCGTTACATGCCGCGAATGCACCTTTCGTTCTCCATTTTTAACGATTTCTCTTATGCACAAATGGACTTATCTGAACAATGTCTGACGCTAAATTGACATAAGACAACGTCATCTATTCGGTGTAAGCAACAATTACCACACGAAAACAATAGAACTCCGCCATGCGGTAACTTAATGCCATCTATGAAAATCGGGCACGAACTTATGCAATCATCCAATAGATTTGAAATAAATGTTTTTTGCGTAAACATGCAATTTAGCGAGATATTCGTTATGTTGAAGATTTTTATCATAAACATATGCGGGACGCGCGCAAAAGAAATCTCGGGGTCGGAGATGAAGAACGATAAATCTGGAGCACATCTCCTCATCATTCGTTCCTCATCCCTTACACGTGACGGCGCGGCGTCTCGAAAGCGCCCATTAAGGTCTTCTTCCCGTCTGATTTCTCATGCGCCATCCCGCAAGAATTGTCATCCGCTTTCGCTGAGATAACGACTGTATAATGACGACGATTCTCGTCGCAATCTCCGCCTATGTGGAAGGATAACACTAATATTTAACGATACGGCACGGTAGTGTTTCGCGCCAAGTTTACGCGAAGCAACGAGGCATTGATATTAACCTCGCGCAGGAATCCGCATAGGAATGCGCCCGCAGAAGTAAAGGAAATTTCAAACACATTCTGTATAGTTCTATGATATATTGTATTAGTAGATTTCGTGATTATCTCTACAGTAATTGTGTAGAATTTCATATTTTTGCCTTATATAATTCTGTATTATAATCGCAATTTTATTCTCACAAAGAATTCTTCCGTTATTTTAAACAACTTTTCTAATCTAATAGTAACTTTTCTAATATCCTCTGTAAAAAAAATTTATAAAAGATACGATGATTTTGTTTCAAATATCTTATATAAAATTCTAAGATAAATCACTATTTAAATAGTTTTATCTCGAAAATTATTAAAATCCTTCGATCTTGTTGTATAGGATATTCGAGATTTTGTAGAGTAACATCATTAATGTTAAATATTTAAATAAATTATCCGTATAATTAATAACTTTTCAATTTCTTTTCTATACTTTAACATATATATATAATAACGCGTTTTCTTTTCTAAGAATACGGATCATCGCGTTGCTACGGTCTCTCACAGACTCAACGAACAAAGCATGAAATGGAAACCAGCCCTATTTCCGAATAGTAATTGCCTTAATAAAACAATTAACCGCGCAATAAGAGAAAATGCCGCATTGATGTTTGCGCTCGCTTTTTACTTGTGCGCAAAAAAATAGATTGAAAAAACTCAACGATATAATGTACATGAATAATAAAAATAAATAGGTAAAAGATTGCAAGAAATTATAAATGTTAAAAAATCATGATAAAAAAAATTAAAAAAATAATAAACTTTCCCGAAAATTTTTTCCGGGAACGTGATAACAATTTTTATTATACTATATGTATGCTAATATGTTATTAGTTTCAATTAAAGTAGTAAAATAAAGTAGTTTCTTAAATTCTCTTATTATTTTTCAAAAATTCATTTCATTATATAAAATTTCATTATAAAAAATTTAAAAATCTTTAAATAAACTAATACTTTTAAAAGCGATATATATTAGAATTGAAAGTTTTTAAGAAAATAAACAGAAAATCAAAACAAATATAATAAAAATATCAAAATCAATAACATATCACAAAATAATCAGTGACAAGTTAATATCGTGTAACAAACAACTGCAATAAATAATTGACAATAAATTAAAATAGCGATTTCTAATTTGTTTCAATCGCTATCAGATAGCTATTGTAATTCCGTCTCTCATTTGCAATTTATTTTCACGATAGCATTATTAAGTCTTTTTTTTTTTTTGCATAATAAATAATTCGATTAAAAAATCGAGATTATGAAATAAGCTTGAGACAAGTAAGCTCGACGAAAAACATATTAACAAACTATAAAGAAAGAATAATAACAGTTCTATCAATACAAGATATCAATAATCCTAAAATTACTAATTTGTCTTGAAAAATATTGACGACATTGACGACATAAATAATAGACAAAAAACATAAAAAGAAATGTAAATAATAATTCAATAACCGAATTTGATCTTTTGATTATTATAAGTAGACTATATTTTATGAGAATTTAATTTGAATCTTAATTTTATCAAACACGCCCGCATATACATGTATGTATATAAGATTTAGTTTCAATAATTAGAGAAATTATTGTAAAAAAAATTTATTTGCGAAAAAAAACTGTCATTAAAATCCTATAATCGCGATACCAATAAGAATGCTTTGCGAATGCTTCAAGTATCTTGTTTTCAATGATACGAGAACTGCAGCGAGACCCTGAAGCTGCACGTTTCTCTGAAATCGTGAAACGAGTTTTTTTTTTTTTTTTTAGCAAAGCAATAAAAAAATGCTAATGTCGAGAATGAGATTATTAAATAGACATCGAACAGATGTGAAGAAATATCAGGATGGTGCGAGCATATCTGAAGAATGAGAGATGAATAAATAAATAAATAAATGCTTAATAGAATCTCTCAAATTAACTCTTTCTTTCATTATTATGTAATTTTACACATTTAGCATTCTAAATAATATTCCGATGTTTTTAGACAGTTTTAGATTATTGTCAAAGAAATTCGAAAGAATTAATAACTTTTCTAATTAAATTCATTTAAAATTTAAGCGCATTTATTTTCTCGAAAACTGGTTGAAGCATTAATTCTATGTCAAACATATATCTCATATGCAATTTCATAAATTGCTGATATTCGTACTAAAGCAACATCCCGGTAACGGAAATCTACTCCTTGTACTTGTGTTGTACTTGAAATGGTAAACAGCGAACGACAGAGATACAAAGTATCCTCTCCTTTTCTTTCTCTCAAACAATCCTCGAGAAAACTCACCTCGTTCTCGTTGTCTGCCTGCTTCCTCTTTGTGGATTAATGTACTAAGGTTAATTTAATAGAATTTTTATTTGCGAATCTGATTTTTCTCTCGCCGATATAAATTCTCACATTCCGCTTGTTGAATTTCGATGTAATCGAAAGTATATAAAATATTAATATATTCGCACGTAGTGCGTATGATTGGCGCATAAATAGATTAAATTAAAAGAATCAATTGTTGCTGGAATATAATTTTATATGGATTTTTTGATGAATGAACAAAAATTTATTCTTAAAAAATTTCGCGCAATATATATTAATATTTTTTAATATATAAATTCTAAGCTAAATTTTCAGTCAAATATTTTTTAATGAAATTACTTCGTATAAAGAAAATTCAAATATCGTCCATCTCCCCACATCCTCGTGAGTTACTTTAAATATGATGATCGCGAAATTCGCGAACACCGTTAATTCGCGCATCGATCGTAATTACTCCTCGCTCTGGAGGAGCAAGATATTACGGAGTCGTATTTGAACGTAGATAACCACTATCTCTGCAAATATGCCTGCGCGCATAAACACAACCGCCGCGATGTTTGCGCGCCGCAAAGCTATAGCGAGGCACTCCTTATATACGCCTTACTAAGATTGCCTCTCTCTCTGTCTCATTCCATTATTAAATAGTCTCAACTACGACCCATGAAAAATATACAAATTTTTTTATATCTTAACAAAGACAAAAATTGAAGAGAAAAAAGAGCAGAAAGAGATACATGCATATAATAGAATAAATTACCTTTCACTCATTACTGTTCATTCGCGAGTAATAAATACGAATAATTAATGCATCTTATATATTTCTGCGAATGACGGGCAGTATAAAGAGATAAATAAGAATATATATATATATAAATAAAAAAAAAACCATGCTTTTTATTTATTTATTTTTTTCTTCTCTTCCCAAAACTCGCAGCTCCAAGATTAATTCCTCTTCCTGTTGCGAAATATGTCGCCGACAGACATAACCGCTGTATATTAGAATTTATGCGTTCATGATAGGACATATGACACTATAAGTAGCCGGCAAAACGAATCATGAACGGACAAAGCAAAACGTAGATAAATCATTATAAATGCGCGGCATTAATGGCACGTTAATTAACATGCGCCGTACGTATATGTCTTTCGCATCTCGATCAAGAAGATAACTCTTACGTTTATCTATAGCCAAAGTAATTGAGAAAATCCTAGGATTCTAAATCGTAAAAAATAAATTGCGAGAAGAAAGAGGAAAATTAGAGGAATCATATAATTTAAAAATAATGCAGCATTTTTATATGTTGTATTGTTACAAGTTTCTTTAGAAAAAAAAAAAAAAAAAAAAAAAAAAAAAAAAAATTTCTTCTTGTAAAATTACTCTTTACCCTCAACTTTCGCGATATCTAATCGCGCCAATTATATATATATAATTATTATATTCTTAGAGTAAAAAAATACTATATCAAAATTAATATTAAAATACTATATCAAAATTATATAATTATATATATAAAATTATATAATATACAAATGCAATATTTTGCAAAATAAAATTTTTATGCAAAATAATGTGCTATAAATTTTTTGTACGAATATTGCCTCGCCGCAACAGCACAAGACAATTCTGGCGGCGTCCCCTGCAATGGAGAACAATATTTCTGCACAAGCCCCATTTATAAAAAGAACTACTTTATCACGTGATTACATTTGCCAGCCGGTGCGTAGGAAAACAAGGCGGAAAATTCATGCGATAAGAAACGCCCGCCGACGTGGAAACGGAAATGCAAGTCCGGCGATAATGCAGACGCTGGTGTTTCGTAAAGTAAAAACAATCTTGCCCTTAACCAATCCGTGACATTATCCAAATAAGAAATTCCTTTTAGTAAAGACCTGTCTCTTCTTTCGTTTATATATAAAACTTTCTAGAATAAAAATTTAAATATAAAGAAGTACATATAAAGAGATTTCTTTTACACATTATATTATATAATTGCCGTGACAGAAACGTCAATAAAACTAGTTCGTCATCAAAAGATCACGTCATCGTTTGTCTTTATATTCCCATTTTCTTGATATTCTCGCGAGATCCATCGCAAGAATTTGATTTCAAGTCGGGAATTCACGTAACTTCCTATTAACGCGATTCGCTCATCTCGCTCTCTTCCCTTTACTTTTCCTGTCTTCCTGAAAGTAATCCTGCGGTTCCAAAGGAATGTCGACAAAGAATTAGCGTCAAGTGGGAACCATTGACTTCCACAAAAAGACTTGAACAAAAAAAAAAAAAAGAACTGAGAGAATCGGGGATGATATGTTTCGCGAAACGTTTCCGGCGCTACCGAACATTTGACTCTCTTTCGTTTTCTTTCTTTCTCTCTCTCGTTTCCCACGAGAGCTCTCGATCCTGCATCAAGCAGAGACTTGCGTTTGCTCGTGAAATGGATTAGAATCGATTGATCGATGCTCCCAGATGATGCATTCTTGATTGCAACACAGTTAAGCGATTTATTGTCCTACACAGGCTGCATGTAACTTTTGATCTTAATTTTAATTCGTAAAATATACTCAACTCTATCGATTTCTATTAGATTTTTATATTAAATTTTTTCCCCATTCTTTGTCGAATAAAAACTTAATTTTTATCTGATCGGCAATATTTTAATAATAAATTAATAAAGAGATTTTTAATATCAATTTAAGTTTTAATGAAAAATGTTTTCAGAATCTTGAAGAATCGTCTTTTTGCTGTTAGAAAAAATTTCCCAAATCGATTGCTACAACTTTCTAATGCACGCGATATTAAATATCTATTAATTTAGATCTCGAATTGCAATTTCGCAAAAATGCGCAATACATCTGTCTGGAATTTAAAAAAAAAAAAAAAAAAAAAAAAAAAAAATCTTTTTTATCTTCATTTATGCATAAATTTAATATCTCTTGTAAATAAATCGCAGCTTTCAAAACATAATTTTTCCTTAATTTTGAAGAATCGAGATCGTTCTTGAATAATATCATCAAAAATTGCAATTATGGGACTAAAAATATTTTGCTTACCGTCAAAAGTATTTTCATCCAATATATCCGAGTTTCGTATTTGTCGGTCTCAATATTTGAGTCGGTTGGAGATCGTTGAAGAGCTATCGAATTTAAGCAAGGGTGGCCATTAAATGATGATCTGAATTGCTACTTGTGTGCAATGCCACCGACATCACGCGTAAAGAAAAAGTGTGCGATAAATAATAATAAATTTGCGATCGTTAAAAGGAGTGAATCGCGCGAACGTGAGACACGTCTTTCGGTGAAACCTCGTATCACACCGCGGGATTAATCTCATTAGAATAGATAAGTTATCGCCCAGAAACGACGGTCCTCGCCGATCCCACATTGTAAATCTCTCAAATTGAATTTATAGCTAGAATTACACGAATCAATAAATGCAACGTGCATGTATAACATATTACAATAAGTAATTTATTAGTAATACGCACGACTGATCTCCTCGCCCGAACGAGTTAATTTTTAGAAAACACAGAAAGAAAGAAATTTGGAACATTTTGTAAATTTTTTCAAATAATTTATAAAATATCAGATAATATTTAAACACATGATTATAAAAAAAATAATCAATATACGTTGATCGATAAAGATCGATGCTTTCTTCGCGATATATTAAATATCGATAAGTCTCTTATAATATATTGTATCTCCTAATATATATATATAAGTCGCTTTTCCTCTATTTTGTAATAAAATTTTATTAATATTTTTTACTTTTATAATCATATTTGCTTCTCATTTTATATAAAAAATGTAATTAATTTATATAGCGACCTTCGACAAATACATTTGTACATTGATAATAATTCGAAACAACTTACTTGTTCAACCGTTAAAGAAACTCCGACATCTGCCGTTGTCGTCCCGATTCATTTTCGAGGAAAAAAAAAAAAAAAAATTAGTTCACTGAGTTTACGAAAAGCAAATGAGGAAATAGATCGCGTGTCAAATCGCGAGAAAATTTCGCATGCTCTCGATATACGACGATCTCCTGGACCATCCTCGATGTTTCGCTGCGTCTTCCTGCGTCTTCCTAGGATGCGCTGAACGCAATGTACACGATACGAAACGCGCCGAGACACTGCGAGCCGCAACCGGAACGAGGTCTGGTCACTCCGAAGCGCTCTTTCGGAGAAGAGGGGAGGGGGGAAGAGAGGAGAGAGTAGGGAGAAACACACAGAGGTGCGCATGCGTCGCGATTGCATCGCGGAGTTAGATGATTGGATAGTTCGCGAGAGAGGATCCACACTCGCGCTTTCCCGTTCCCGGATGTATCCGGGAAAGCGCTGCGAAATTTTCGCGCGCGATTTCTCAGTTCTTTCAAATTGATATAGAAATGATTGTATTCTCCATTTCATTTTTTTTCTCTATTATGCATTTATATCACGAAAATTTTACTAGAACTAATTTTTAGAATGAGATATTTATAATATTTCACAAAGAGAACTGTCGGGGCACATGATGTTCAAATATTGAATATGGTATTGCAGTCGAATATTATATGAGATATCTTTTAATATCGGCACTCGAGATAAATCGCGAATGTCGATTATTAGAAATGATAAAAGCGATAACTTTTCATAGTCTCTCTCATCTCTCCCCAATCCCCCCGTCCCCCTCGCAGTTAAATCCCCGATTGCGCGAGCGATTCGCTCTCATCGACGAGTCCTGTGTCTCTTTGCGAGGAATCTCGCAGCTTCCCTCTTTCTCCCCCCCCCTCTCCCCCCCCCCACCTCCGATTATCTCAGGAAGCCAATTCTCTCCCTCGGCGGAGACGAAAGAATAAAATGAACTTTTGTGTAATTGCATCCGTCGCGTCTCAGAAATCTTCTAATGCGATTTGCAGCTCGTCTTCGTCCAGCCGAGAGCAATCCTTTTCGTCCGTTATACAGTCCCTTGATAAAATTCACGAGATCACCATTTCGTGATTCGACGTTCATCGATGATTTAATCCTGCCAAGGTATTTTTGTACGATCGCAGTTTTCATCCAAAGAGATTGGAAAGAAGAAAGTATTATACAAAGAGAGAGAGACGAGGAGAGAGACAGAGAGAGAGAGAGAGAGAGAGAGAGAGAGAGAGAGAGAGAGAGAGAGAGATTATCTAATTTCAAAAAGAAAATTTTTTTGTATGTTATGTATTAAATATTATAAATTCTTTTCTACAGAAAGAGATATTTAATTTAAATGGAATAATAAAATTATATTTTTATACTTATAAAGAGATATATATTATATTTATTATAATTTTACGGTTCTATCTTACGTAATGTTTCTTATTTTTATTTTCCTAATAAAGTTGATTACAGATACGACGTTTTATATAAAAATTGATAACGGTAAAATTCGAGAAACTTCCGAAAGAGATTCGAAAAGAGGGGTTCAATTAATTTTCTACGAAAAATAAATCAAAACGAGAGACACACCGGTGGTTTAGCTACGTAGAATAGCGGTCTCCCGCGTTTCGCATTGTGCGTCGAGTCGAGGCTAAATGAGGCGCATTTTTTTTTTTTTTTTTTTCGGCACAAAGACCTCTAAGGTGGGACAGGCGGTGGAATATAAGAGGGCCCATTGTTTCGCTCGCCCGCGACACCCGGTGTACGTGTACAGAGCGAGGGGGGCGTTGTTCCTAGACTATCGGCGGCGATAATTGTCCCTTATCGAGAATGCGAGGCGTCGACCATGTGCGCAATTAAAAGTCGGCGCAACAACACGCTAACACACCCCCGGTATCGTAGACTCACCGTACCCCTTTCCCCTTCCTTCCGCCTGCGTACCCTTTAGATCAGCGCACTGGATGCTAACGTTAATGCACCAGCGCGTAATTTCTCGCCGATTGCGCGTGCGAGTTTAATTGAGGCATTTATTTCGCGGAGATTTCGCAAAACTCGAGATTTCACAACGCAAATAACTTCGCCTGAGACACATGTATCCCGTTAAGGCTTCTACCGCTGAAAAATTTATCAAAAACCGTTGCTGTTATTAAATTATATGATTGCATAATTTCGTGCCCGATTTTCATAGATGGCATTAAGTTACCGCATGGCGGAGTTCTATTGTTTTCGTGTGGTAATTGTTGCTTACACCGAATAGATGACGTTGTCTTATGTCAATTTAGCGTCAGACATTGTTCAGATAAGTCCATTTGTGCATAAGAGAAATCGTTAAAAATGGAGAAGGAAAAGGTGCATTCGCGGCATGTAACGCTATATGAATTTCGGAAAGGCGTGAGTGTTGGGATTGCAGAAAAAAATATTCAAAGCGTTTATTTGGACCGCGCTCCTGCTCTCCGAACAGTCGAAAAGTGGTTTGGCAGATTTCGAAATGGTGATTTCAACATGGAGGATCAACCCCGCTCTGGACGGCCTTCTGGCATTGATGATGACATTGTACATGCCATATACCCGTATTCATAGTTCTTCCTTATTTTAAGGACGGAGGAAGCCTCCATGAAGGATTCCTTGAATCTGCAAGGCCACCTTGCTTCATAGATGGACCTCGAGTCTTCCTTTCAGAAGGAAGGAATATTTTAGGGATTTTTAGTGACCGACTGGAGGCAGCACCGTTTTATGCTGCCTGCAACTAATTTCATATAATACATATGAAAACTTTTTCGTATCTTCAAAAAATTCCACGAGATTTTCCCAATCGCGAATGTATCTTTTCGGAATCCGCCACAGAATCCGATTCTCTGGATTTTCGTCTTCAAATCCATCGTCAGAATCATTTAAAAATTCATTGTCCATTATCCCTTTTTCCTTTATACACTTTCAGTTTGAGAGCGCGACAACAAATAACCACAAAACCACAAATGTAACGAAACTAACTTTTGGAGGTTATATTTGGTTATATCCTGCGTATCGTCTGCTAAAAAGGTCGCATCACTCCTCAAGGAAGCTCGTGACCTTCCTTGAGATAAGGGAGCCAATAAGATTCCTTGTTCGGTCAAGGAAAGTTTATGAAACGTGGAACGAGGAACAAGGAATCCTTATTCCTCAACGACGGATTATGAATACGGGTATTAATGGAAAGAAACCCAAGGATTACAACTGAGGATATTGCTGAGAAGCTGAACATCGATAATTCAACCGCTTTTCGTCATTTAAAAAAGCTTGGATACATTTCCAAGCTTGATACGCGGGTGCCGCATCTCCCGACTGAAAGGAATAAGCTGCAGGAAAACTGCAGGAGTCGCAATGGGAAATTCTGCAGCACCCGCCGTATTCTCCAGATATTGCGCCTCCAGATTTTGATCTGTTCCGGTCTTTGCAGAATAGTTTAAATGGCAAGAATCTGAATTGCGAGAAAGCTGTCAAAAACCACCTTACAAACTTTTTTCAAGAAAAAGCAAGTTCTTTCTTGAAAAATGGAATCGACAAGCTTATAGATCGTTGGAAAAGCATTGTAGAAAAGAATGGAGACTATATAATTGATTAATAAAAGTGTTATCTCTAAAATATAATCTATTGAAGTTTATATCGGGCACGAACTTATGCAATCACCCAAGAAGAATATTTATACAGAATAATAGAATCGTAAGACATAACATATATATAACATATTTATTAGTATTTTACCGAAAATTAGAATACAAATGAAGCTATGCTCTCTTAATAAAACGTATTTTCTTCAACTTTTGATTACGTATTTATAGCGGACGGTGTCAGCGTTGTAAGATAGCTGTCCTTTTTTTTTTTTTTTTTTTTTTTAAAGACAGCAGTGTAAGTAGTTCAATAGCGTCATTAGAAAATTGAAAATGGTTATACGATATCGGTTGAAAAGCGTTGACAATGAGCCGAGGTATCCTCGAACTAAGGCTTCTTGTTGCGATGTCGCATTCGCGTGCGCATCCGTAATGCATACCCGCTGCATCTGGTCTCATTTACGGCAGTGTTGCATTGTGATTACACGAGTACAGGTGTGCCTAATGGATAACAAAACCCGGGGAAACTTGCGAGGCCCGAAATTACCGCCTATACATTCGTTCCCGTCGCACAGACGCGTGTAATCAAGGATCGCTATTTCGATAACAAAAATGTTCGTTTCATAGATACGACAAGATAAAACGAAATAAAAAATTTCATATAAAATTAATATTATATTTTCTGACATTTCAACGGCATATAATTTTTCTCGGAATAGATACGAGTTACTTGAGAAAATTTATAAATATCGCTGATCGATTGTATATTTATTTTCGCGATTTATTTAACGATTTTAAGTATTTTTAATTTTTTAGATAAAAAAATTATCCCTCGCTATCTTCTCTATTCGCAGCATATAACGTTAATTGCCATCGCTAAATATGAAATTAATTTATTAGCATTTACTGGAATATTTTTTCATAATTATCCTCCATGTAATCTGCCAGGGATGAAGTAATTTCCGCACCGTCGAACTTCGTCGTCGTTCGCGCTAATTGCGCGACGATAGATCAAAGCCCGAAGCGATGCATCTCGACATTATCTCGAGGTAGAACTTCCTTTACTCCGACGACTTAGATCGCGGTGTCAGACGGTTCACCGCGCCCAGTAGACAGCCATTGTTCGGTATCTCGATACCGTTCTCTCTCGTAAGACCTTTCCAAATTCCTCGCTATTCTTTTATCGAAAATGTCGCGGAGTCACCGATATTACTCATCTCATATTAATCGTTAAATGAAAATTCTCCAAACAACAAAACTTTTACTAACATTAAAAATAAAAGGTCGGAATTAAATGAAAATTTAATGAGAAATAGAAATTTTATTTTTTTTTCTAATTAAAATAAAATGAAGATTATACGAAGTTATATCCTTGTACATTTTTAATTAAATTCTGGCAAATCGCTTTTAAATCGATCCGTTTTAACTCGTAGTTTATCGAGCAGTCTATAGATAACTATTCGCAAATCGTAAATAGCTTAACCTTTGAAAATTTCTCTAAAGTGAACTTTTTCTCAATTATTCATCCAATTATCTTATCGAAAACGAATAAAATTGACGTATTTACCGTTTTCTATTTTCAGAAGCAGAAAATGACAGGTTTAATATTCAATATGTTTGCATGCGGTTTTACATATTTGCAGGTTGTGCACGTGGTCGGAAAAAAAAAAAAAAGAAAAAGAAAAAAAAGTCTCTGAAAAAGATTTTTGAACAAAAAAATTGTTTCCGCGCGCGGTTTTACGATGCAGCCTAGATGCAGCATTCAAAAAGCGGATGCTGCGTTACGAAGGGCGTCGACGATATCGCCAGTGATAAATAAACAGGCCCGAAAGCAAGATAAAACGGTATCGTCGCTGAGCGTTTCTAGTTCCATACGGTCCGCGTGATATCGGACGCGTGAGTAGGCAACGATATGTGCGAGCTATTCATAACATTATTGCGTATGTATTATAATATTGTGCTAAAACGACCAAAAAAAAAATATATATATATATATATAAATCTATAAATACTTCTCCGAAAACTACAAACTAAATTCTTTGAGAAATTTGTATTTTTATGTCAATAAGAAACAACTTTCGGATAAACGATCGTTCATCTTTGCAGGACTGAGATAAAACGGTCATCGAGTTTTTCATTAAAATTCAAATAAAAATTAAATTAATTCAAATAAAATTTAAGAATCTTCTCGCCGGCTTCCTTTTCTAAAGAACATCGCGCCATCGATTACGAACCACTGCGCTCTTTGCCGTACAGCACACTGACAGACTGCCGGTTCTCATCTGTCACGCTGTGAGCTCAACTGATACGAAACACATGTGATGGTGAAACACATTCCCGTTGCGTCGCATACGCCCCTTCAGGCTCGGTCGTTCTCTTTCCCCGCGACGATGCATTCTTCCAGATGCACTTTCGCTATTCGCGCGTCTCTTCCTCTCGTTTCTGTCACCCTCCGCCGTTGTTGGCCATTGTTACAGCGACGCTATTAACCCCTTTGGGATTGGTTGCGAGCCACGCGAATTTTCACGTCAATAAAGACGTAAGACGTAAGATCGGTTCGTGGGATCGGACAAAGAATTTCGTAAATCTCTATCTCGATGAGTATTTGTCGTTTGAAGCTTTGAAGAAAAGCTTTGCAGGCTTGTAATTTGGAAAAAAAAAAAAAACATCTCATTTTTTTTATTGTGACCCAATATGAATTATTGATATTGCGCGATATTTATCGCCGGGAGAAATTGATTTAAAATTATCGAAGGAATTATGCATCCCGATAATCCGGAATACTCTGTGAGCTAATAATTTACGATTGTGAATATGAGATTGTAAATTTATTCATTCCTGTTAGTATAGCTCTGAAATTTTCATAAGCGTCAGCGTTTCAAAAACGTGAAAAACGAGTAGTTTCCGTTTGTAATAGATACTGGATCGATTTTTTTCAATACCCTCTTTTTACATCATCCAACTACAATCTCTTGTATAATATATTTTGTAGAATTTAAGTTGTCATTCCATTTTCCTGCTTTTAATGTCACGACGATTTTGCGCATAATAATTCATTAAGCTTTATTACATTATAACTCTGTCATGTTACGCATCATGTCTCTCTATCTCTCTCTCTCTCTCTTTAGTCGAAAGAAATTTTTCTTTTTAATAATTAAATCTTTCCAGATAGAGAGACAGCGAATCCATTTATCGTATCATTTGTAATGTATTCCGCACATATATGTATATATTCGCGAAATTGCGGTATCTCGTAACTCGCGCACTCGCTTCCACAAGAATAAAACTTTTCGTCCAATTAATTTTTCCCCACGCGATGCACAAGCTGCCGTTTCTCCCAGTTGGAAGAAAAAAAATTTCTCTACTAATTCATAATTAAAATTAACACAACTAGCGAAAAGGACGAGAAATCGTTACTGGGTGTGTGGAATTAAAAAAAAAAAAAAAAAAAAAGAAAAATTAATGCCGACGAATAAAATAATTTCATTCGCATAAACAATCAAACAGACAATTAAAGTGACAAAAAACAATTAAGGGAAAGATGAAACTTGCATAGAACGATTATTCACAATACGACAAGCGGAGCATGCAGATAAGGTCCGGACATGCCGAGAAAACGCAGGAAGAACGTTTCCACTTTCTGACATCCTCCACGAGGTCACGTGTGACAGAGTTAATAAATCATCCTCGAGAATGGCGAACGTAGGCAACTAAGCGTGGCGCGTGATGACATAAAAGATACGCAGAGTTAAATGAGGCGAAGAAATAGATTCGGATTGAATTTCTCTAATGTAACTTCGAGACAAGTTTTACATGTCTCACGCCAGAGCAAACTACTCGTTCTTTTCTCTATCATCCGGCTCCGATCCTTGGGGAGAATTTGCAATAATCGCGTTAAGCCGGCTCAACTTAATTGAGTCCGTCGTTCGGAGTACGCGGGTAAAGGCGCGAGCGAAATGCCGAGTCGGAGCGCGAAGCGGACGAGAGGAACGCAAGCAGGGAGCAAAAGAGATAGACGAGAGTGGGAGAGCGAGAGAAAGAAAGGGAGAGGCAGAGAGTTCGTGTCAAGGGTCGAAGTTTGCGCAACGCAAACCGGCCTCTCGCGGATAACGCAAACAAGCCGAGAGACAATGGGGCACCATGACAGACGAGTCCTTTGTTCGGGATCGCTGTGGATCTCGCGGACAATGGCGGCCAATCACGTGTCGCGCGCGCGATCGAGAGACGTAATCCGTCCACGCGAGAAGAAAGAGAGAGGGAGGGAGAGAGAAATTCCACTTCTCGCGTCATACGACTTCCTACCTAGAGGACGATAGGCGCGAGGCTTAATTGCCAGAAACAATGGGGATTATTGTGGCCGGACCCGCGAGACGCGGAGATTCCTCCTCCCTTCCCTTCTCCCTGTGAGTGGGTCCCTTTTCAGACCCTTCATCCTAACTGGGCTCCGGTACTGTGTCTCGCAGCCGGTATGTTGCAACGGCCATTGCATAATGATCTAATTAATTATCCTGCCATATAATGGAACGTTGAGCACGGAGAACTCCTTGAGGGAAGCATCAAGATCCTCGAGATATTGTTTTAAGTCGAATACAATAAAATACGGCTGAAATGATTGTGATAAGTTAAGAAAATTAATTCAATAAGAACCTCTCTAATAAATATTAATTTCTTTAATAACAGAATATACTTTCTCCTTCTTCTTTATTATTATTTCTAGTCGATTATATATTTTTCGTTTGATTCAAAGGAATTTCAAGCTAAACAATAAATTTCTATTATCTGCCCTTTCATCTGCTAATTTTCTATTAATAACGCAATTAAGAGAGAGAGAGAGAGAATAATAAATGTGTATATACATGTGCGCATGTCATTTTTACATTTTCCATTCCTTCAAAAATTCACCGATTCCATTTTCCCAATTCGCGATGGCGCACAGCCGTCAGAAATTGTCAGGTTTCGAAGGGTTTATCAGCCTCCAAGCGACGATGCTCGTCTCATCAGTATGGCTGCCGCCACTTCCCCGTTTCCTTTTTATCGCCCTCATATGCACGCTGCTCACCTTCCATCTTTTCGGTCCTGTCATCTCTCGCTCATGTTTCATGTGCCCTCCTCTCTTGGATTCCTCTTCTCATACTTTTTGCAATTTCGCGAAGAATAGAGAGATATTAATTTACGGCAGAGCTCGTTATCTGAGATACACACACGGTGTGCGTATATCCAACACGAAAAAAAAAAAGATGAGAAAATAACCTGCATGTGCTCTTGTAGGAAAAAAATTCTTCTATTAAATTCCACGCGTTTTCTATTTTTACATTATATACATAATTTCTAATTTTTAATTTATCGATAGAATTCAAAAAGGCTTTTTTTATTTTATATCAGCAGCATTATACAATGATATATCGAAACACAATGGAAATAATATAAATAAATAAATATATATATATATATATATATATATATATATATATATATATATATATATATATATATATATACAGGGTGTCCCATTTAGTACTCTGCGTTGATACCACTGCTT